>NC_085054.1:25951394-26311394 GCF_963662255.1 Cinclus cinclus
AGGACCAGCTTATAAAAGGATAAATATGTATTTTTGTGATCTCTATTGGTTTTGCACGTATGGTATCATCTACCTGATTGATTGCAAGGGCTCCATTGACTAAAAGCTGAAGGGATTTTGTTGCATACATTCATTCTGAAAACACATATTCATGGCAGGGCATGCCACAATCCCCTAAATGTAAAGTCACTGCCCTGCCCAGTGTTGGCGTCTCTCCCGTAATGAATCACCAGCGGATGGACCCCTGACACTTCACCCTCCTGCAGTGGCTGCTGTCACCCTCCAGCTCCCAGCCGTGTCCCTGACTCCAGCAAAAGGGCAAGGACCTAGTTGCCCTCCCCACTGGCCACCTCCCTCAAACCACAGCTTTTTGTTCAGATTTTTTTTTCCCGTTATTTTTTTAATTTCAATTTCAACAAGGCCAAATTAATTGTTTGCGAAATGAAGAAATGGATCCTGCAGCAATCTTATCCCTCTGATAACTCCTGACAATTTGCAACAGAGTTCCCTCTAGCCTCAGACACAGAGTAGGGTCTGCATTTCTTCTTCTAAGAGTATTTTTTCCTCCTTCCTTTCCCAGCACCACACACTACAAGGGAGACAGACTCTATGAAAAAAAAAATTGTAAAATAAATAACTGCCTTCACAGGGAAATGTGTTGGGTTTTCCCCGCTCTCTTTTGCATCCTTATATCTGACCCTAATCTAGATCCCACAGCCAGTGACAGAAATATTGACATCAACCGGGAAAAGATCAGGTTTCTTTACACAGGGGACGAGTCCTGTAAACTCTGCTGTGTTGACAGAACCAGGTCCCGTGCTGGTGGGTCCTTCTGCTGGCCTGGAGAAAGTTTAAACACTATTCTTGCTCCCCTGTAGCCAAGGGAGCTTTCTCATTAACTTTAGTACCAGCATCATTACACCTTAAAAATAAATAGGGATGGATCCTGCTACAGGAAGAACATGACTTGACTCTTAGTCCCTACGACAAGATGTTTCTTTATTGCAGAGTACAAAGAATATCACAGTCTGGCCCGAGATTAACTAAAAACAGCTTGGAAGTTAGCTGAAAAAACCCAAAAATTTCTCCTCTGTATTTTTACAGTCAAGCTATAAACTCCTGATAAACAGAGGCCTTGGTGGAAATGTTGACACAAACCTCTGCTTGGCACTGGGAGCAGACACGACCTCCTGTTACCTGCTCTGGTGAGAGTATTCATGGGTCCGTGATGAAGTAGGGGCACTCAGGATTTGTACAGCATTTTCCTTTCTATTCTGAAACTTGCTCAAAACCCAGCCCTCCAATTTTTGGTCACAGCTTTATCTCAGAAAAGACTGAATAGGTACTTAAAATATTTTTCAAGAGAAAGAAAGAGGCTAGAGAAAGAGAAACCCCTGCCCATTCTTCTGATATTTAAGTAGGCAGCCCTTGAAAGATCACTGAGAAAAGTCTGTATTTTCTCAGGTTTAACTAAATAATTTATGCATACTTTCACTTTGGCATGATGAAGCAATTTTAGCCTTTAAAACCCACAACCACTCAGGAGGGAAAAGGTCTGGTTCCTGCAACTTAAATAATTCAAACAACCAGGTGGAAATGCTTTCAGTGCTGCTCCTTTCTGAGACAAAGGAAGAAGACCCCGAAACTCTGAGACACTGAAAAGAAAAGGAGTGATAAAAGAGCTAACCTCGGATACATTCAATATTAAGGGGAAATCCGGCACTGTTTGCTGGAAAAATATGACCAGAGAGATGCTCACAGTACATAAATCCGCTAGGTAAAAATGCTTAGAAAAAAATCATTGGCCTAGAGCTACAACAAACATGCTTTGCAAAAGAGCATGGCAAAAATATCCCTCTGCCCTCTAACCCAAGTCAGAAATGGTTTGTGTACGCTCAAGGGTTAGACAGATGTTAGGGGTCACTGAAGAAGCTGTGTGAAAAACTGCACCACCAGCACCGGCTTCTGAATTTACAGAAATGAGTATGATGCTTAACTCCCAGCCCAGCAGCTCTGTGCCAGTGTGAAATGAAAAAGTACCTGGACTACTTCACTCTTTCCCACATTAGATGGCAGATGTGAAACTCCTGAGACACATGCAGAAATGTATCAGCTTTAAGACAGGTAAGAACAGCCCTCTGAGTCAGTGTCCATCACCCTCATGTTGGGTTTTGCTGTGTGTGAGCACATAGGCAATGACATGATGTCCTGGGGAAGGACTGGATGCCCAGTGGGAGCTGATGCTTATGGGGAGAAACACTTGAAAAACCTCCCAAAACCAGAAAGAAAGAGCCAACGGCATAGGTATTGCTAGAGCTAGATAACATAATGATTTCACATAGTATTAAGCTCTGTTAATCAAGATGTCTCCCAGTAAATAACATTACTGAAATGAACATTTGGCTCCGTCCCAAGGACAGACATGCCTCGGACTTCTCTCCCCTTTGCTATGTATCGACCAGAAAGTATTAGAGGGAGAGTTAGCAGTGACCCATATATCTAAACCACCAGCATTTTCTGTTAGGGAAAAAATATCTGATTGTCCTTTCTAACCGGCTTTAAAGCCTCTATAGTTCAGTGTGAGCCTTCAAAACATGTCAGGGAACAATGTCCTGGGGCTGGAGAGACATCTTCTGCATGCCCATGGTGTTCTTCTTGGGTTTTGCAGAGACAAGAACTCCTGGATGTCTGAGATCTCTTCACTGCCCATGTTCCTCAAGGGAATGGTGGTAGAACACCAAATTAAAAATTGTGCCCATCCCTCCAAGCTGATCCCAGTCTAGGGCTCACATGGCATCAGGAGCCAAATAGAGGTGCCATGGGAAGGAGAAGGAGAAGGAAGAAAAAGAGTGGAGGTCAAACCCAGCCATGCTCTCTTGTGGGATTTTCCCCATCACTGTTCACCTGTATTTCTTACTCCTCTGCCAGACACCTGAGAACGGAAGCGAGAAATAAGCCATGCTCCTCCGGCTACCCCTCCATTGACTACATATTTTCCATGGCCTATTTCCCTTTTTTTATTTTTTTCTACCAGGTGTCTCACTCAATATATCCTGATCAATACAAAAAAGGGCAAAATTCATGCCTTGCAGCACTAGAAATGCTGCAATTGGTGTTGAAACTGATGCTCTTTCGGCATAGATTTTTGTTGCTCTGCACATGAGGAGCTGCTGGCTGCCAGCATGTGTGTATGTGAAGTAACACCACCTCCAGAGCCTGCTTCCCACCAGAATTTGAGCTTAAAATGGCTCAAAGTTTCTCCTATCTACACGTGCCTCATGGTCAGCTGAAATGTTCTTATTAGGCAGGTCCCCAACCTTATCCTCACAGCCAAAAGGAAATGCGGAATAGGGCACAAGAGGCTGTTGAAACCACATGTCATGTTTGGGTTTGCTGTGTCATAATGATTTTATTCTGGTTGGGATAAGGCTTTCTGCAGCTGTTTTCCTATGGAGCTGATGGCAAAGGGCAAGGACTCGGCTGATACTGAGCAAAAAAGAACAGCAGCAAGAGGGGGGATGTCCCAACAGAGAAAATATCTCTGTTAAAAATGCATTTTTTGTGTTGTTTTAAGTGTGCAAACTTCAGAGGCATTGCCTGTAGTTAAGAGGTAAAAGAAGGCATGTGGAATCAGGCTTCGGACCTCAAGCCTTCAAGTATTTTCTGTTTCTTTCAATCTTCTGTATTTTCCCTTTTCTAAAAATGGTATTAATAGCAGCGCCCCAGACACTGCCTCCCCTGCAGGAAAGCATGGGTGTCCTGGGTACTCCTGGGTGCTCCAGAACCTCTCTGCTACCAGAGGAAAGAAACTCTCCTTTCCCTGAATCCCCACAGGTGGGACTCCTACCTGGACCAGCAGGATGGCCTCATTCTCTAATTAATGTGTCAAAACGTACAGCAGCTATCCCCAGGTTCCCTCCTGCACCAGGTACCTGCCCAAAACACCCAGCTCATTGCTTTGGGATAGGAACATGCTTTAGGTGCCATTGAGTGGGTTCAGGTTTCAGCCAACACCTACCTCGAAGTCAAAAGAGAACATGAATTTTTAACAAAAAAGATCTGACTTGATATTAAAACTTATTCCCCCTTTCAATGCAATACTGAAGCACAAGCCATGTCAGGATCGCATTTCATGGGATAAAGTTGAACTTTCAAGGTTAATATTGTTTCTGAACAAAGTATATATCAGATTTTTTTGAGGCCTTTCTGCTGACTTATGTCTTGCACCCGTGAGTTTTGATGGGAACTGGAGACCTTGTGTTTGCAAACCTGTGCAATTTTGGGCACTAGAATAACCATTATATCAACACCAGGAACAAAGAAAGCTCAGGGACTGTGTGAAACTCCTCTCACAACAACCCAAAAAATAAAAAGGCAGCCCATTTGGCACTGAGCTCCCTGAGGAAACTGTGTGAACCCGAGGTGAAAGGCCTTTTCTTCTATTCCAAGGCAGCTAAACCATCTAGCTCTCCTCATTCATTACCCTGAGTTAAGCTTTGCAAGCTTACAGTAAACCTGGGAGAGCTCAGGTTTTGTACAGAGGAATTTCACATTAAGGATTTGTTTCCCCCGCCTCCAGCCTGTTCCCCTGAATCTTCAAACAGAACACCTGATATAAACCTAAAATCCTAATCTAGCCTGAAGTGCATTAATAGGAGCTTTGATTTTTCTGTTTAAAAAAAGAAGAGAATTAGCTCCATAATCCTACTAGTTATACTTCTAACAATATTATTTTAAGACAATTAATTCATATTTAAAAATAATGAAATTACTAGCACAAGACACTAAACTTCTTTTAGTATATTAAATTGGGCAGATTGCTTCTCTCCTTCTAATTATGAATGTAGCAGTTACAAAAGAAACTGTCATTTTGATAGAGTAAAAGACAATCTGTCTGCCAAAAGTGTCCAACCATAATTCTAAAAAAAAAGTAATCTGCATCAAGAACATGCTACTTTGTTTGATGTACTGTCTTATTGGAAACCTAATTTGCTTTCAACCTCTGAGACAACACATAACATAAGTTTGTGTGACTAATTTTCTTGGAAATATGAGTAATTAGAATAAGGGACCATTTCCATCACAGGAATGGGTAGCTTGCAAAATCCGAATTAAAAATGTTTTAAGTCGTTTTCTTTTCCCTTTCAGCCACGTATTCCTGAAGGAAGAGGGATGGCTTTGCACAGTAGAACGTAAACTCACATGTAAATCGTGAACTACTGCAAAGTACAGAGAGGTTTATTACCTGAGGTGAGCACTCCCAGAGCTCCTGGAGTATAAAGGCATTAGCCGTATGTTCCAACCGAGTCATAAAAATCAATAAACAGGAACCCCCCACCTGTGCTATGGCCCCAGTGTTAAGTTTTATACACGTAGTAATAGTGCATATCAATTTTCACCACCCTTCCTACGCTAGCTATTACAAGGCGTACAGCCACCGGAGGGACTGCGAGAGCAGTGCCATTCATCCCACGGAGTTGTCCAGATGCCAGCTCCATTGCATCATTGTCAATTTTATTCTATCTACAACTGGACAAGGCTGCAGCCCCAGCTCCTATCCACCCACTCAACCCCGCAACAATTGCAAACTCTGTTCGGCTGGTTAAAGAGTTTACAAGCCAGCTGAAAGAAAACAGAACAGTTGCATATTAATGCACCCAACCCCTGAAAGATCACATAATGGAGCGGGAGAAACGTGTAACTGCAACCAATATGGGATCTTGTCCAGCTGCCGCAGCCTGTGGATCAGTGACCGGGTTTTTAAATAAATTAATGATAGGCATCCATATGCAGCTGCGCCAGGTTTCAGCTGCAACTGGTTGTATTGCTGGAGGCTCCTTAGCTGCCCAGAGGTATGGGAAGCGTGGGTCGTCAAAGCTACTGGATGCTAAAAATCAAACAGCCCTACAGATGTGGTAGCTCTGCCAGGTTGCAAAAATAACCACTAAATCACGCTTATCTTATAATTAAAAAGAATGCCCCTGATAAGGCAGGGAGGAGTATGAGAATAAACCTTTGCCACGTACTTTCCACTATTCATTAATCTATGGAAATAAGGGTGGCAGGTTTATTTAAGTATCAAGGAGGCCAGGAAAGTTGGTTGCTTCTTGTTTTCAAGTCAGGCCCAAAAGAAAAAAAAAAAGCCACCCAAAAAAACCCTTGAGGAATATTTCATTCCATGGGCATCCTTTAAAAGTGTCAGGCTTTCTAATTACAGCCCCAAAATGACCACTGAAGCCTTTAGCATGTAATGAGAAGCACTTGAGGATGAAGGCTTTGATTCTGAAATAAGTCTGACCTAAGAGTAGTCTCCCTTTATGAAGTTGTGGTAGCTTCAGTTTTAATAGGCAAGAAAGAAAGAAAAAAAAATAGGAAAAAAAACCCCCAGCCCTTGACGATGACCCTTTCTCCCCTTCCCAACAAAAAGACAAGGAGTTTTATCTGCCTGAGGTTGCCTCTGATAGTGCTTATGGTCCGGAAGTACCACTCATGGGCACTTAGAACCGCATCACTCAGAAGCATAAAAATAGAATAAAGTTGTACAGCAAACAAGAAATTATGATATAACTCAAGTGTTGTGACACGAAGCAAGCAAAACAAACACTCCCAACGTTCCCTGGAACTGATAAAAATCTATCTGAAATTAGTAGTGCCATCAAGGTGCTTAGGCTGAAGAAGTGCCTTTAAAAGCTTTCTGCAGTGAGAGTCAGGACAGCTTTGTGGTGAAGTTAACCATTTTAGGCAATGGGAAGAAAGTAAGACCATTGTAGTCGTGAACAGCTGGCATACAATAGATAATTTAAGGGAAAGTGACCCTCATGTATAATTTTTAACTGAAGAACTGTCAAGCCCCATTAGTTCCAATAGGGCCTGGTAGCACGGAGGTAGGTTTATAGGGGCTTTGTATAAGAAGAGTTTCCAACAGAGAAGCAAAAAACCAAACATTTTAAGGGAACCTTTTTGGATTCAGAATTAGTTCTTTTCTATTTTTTTTTTTTTCAATCTTAGCTGCTGTTTGAGACATTGACATCTCTGCTTTTCTTTCAGAAGTGAACCCAGAAAACAGTACAATTATATTTTGGAGCCAGTTTAACCAATTACTGCTGTTTGAAACAACAGCATCTCTGCTTTTCTTTTCAGAAGAGAACCCAGAAAATGGCAAAAACATATTTTGGAGCCAGTTTAGCTGTGTTCTGAGCCACATGTGCTGATAATGCTGAGGAATTCCGAGAGACACCCATTAAATGTGGAAACCGTGCTGTTAAATCTACGTCACCGCCTTGGCCAGTGAATAAAAAGGCAAGTAAAAGACCAAGGAAAGAAAGCAGGACTCCTTAAATAAGTGCAAATAATGAAGGGTAGAACCCGAGTAGAACATAAAAATGAGCAAGTTAGGTAAAATAAAGCTCCGGCACCATTTCTGCAGACATATTTTAGAGGCCAGTCCAACATTATAAACAATTGCTATAAAACCTGAAAGGTCCAGGTGTCGCTAAGTCATGTTTACTTTATGGCTTTCACTTTGCTATTTGGCAGAACTTCTAAGGCCGTACTGAGTGATGTTGCCCTTAACTTAAAGTGCTATAACTTTCTTGCCCAAACTTAAAAGAGATACTGTAAAATTATTTAGCAACTTCTTGGGCCATAAACCCAGAGTCCTCTCCTGAGTGTCAGTCAGCCCCACTCTAAATGCTGCAGTTTGATGGTGGGTGTGTGGTTGGTCTTGAGGATATTAATGGGAATTGGGGTAAAGAGGGGGAAGACTGAACACGTTCCTCTCCTTCTTCTTAAAAGGGCTCACATTCCTGGCAGCCTTGTGCCTCCTGGATGCTTGAGGGGATGGGGAAAATGGGGAAAAAAACCAGTAAATACAGGCAAAGGTTGGGGTTTTTCTCATCTCCTTGTAGAGTTCTCTTTCCTTGGGAAAAGTGGTGTGGCAGGAAGGTGGTGGGTTTGGGAGAAGTTATCTCCCTGCACTGCTGGGGTCCCACCATGCTTTCCGTAGGAGCAAAGTGTGGGTGGGTGACACAAAATCAGAATAGCTCAGGTCAATACTGTGTTTAAAGTAAATAAGATTAGCTCATTTTGGCCTTAACGAGTTGACTTAAGGCCTATGTATTAAAAAAAAAAGGGTAAAGAATACAGACTTTCATTTAAAGAAATTATAAAAGAGCCATCCTTTTAAACTCAATTCAAATAATATGACAATAAAGCCAGTAGTTATAAGTACTGCAGATTGTCCTTTACTAGACACTCTATTACATGTAGTCATTAGACCAGCTATAAAAAGAAGGTTTAAATACTAATGTACTTTTTAATTTGTTTTATACCCTAAACAAGCAATCAATGTACATTAATAAACATAATTGTTTTTTTGGCATTTGTCCATTCATTTGGTCTACCTTGTCAGCTCCGGCAAACACATCAGCAAAATTCAGTAACCACAATACGCAAGGAAACACCAATGAGGCCATCTCAAATATGCAGAATGTATTGAATTACTTTGCTGCTCCACTATTGACAGACTGAAACCCCCAAAGTTGACCATAACTGTCCTCCTGTCCGTCTTAAACAATGACTTTGACAGGTTTTTGTCCACAAATACAGCTTTGGAGTGCTGTTGCAAAGAACCTTTAACGAGGTGGTAAATATGTTTACCTTTGATAAGGTGAGCTGCTTGATAAGATAAGGTGGATGGCCACTTTTCAAAAGCAAACATGCACAGAGCTCAGAGCTTTCACCCAGGAGCTGTGCTGGATTTGATCAGCATAAGGAACCGTCTACTCACTCCGAATAGCTTCCTGAAATCAATTTGTTCCTTTTCAGTTTTAATTATAAAATACCACTCGCTAGAGAGAGATTTATTCACTCAAGAGGGTGCAACGTTGGAGATGGATGTGCAAAAGGTGCTCATCTCTATAGTCTCAGCAATTAGGGTGCAACTCTCAGTTTAACTAGGACACTGTGGGTATCTGCCTCCTGGTGTGTCACCTCCAAGCAATCCCATCCAAGGGACATCCTGCAAATGGAAAAGATCAGGAAATATTTCAGACAAGGAGGCTCTCGTTGGTCTGGTATGATTATCCTGAGTGCTAGTGACCAGAGAAATGAATACCAACAAAAAGCTCCACTGGGGGCAAAATCTGTGTTGTGGCCCTATAATGCTTCCTGACATCTCTACCAGGTCCTCTCCGTAGGTGACCCCACTGTGACAATCCTGGCTGGCCCGTTGGTTGTGGGCGAGCAGAAAGGAGGTAACGTGGGCAGTGTCTGCGCCACAGAAATCTCTTAAAATGTCATTTGTCGGGGGAGAGAAAAACAAGATTGTTGCAAGAGCAACAGAAGCTGTGAAGTCCAAAATGGGAGCACCACTAAAGCCTTTAATGCACTAGAAAATTTATGAAAACATGAATAAAAGGTAACTTATTCAGTGTCAGCCTTACATATTTATAGTTTAAAAATTAGTCAAAGTTTATGTCCTGAGGTTGTACCTACAGGAAGCCAGATGTGTGCCTTCTGCATGTGACCTAAGACAGGCCTGAAGCAACAACTAGATAATTTCTCGCTCATACTCCACACCGTCGATCGCGGCGGCTTTCTGAGGTGAGAGAATCTGACAGCACTAACTCTCCAGGGCAGAACTTTCCAGTCAAGTGGATCAACGGACTGAAAATCTCTTATGAATAGTCATTAGGCCTTCATTACAAACCCCTCACAACCCAGTTCTCTTTTCGCAACCAAATGCCTTTTGTCATCTTCACAAGGTGCATCATTTAATTACCAATTGATTTCTTTATATATGACAACATGTCAGATAGCAAAATACAGTGTATCTCCCTTAGGGGGAGAAGTCTGTTAACTATCAGCGTGCCAGATTACTGAATTTAGCTGGAAGACAGCTATTCCCTCCACTGAGCCTTTATTTTAACTCGCTTTCCAGTTTTCCAGAGAAGCAATGCAAGGAAGAGGCAAAGACGAGGAGCAGCGCAAGGAGGGATGATTTCCCCCCCATTCTGTCAAGAAATTAAAGCTGACTTCCAGCGTTTCTCACTCTGTTTTTAGGCAGGGGCTCCCCATGCACACACACATGTACGTTGACATTGGCGGCTGTGTGCACACACAGAGCTGGGCTCAAACACGTCAAACAATTGTTCTCATTATGCCAGGAATTTACCCAGCTTCTGACTTTGCTAGCACGCTGAATCTTCCCCTTCACAACTGCAGCCTGATAATCAAGCCAGTACTGTATTAATAAGCTGAATAATAAGGGAATTTCAGAAATGTACAGGACTATTATACCGTAACAATAAAACCTCAAACTGAGTAAACCAGAGCAGCGCTGAAGGTAGGCGTCGGGAAAGAATGAAACCAGTGTTGCAGTAATGCACTCCATTGTATGGCAGTGTAAATGCCTGCTTCTTTCATGCACAGAAGCTACATTACACGAGTCCGAAATGTTCTCAGAGCATCACTGTGCCTGGTTGTGATAGAACCTGGCACCAGCAAGCACTGAAAGCTGACATTATACTGTAGGATGTGCTGCAGGTGTGCAGGCCTGCGAACGTGCTCTAATTACATATTTTCCTGCAGAGCAACAATTAAGGTCGCCAAAATAATTGCCAGTTTCTTAATCCCTCTCTAACAAGACTGACATAAGGAATGGTTTATTTTTCTCTGGTTATTTTGAAAATGTTCTCAAGATTTTGTTGTTTTTTTTTTTTTTTTTCCTAGCGCGCCACATAAAACTAATTCTTATGTTCAAATGTGTGATTATAGACATTGTTGCTGCTGGGATGGGTTTTTTTAAGGCCAAACCTTTTCTGAATTCTAGAGTACAACTAAAATAATGAATAAATGCTGATTGTATAACCTGGTGTGCTGTTTCAACATTTTCCCTGCAAGAAAGTACTTATTTTCCCTTTCTGCATGCATTTGCTCTGTGTTTTGGGGCTCTTTTTCAAGACTACAAGCTCCAGGTCAGTGCTCAGAGCCCTCCACTGTGGCATTAGGACTGCACTATTCCAGTCAGGCAGCCAGAGAACTACAGAGTCCCGTCTGTGTCCAGGGTTCAATAAAGAATCACCTTTATTTTCATTACAACTGGCCTTATCTACTGTGGGAGACATTACAGAGGCTTCTTTCTCAGCGGTGTCAAGCACTCAACTTCAAACAATTGAAACAATTGTAGTACATGAGACAGAAAGGAGATGTCTGGTGCATCTATTTGCTAAGCTGAGGCATTTAACAGCAACCATTATACATTGTAGTTATATATAGCTCTCTTGTAGACTTTGGGAATAGTGGCCAGTATGAGTCAAACCCAGAGCTGGGATCAACAGCCACAAGTCAACTGATTTTCATTGGGAAGCATCAAATGATACGAGCCAGGAGCCCTCCATCCCTTCCCTCTGAATCTCACAGAAATAGAGACTGTTGGGTAAAGCTGTGGTCTCAGCCTCCACACAGACAACTTCTCCTCTTCTAAGGCCTCAGAGCTTTAGGCTCAGCTCAAGCCTTGGCTCTCATCTTGACTGAAGAGGTACCTTGGGACACCTAACCTTTGAGGTGATTTCTGCAGAACCTTGGTGAAACCCACCCAGTGTTTCTGAATAAAACCTGTGGAAAGTATTTTATACAGAAACACAAGAACATTTGTATTCAGTCATGTTAAGACAAACCTCCAATTCTGGGTTAAGCCAAAGGTTAATAGTCTGCTCGTAATTATATTTTTAAATAGTAGAACTTCTTTCCAACATTCTGACAGAGCCTGCTGTCCCTGTTCTACCTATAAGCAGATCCTACTGGTGTCAGAATGAGTATTGCTTATGCCAGGATTAAATTTATCTGAGCAGCCCCAAAGATCAAACAAAAAATGCCACACAGCCCCAGTCAAAGGATGTCCAGAGGTATGCCAGGGAGATTGGCTTGACATGCAAAATCACATTCAAACATCTAAGAATATTAGCATTAATGAACCAGGCAAGACACCCTTTGATAATTGTTGGCAATCTGAAAACTTTGCTCTGAGGATATTAAAAGTAAACTGTTATCATCTGATTGCCAGTTTTAATCCCACTGATAGAAGCTGCCACAACCTGTCAGCATTAAATATATAACAAGGGGGTTCTGAATATAAATTCCTGCTGGGGAGCGTAGGTAGATGTCCACCTTTGCAAAGGGCATTACGCGCTCACAGACTGCAGGAGTGATACTAATATCACAGACTCCTACTAAGTTACTAGTTTTACTGCTAACTCCACTACTCACTTACTAAATTTGTCCCTCTTTCCTACACTTCTCTTGAAGTCTTCCCTCAACAGAGAAGAGCTAATCAGTTGCTTAGACACCTGTCCTCATAAAGCCGTTCACATCTTTTTATGCTTCACCTGCAAAAGCCACAACAGCAGTACCGTGATACAGGAAAATATATTTTCCCTCATTGTACTTATTACTTTGCAATGGTCATTGATTCACCCTGCAAGTGAGCAAACAAAGGAAATTTAAACTTTAATGGATATTAAATTGTCTGCAAATGAATCGTTTGCTTTTCTCAAAAGGGACAAATGTATTTTGTTCACTTGAAACCTACTTAGAGAAGCTGCATGGGAATGATAAAACTCAAAGCTGAGGGTCATCTACAACCAGGTTAAATTTTTCAGACCTGGTCTTTTAATTAATGCTGTGTATGGAATCTTATGGTGTGGCTCTCCAAGGAGCATAACTTTACTTGTAGGCACTGAATCTTCAGTCTCCAACATATTTGCCATGCTGAGAGATGGTGCTGTAGGCACCTGATTGGGGTTCCAGGTTGGAAAACAGTGATCTTAATGGGTCCATAGCCTGCAGGGACTGCAGACTCTGGGAAAGGTCACAGCAGAAGCCATATCAGAGCCAAAGCATGACTATAAGACAGGGCCAAGTCTCACTGGTTTTATTCACGTGAGAATTACAGTGATTTCAGCAAGGAGGGCATGGCCCTGTTTACATGAAAATGCTTTGAAGGGAAATATTTTAGGTTTTGATCAAAACCTCATTTACATTCTTACAAAGAAACTGTGAAGAGTTATAAATGAGCTGTAGAGTATATTATAAAACACATTTTAAAAGTAACACATGCTCAGAGATGGATAACATTAAAATAAAAGTAGGTGCAATATCCAAGATGAACATTTCTCATGAGCAGACATCACGCAAGAAAGCATTCCACAGGCATAACTTTGCAGATAATCAAAGCCAAGTATTAATACATTTTTATCAGTCCACCTTCTAAACAATATTTCAGTAGATTTCCTTTCACACAGTGATATTTGTAATAAATGTTCTGCCTTTGTTTTAAAGTCAGTCCGTAGAAAGATGACATCAGCTTAGCAAACAATAAAGTGCCTGTAATATTGTCTCCAGAGGGCTGTTACATTTACTTTGTAGCAGTAAAATTCAATTTTCAAAAAACACTACATGAATGATGTTAGGTTATTAACCCTATCACCACCGTAAAACATCATCATTGTGTGCAGAATGTAGGTCACTATCTAGGAGCTAGAAGTTGCTTTTTGTTAAATAATCCATTTAAGCTCCTTTCCTTTCCTATAGCTTGGGTTGTGTCTTTTCCCTTTGAAAAAAACAAACCAAAAAACAGTCTCATTTTTAATCTCAAGGCTCTGAGCAAGCGTCCTTATTACACATCTCATTTTAAGGTGTTCTTCCTTTGTTACTTTCAGATTGGGCCACACACTTTTGAAGAGCGACTCTCTGTGAATTCTTGTTATTCAAAGCTGCTCTCAAAGAGAGGGGGGGGGGGGTGTGTGGAAAGTGTATCAGATCAGCCTACGCCTGTGGTGACTCTCACAAGTTTCAGTTCAAGGAAAGAGAAGAAAATCTGCAGCTACAAATTCTGACTCATTTTGAAATTTCAGCGCGATTGAGAAGCGACCGTCCTGATTTGGGGACCGAGTGCTCAGCCCCTGCTCATGCTCAGAGCTCCCGACTGAACCTGGTTTTCCTTAGCAAGCTCCAGGGGAAAGAAAGATCAACGAGCAAACTGTCTGCAAGCCAACCCGTCACATGGTTCCCTATAAAGAGGATTTGCATACCTGACACAGCTATGGAAATATTCCCTGTCCTGGAAGGGGTGAGAGAGAAGGACTAATAGTGCCCCGCTATCAGGATGCAAGGGGTTAACTAGTTAAACTTCTACAACCCCCCACAGTAACTTTCCAAAAGCTGACAATAAGTAAAAGAAGTGCTGGTTATCCATTTTTTAAAGGGATGGGATTGGTTTTAGAAGAAAGGGAAAGAGGATCAAACACCTCAGAGCAACAAAAGGTTGTGTCAGAGGGCCCTCAATCACAAACCTCCTTCAACAAGAGATATTCCAACCTTCCAGAGCAGTTACCCGGGCAGCACGGCTAAAAAGTTCCCTGACATGAAAAGAACAAAAACAGAAGGGACAGAGGTAGTTATTGTTATGCACACTCTTTTTTTTTTTTTTCTTGGGCTTTTTTTTCTCCCCCACAAAACTTTTTGCATAAGCTGTTTGGGGGAGAAGTAATAGTGCTGCTTATTGAAAAGAAATCCCCCCGCTTTGCATCTCCTCCCTCCTAGGTTGGGAGGTATGGCCCAGCAGATTCTCAGCCAGGAACACCTGATGAATGGGGAAGGTCAGCTCCATGAATGCTTCAAAAGAGGCATCCGAAATTAATAAACGTAATTATAATGTCTCCTGGTTTTCATCGCCCCCTGAACACATATTTGATTTTTTTTCTTCTTCCAGACAAGTGAAGTTGTGTGCACACAAAGAATGTAAATTATTTGCATTTGCAGTGTCAGGTCTTGGAGGTATCTTAACAGCATGTAAGAATTTTCCACTTAAATGTAAATTATTAACAAGTCAGAGTTTTCATTTGTTTTATCTCCTGATGTGCAATCTAAATAAATAAATGGCACACTTTACAGTGTTCACCACCCACTTCTCTGCTCTTTCAAAAACATACTTTATATATGCTACCTCTGCTTGAATAGGATGGTGGATCATTCTCTCTTTCATCATTTATCTTTGTCTCAGTGCTTCTGAGGGGTTGAGGTTGTTGTTTTTTTGCTAAAACAAATTTACCTCTAGTACTTCATCAAGTTTTCCTGTGTAATATTGCTAAGTAAACAACACAGTGGTTTATTCATAAAATATTCATATTTCAAAATGTTCCTTCCCAACCACCCCTCCTGGGTTTACCTATGTTTACAAATATGTAAGTCTTGTTAATATGCCTTGTCTGGGGAATGGTGAGTAGTGACCCTCCTTGAGGCACAGCTCTTGCTGAAGAAGTGTATTATTTCAGCTGGGAGAACAGCAAAGCTCCAGGATGAGACTGATTGATTAAGACCAGATGGATGGCCACACATAGGTGTGACAAAAATAGAAACACATTGCAAACATTCCTGGCATTGTCCTCCTGTGGTCTGGGAGGTGGATGGACCCGGTGGTACCTTATCTACCTCCTGATGGGCTCCAGAATTGAAGAATGTTAATGAAAGCTAACTCTGCCTCGCCTGTCTTACAGTGACACTTATTACAATGAATCAAGCTTAAAATTGCATCTTGTAAATAAACTCTAAGTTCCCCCCAACCCTGATCGAAAAATGACAGATGGCATGCCACTGGAAAGCATTTGCACACATTTCCCTGAAATGCATTCGAAGTAAGGAGCTCAGAAAGAAAGACAGAGAAGGAAGGAGAAAGAAAACAAACAGAGTGTACCCACATCCTCTACTTAAAATTAAACTTTCAGAAACCACATAAAGGAGTACGTGCAAAATGAATGACCTCTGGTTTAGAGAAGAATGTTTCATTGAAACCCTCTCAGCTTTTATGTTTATTGGCCATAAACTGACCAACCCTCTCCGCAAGGCTGTGGTTGTTCTTCACAGAAATGCTGAACCAAGGGCCTGAATCCCACTCACCTTACTGAGGTGAGGGGTCTCAAGACAAAGGGGGAGGCCACTAGCAGAGTTTGTCCCAGTGTGGCCATGCACTCCTCAGAGATGTTGTCCCTGCCTGGCTGTATCCACCCTTTACCTTTCATCACAGCACAGGACGTATTTCTCACCTTAAGAAAAATGTCATTAACTAAACTTTCCCATTCACGTGGACCGAGCCAGGAGCTGTGGGAAGGAGATGGGAAGCAGTGCAAGACCAGGCTAGCATGGCCACCTCACTTCTGTCCCTCCACCTACAGCACACCACGAATAGGTTGCGTGGCAAGCTTCAGGCATCATCCCCGACACCAAGACACGTTTAAAATCACAGCAGTGCCCCAAGCCTCCTCCTGGCACGACCCTTTTCTCACGGCACAGCGTGGAGCCTTGTGACAGCCATGGAGAGAGATGGGAGAAACCAGACCCTCGGGTTTTCTGTCCCTAAAACTCCAGTTCAGCCTCAGCATGAGCTTTTCTCTCCTGCTCCCATCGCATGGGCCTGAACCGATTACCTACTTGTTATAAATCTTCTCAGGTTTCACAGGCACACATTTGCCGGTAGGCTCTCAACCCACATTTCGGAACGTTGGGGCTCACAGAGACACATTCTCACACATGCAAAAGCCCTGTGATGGATCAGGGGCTCCTCCATTCACCCCTCCACTTTAAGCAAAACCGTTCCTAATATACCTTTTCATACGTGAAGCATAATGAATGTACCTTTTCTTATGCATGTACAATACTGTATTTTCACCCACTGGCAAAGAAGTTCGCTAAATTACTAAGAGCGTTTAAAGAGGTGGCATTCATTGTAATATACAAAGGAATTTAAAGCACATTTACAAATGAATCGGCAGGCACGCCAACAGGAAAAACAAGTTTAAATGCAAAATTCAAAAAAAACCCTCAAAAATAAAATTGAGGATTGCTTGAAATTATTATTATGATATGAAAATGTTTGTCCATTCTGCAGGCTGAAAACTACTTAATTTCTCTTCATCTGCAATTCAGGTGATGGCAGTTTTAAAGAAATATTCTTTTCCTTGGTTTCCTTCCCCCCTCCCCAGCTGAGTAATAAAACATAGACTGATTTAAATAAGAATCATTATGCTCAGAAGGCCTCCTCTGGCTGGAAGACTTTTGTTCCACATGTCCCATAATCTCACTCCCACATGGCTGCCATAAGGTTGATGCTGAAATCAAACTCTACTATAGAATTTGCTTTTAGACACAGCAAAAATATGTATATCAGTTTGGGGAAAGGAGTCCTATAATTTGGGTAATGGGAGAAATATACTTGGGATAGAAACCTCTTGACTTTGCTGCTCCCTTCTCTGTGTTTTCCCTTCATCCAGGTTGCTATTAGCATATGAAAAATGCTTTTAATTTTATCCATTTCTGGCCGTATCTGTCACACACACAAGTGAGATAGCAGTTAGGTTTCGACTTATCTCTTCTTTACCACCTCAGCAGCAGGTTTAAAATAGATCATGCTCTTCTAGTTATTTGCAGCCAAGGTGTGTGTAACTCCCTTCCTGAGCAAAACCTGATAAAGGAGGAGCAAGCCACCCCATGGGAGGTGGTTTGTTCCCAACTCAACCCCAGAAGTCTCTACCGCAGCATCTCACAGCTCTGGTTTCATTTGACAAGTACGAGTCAGGGCAGTTCTCACCCATAACTCAAGTCACAGCATGGCAAGGCTAGAAGTTATAGCCCTATTTTTAAGCACTTTCTATGTGCTGTTTATCTGTTTCCTTAAAACTCCCACTTCCACCTCTGCCCTATGGACAGAGTGCACGCGGCACCGTGGCTCCCACGCGCCCTTTTCCAAGACAAGGCGACTTTGTTTTAGACCCAGAGACACCTCCCAACCAAACCCAATCCCCAAATTCTTCGCGGGCACACGTGACACGAGGTGATCCATGGCGGAGCCCAGGGAAAGCTCTCAGCAATATGCAATCCATTTTCACACATGCTATGGATCTCATGGCGTCAGTCATACGGTCACTGCACACACAAAATATTTAAAGCCCATTTCTGCTACTTTTTGAGTAAATTAAAAACTCCCATTGCCTTCCAGGCAATTAGGCTGACGCCCTAGGACTGGATTAAAGTGGTGAGGCGCTGAGATTTTGCATTTAGTGGTATCTGGCCTGGGAATATTTGTGGCTTGGTAAAATTTTGCACACACACTCTCCAACTTGGCTTTTTGGGACATGTTGGGGAAATGGCTGTTTTTGCATGAATGTGAAAAAAAAAAGGCATGAAAGTGTGCTCCATTTTAATGAAAGGGTGGTTTTGCTTGACAAAACATATGTCTCTTATTAGCAGTATTAATAAAAATAAGCCTGCTTAAAAACTTGCAATGAAACGTGACAAAATCTAGGGCTGGGTTCTCAGCTGAGCTTCAGGCACCTTTGCAACCCAGTGCAGGCCTGCCTAACAAAACCCATCTCTTGTGAAAAGAAGCCGCCTCCCTGAGCATCCCACTAAATACTTGCAAGGCCAAGAGCTACACCAGGAGTTCATCTTGCAGGGTCCTTTCTCCAGCTGGGAAATTCAGGAGATCCTCCTTGCATCACACAGAAGCCAGAATGAGTAAGTATGACCTATATGGTTTTTAGGTTTGGTTGTTTTTTTCTTGGATCAGCCCAGAGGAGCCATGGGAATGGCTTTTGCCAGTGATGTCCACTCATCTACAGTGGTTAATAATAGCCAGGCAGCTCCAACCTTCTGGCTGGCATCAGCAGGACTCATGGGTGTGAAATACTCCAGGAGAAAATCCTGGAAGAGTCCAGGGCACTTCAAAGAACAGCCTCCCTTGCTAGAAGTTATAACTTGAAGAATAAAGGGCACCTTGCACTAATCAGGCAGATTAAGCTGATGAGCAGGGCACCTGAAATAACTTTTCCTCCCCACCTTGCCTGAAGAGGAAAGAGCTCTCCTAATTAAATAAACCAGCACAGTCCTTTCTCATTTTGACATTTTCTTACCATTTTACTCAACTGCCAGGCAGACAGAAGCCTTAACCCTGACAATACTTAAGTGAAAACTCCCCACTTGTTTTTTGTTTTTTTTTACTTGCCTGACTTCTTTATTAAAGGCTTTCTGGCTGTGAGTGGGTGTCAGAGGTGCAGTATTTCACAGATCTGTGGGGCACTGCTTCATTTTACTCTGCATCAAGATATTAAAAGTTCCTCTTATTATAGAAAGCATGAAGAAAGATGACCAACTCCATCCAAGCCAATAGTCTCTGGGTATATTTATATAGCCCCTTATATATTTTCTACTGTCTTCAATAAAGCCACACTTTAATCACAAGCTGACATATGAAACTTGCCTATTGGCCTATTGATATTTCTTTTGCACTGAGCAAGAAGCCAATAACCTATTTTAAATATAACTTCTAAAAATGACATTACCTAAGAAAAAGCTAGCAGTATTCCTGATAAAATATATTGTGGTGTGGCTGAAAAGTGCATGCAAAGCAAGCTGCATTATTAGAATGTTTAAATATTAATTATACCGCTGTGTAGTAAAGATGATCAACTGTGAGTGTCAACTAATTTTCTAAAAGCTGCAATGTTGGATGTCGTCTAAACTTCTATTGTTAAGCTAAAACTAAAAGCCCAGCAAGTTTAGTCTACTGGAGTGTGTTTATTTTTATTGGTTTCTGCATAATTTTTTTTACGTAAACCAACTTTAACCCCTTTACTGTAATCTCTGCCAGTGGAACTCCAATAACACATCATAAAATTCCTATAATTCTTCAAAGCAATGTAGCTGGAAAAGAAAAAGAAAACCACAAAAAAAAAAAAAAAAAAAAAAAAAAAAAACTACGGGCACTTTGCAACAAACGCCAACTATGAGATTCAGCCAATTAAATTTAACTCTTGCGAGCTCATTTCGTTGGCAATATATGTGCGGATGTAGGCTTAGCCTGCCCTCCCACAGCCAATTTTGTTGGGAGCAACTCCCAGCCAGGCTGCTCAGGGCTGGGCTGGCTCTATTGTGTGAAAAATCCCGCTCAGGTGGTACCTAGAGCTGGCAGGGGAGGGAAGCTGAGCGGACAGATGGGGAGGCAGATGTACAATGCTACATAAAAGTAGAAAGACTTATATTATCTTCTGTGAATGCCTTAAGTGGCTGAGCGCAGGCAGCAGGCAGAGGGGTGCCGGGGTGGGGAATGAAGAGTTAACCAAAAAAATGACTGTCATTCCTCTCCCTCCTAGCAGCTATTGCTCCCTCAGACTTTCAAGACGAGCCACAAGGCTCGAGCGAGAGAATCACTTTGAGATTCTTCTGCGAAGACAAAGAAATAGTGTGTGCCGAGGCTGGTAGGCTTCCTTCCGTCACTCATGGATGCTCTGCCAGGATTTCCCACCTGAGACAGATTGCGACGCATGTTCGAATCACTCATGCAGGAGAAGCAATACACAAGTTCAGTGTAAAGCCACTTTAAAAGCTCATTGGGTGCATACTTTACTTGTACAAAATACCTTATTCATGATGGAGCAGTGAGGGCCTAGGTAATTACTTGAATCAAGGTGGCCTCAGAAGTGTTTAAATCTACAAGGACACTTAGAGCATGAATAATGCAAAATAATTTGCATCTAAATTTTTTAAGTGTTCTTTATTCAAAAACTAAAATGCAGTTCCGATTAAAGTTTGATGAGTGAAAGCTGAGCATTTCATACCCACTGTGAAACGTCTCCTATTTGTGGAAATTATTTCAGACAGTGGTAAAGGGACAAAAGAGATAAAAAAAAAAGTTGGTGATTAATCTGCATTCCTTTTAAGCTATCCTTTTTCCATGATGTTTGGTGAGTACAAAGTTAATTTCCGAACTTGCTGGTCTGATACCATCTACATTTCACCTCTTTAAAGCAGCCCCATCAAAAGCACAGCTCTAATTATTAACCAAACAAAATAACTATTCTTTTGCCTCCGATGATAGTGCAAAGTCACTCGTGGCTCTGAAATTTGTCCAGTATCTCTTACTGCAATTAATCTCACTTCTGTCTCTGTCAACCTCTTTGGAAAAGCCTTACATGAAAAAATACTCTGGCTGCCTCTCACTCTGTTCTTGTAGGGCACGGGCTTGCATTTCTTCACTTGGAGCGTGTTGCATCCCTTTCTTTTGAATTTGCCACTGACAGCATAAACTGCTGCATATATCATCAGTTCAGCACTTTATTGTATCATCTCCAGTCCTATTTTAGAACATGTTGAGCAACCCCCATAAAAATTGTTAAAGAGGAAGGAGTGAACAAGACAAACGTTGTGTAATGCGCTCGCTGAAAATTATGCTTTTCTCTGCTCGGGCTGGAGGCAGAGGAGAAAAAGGGAGAGGGGAAGCATGTCAGAAACAGCCGTTTTTGTGTGCAAGACGTCAGTGATCCTGTTGTTAAATGTGCTTAATTCACGATTATGTTTCCACCACTCAAACCTGCCCGTCTCACTGGTGGGAAGGCACTGAGAGAAGAAACATTCAAAGTCGAAAAGTTCTCAGATCCCCGGTGATCTCTACAGGAGAATCTGCATGGATCTGCTCCCCCGTCTGTTCCTGCCCTCCACACCCCATGTCTTGCTGCTGTATGAGAGCCAGACCTTCCCAAAAGCAGCCCTGGGAGCAAGAGGGATGTTTTTTTCCAGCTGCTAAAACCTCAGGTTGGGAAATCCGCTGGGATCCAACAGGTTAGGCAGGCAGTGAAGTTTTAAGCGCCGGCTCACTGTGAGCAGCTAAACTTTAAAGGCCCCTTTGCAAAGGAAAATAATTTTCCTTCTGCAGCCCTTATAAAGAATAAAGACTTCCAATTTATTACCGGCTCGAAAGCTGGCTGCCACTTTATTGGACTTTCAGATGAGTGTGCTCGCCACGCTTTCTTAGGGAGAGGATCTGCTACGTTTTTCTTGGATTTGGAACAATGCGAACATTTTTTTAACTCATTGAACAAAGATTTCCCCAGCAACAGACCCCCTGCTCAGCAGGTCACCTATCTTTGCGACAGTTTTTCTTTTCCCACGCTAACCCTAGGGCTCATTTGCATAAGGTCTCTGTTGTGAC
Organism: Cinclus cinclus; assembly: GCF_963662255.1. Taxonomy (NCBI): domain Eukaryota; kingdom Metazoa; phylum Chordata; class Aves; order Passeriformes; family Cinclidae; genus Cinclus; species Cinclus cinclus. Next base: position 25,973,431 of record NC_085054.1, read on the forward strand.
AATTAGTTTCAGGTGAGCTGATTTCTATGAGGTTTGCCCAAGACGATACACAAGCTCTGGGCCTCCCTGATCCTGGCCCTAATTGCGACTGACTGGCACCAGACACAATCACCCTCTTGATTCAGCAAATTGTCCTGCAAGTAGCTTGTTGTGACCCTGCAATGCACAAATCATATCATGTCAGCCCGGCATAGTAAACAGTGAATAAAGCAAATTCAGGAAAAAAAAAAAAAAAAAAAAAGGGGTTTCATAATAGCTCCTCCATCTTCTAGCCCCAGTGGACAAGATGAATACAAATTAAACCTATATCATATCTGTGTGCTGGTGGAAGAGGTGTCTCTGCCCTGACTAACAACTTTGATTTGCTGAGGAGTTTTTTGGGAGTTATTTTTAATTTGCTTCAGGAAAAAATATCAGATGTTGCTTCATTCTGTCACCTGGGGAGAAATTCCCCAGGTAGCATAGCGGGGTCTCTGTAAATATTTCCCATCTCGTGGCTGTGCTCCTCCACCATCTCAGAAGGTGCATGGTACAGCCATATGCGCATTAGTTGAGGTCCCAGACCCCCCACTCAATGAAAATACAAATGCAAAAGGCCACCTGACTTTTGGGAAATTGGGACAGAAATTTTCCCGAAGAGCCCAAGGAGGAGCCAGGGGTGAAGGGAGACTTCACCCCACTTCTCCATGGCTGTCAGTCCTTCATCCCACCACAGCACAGCTTTGGGCTCAGCCCTGCCTGTTTTGGAACAGTGATAACCCTGTGCGTTGGGTATTGATGTGTCAGGCTGGGGAAACATGCAGCCTCTGAGACAGGCGGGGAAAAGGAACAAGTAATAAATCCAAGGGGACAAAGGCAAAGTTAAGGAGGCTGGAGGAACACCTTTAACTGCAACACTAACGATAATGCTTGGTCAGGATGAAGAACTGTCCTTATCTGTGAATAACTCCCTTTTCCTCAGTTTGACTCACGGTTTTCATGTTATTTTTTGGTGTGCTGCTCAATTCTTTCCTACCAGAGTAGCTCCGGCTGTGACCTCCGCCCCGTGAGTGTGAGTCAGGAGAGATTCCCTCCCCACCTTATATATTGCATTTTTTTTTAAAGTGAAGACTAATTTGCAAAATATTATTCACCATAGAGACAAAAGCTGCTCCCCTGCTGTAACTGGGACATGAAGAGTAAGCTCAAATTCAGACAGGTATATTGAGTCCCTGACTTCAGAGAGAGACCACAAGGGCAGGATTAGACCCCTCGGATACATTTCGTGATGATCATTATGTGAATTAGATTAGATTATTAGTTTTGGACTACTTTTAATCTCCTGGGGAAATCTGTATTTACATTTGGGTTGGGTTTTTTTTTTCCCCTGATGCAAATTGCTTCCCCAAATAAATAGTTATGTTAAAAATCCTAGTAAAAAAACTGTTTCAAAATCCTTCACTGACCATGGCTGGCAGCCAGTGTGAGGGGTCAGCCTGCCAGCCCCAACAGTTTGCAGCTGCAGTTGAGGTAACTATATAGGCAAAAGTGCATCTGACACAGTGCATTTCTGTTAATCTGCACTCTTATCAACTGATACAGGCAAAAATTGTTAATTGTTTTTGTGCATATACAGATAAAAGTAAGAATGAAAGAAAAATCATCCCTCAGCTGTGAACACCAAGTTTTACCCCAGGAAAAAAACTTCATGGTGGGAGACCTAATTCTTCTTTACTGGTACAATTACATTGATTTAAAAGTCATTAAATCTTGTGATATTCCTGCGATCTCAGGAGTTGTTTATGACCTGGGGTTCTGTCCCAAGCATGCCTGTATGGCCTGAATAATGTGATGGAGGTGGGGGATACCCCCTCACTGCAGGCAGGGCAGGCAGGGCAGTCACAGCCTCACACTCTGTACACTTGCAGGACGTTTAGGTTGCACTGGGACACAGAAACAGGACAGGCAGCACTCTTGGAGCAGGACACAAGGTCAGCCTCAGGTAGCTCCTTCTGGTCGTGTGCACTATCCTGGTGGGAAGCGTCATGTCCTTCCTGATCCCTACTGCCCAGAAAGGTGCACAAGAGGAAGGACAAACTAAGTCCTGCCTGCCATGAACCTCTCTATGGGCAACTGCAAAGCTCCCAACACTCCTGTCACCATGCCTTCATGTCATCATGACACCACGTCACCTGCCAGGCTTTGGCTGAATTGTACCAGCCCATTGTGTCCAGCCTAAAACACTGCTACTGCTACTGAGACCTGACAAACCTCACCTTCCCCGTTTCTAACGTGTGTCCCGTTTTCATTTCATCCTGTGTCCCTGCTAGTGCTTTTATCCTCTCTTGTGACACAAACCATGCTTTAACACTGAAGGCAACACAGCGAGCTGATTTTGCACTTTAACCTTCAGCAACTCTAATTCTAATGCAAGGCAAAACTTTTCGATTTCTAAGTAAATAAACAGTTGATTCTGACAAAAAAATGACTATTCCCTGAGGGGACATTTTTGTGAAACTGCGCCAGGTACAAAAAAAAATGTATATTTTTTGGCTTGGTCATGAAACTGTCAAAACACAACTCTAACATGTTTTGCTGCATATGTAATTTTTTTCCCACAGCTCTTTCCGAGCAATGCTTAATTCTGAATTCTTTCTGCACCCAGCATTTGCAAGGAAATTGTTAGATGCACAAGCAATTCAGGCTAAGTTTTTAAGTGAGTGAAATAGAACAGCCAGAAGAAAAAAGGAGGAGAAAATCAAGACAAAGCCAGAGAAACTTTGTTAAACTTTCCAAATAAGTTATGTTTTTGAGATAAAATTCACCCTCAAGATAGGGCTTTGGTGAGATTTAAGCAGGAAGAAAGTTGTCTGCTGGCCCTGGGCACATGAGCTAAGTTTCACCTTCTGTACTCATGCAACTTCATTTAATTTTATTTTCAACTGCTCTCTCTCTCTCTCTCTCTCTCTCTCTCTCTCCTATTCTCGTATATAGATATATGTTTGTATATGTAAATATCAAAGTATCTTGATCATAGTTGTGATTACAAACTTAACTTTTACTAAAAAACAGCTATGGCACTGTTCTTTAAAATAATAATATATTTTCCCAAGTGCCTTCACTATTTCATCCCAGCAACTGAAACAGAGACAATCCTTTGTATGTTGAAATGTATAATTATCCTGTAGCCAAAAGGGAGGGTGTAATTTTCACATCTGATTACAAGGGAAGAGTGTAAGTGAAGCTGCCTTGGTAAACTTACACTTGTTTACAGAGAGCAATACCTTCGATATTAAAAACTCCAAACATGCAAAATGCTGGAAAAATCGCAATTGTCATCCACCAAAGCTAAACGTCAACAACAACCAACCCTAAGCAATTTTTTGGCATGGTTACAAATGAGAAGTCAATTCTTCTGCACTTGGGCTCTTCTCACTTGAGATGTTTGCTAAGAGACTTACAAATTGTTTTTGCACAGTGTGATCTACTTTTTGTGTGGAAGATTAAGAAGCTGAAGATCCATCTTTAGTTAAAAAAAATGTGGGAGGGGGAACTTTCAAATGTTTCTGCTGTTTATAACTCTACTTGGGGAGTTTAAACTAGAGAAATGCTTTTCATATTTGATTCCATCTTCACAGAATGTACTTCTCCTAAATGTGACTGCATTTGCTTTCAAGTTTTTGTTTTTCTTTTTTTTAACCCACATGAACTTTCTCGTGTTTATTTCTTTTTATCTTTCTCTCTTTCTTTGCTGATTTACCTCCCAATAAATGAGCTTCTGCTCATGTGAAATTATTTTTTGGCCATGTAGGACAAGATGGTATCAAGGAAAGGAAGAACTGTTTGAGAAAATATCACTGACTAAGAAGATTTAAGATAAGCAGAAAGATCACACTACAGGTAGAGAGAAAAACTACTGAAAAACCAAGAAAGAAATCAGAAACTGTTTAAAATTATATGAAAGTATAATTGTTAGAGTTGTTGTTGTATTTTTAGAAATCATTAAAAACTCTCTGTGCAAGTATTGGATGTCAAAATATGATAATCTCAGCCTTTTGCTAACCAAGAGAAAGGAGGGGAATGAGAAAGAAAACCAAATTGTTTTTAGTATGTGGAAAACTTAGCTTTTTGTTAGAGTATGAAAAAGAGATCATATCATTAACAAGTACAACATCTATCAACAAGACTACGATAAGATCCTATTTTCTAAAATATGCCCTTTTTTTCCTGCCTTAGAACTAAGTTCCTGATCCCATATCCTTGCTCTGAACCTCATATCCATGGGAAAAGAACACCTACCACAACAACTAAAACATATGAAAAATAAAATGTAACCCAGTAATAACAGTAATTCCACTTGAGGATGCATGTAGCTACTTTTAAAGTGGTTTTGTCTTGTGCAGAAAGACATGAATGCAAGGGCTACCAAAAGCAATTTAATACCAGGTGGGGGTTGACATTAATCTTTCATGACAATAATATTGTGGTGTTACAGGAGGGCAAAAACAAATACCTTCTTGCACGTAGAACCACTTCCCTAAGAGTCTGCGCCTGTCTTGAAAATGCACATATAGAATTGATGTATGGCCCCAAATTCATAACGAATATGATTATTAAACGGTCTCCACTCGTGCAAATAATCAGACCTGTCCTCCTTCTGCTTCCCCTAGGTGTGATCCAAGCTTTCTCTGTGACCAGGGCCGGAAATGTTATTCCTCCTGGAATGGGCCATGTTTGGTGTGCCCAGGCTGTGCAGAGCTGTTTTCTGCAGGATACAGAGCCAAATTCTCTGCGGTTAAGAGCAGTGCCATGAAAGCCAACAGGGCTGCACAGGGGTAGATGGTGTGCCTGAGGTAGAAGCAGCTTCTTAGCAGCATTAGTGTACTTAAAACAACAAATTAATGTCTGTGGAACACTAATCAATGTTTGGTGCACTCCACATTTTTCACTGAGTTGTTAGAGTACATTTGCTTATATTTTGCACTATTTTAATTTAGCCATATTGATCAAACTGAACACTCAATAAGACCCTAGGCACCTTAGCCTTATTAAAATTAGTCAACTTGAAGTAAGTGTGTGGAGGAAGTAATGGAAACTATTCAAAGATTTAAATACAGTGCAGCCCACTTAAATAAATACCTGTTAATGAAATAAATCTGTATATGCACATATTTCCTCTGAAACAAATTATTAAGGGGGCCCTTTAGATGAATAAGACTCAAACATATTACTTAGTTTAAAATAGAAATATTTCTGGGTACATTTGTGTTTTCGGCATTAAACTTGGGGAGTCCATGCTGACCTTTCCCATCAAAGCAGTTTTAATTCTTTAGAGCTTTACAGTGTTGAAATTGATAAAAATATCCATAAATAACCTGTAAGTAAACATTTCTGTGGGGTTTTGGTAGCTCTCCCAAATGAGTTTATCCCAGGAAGGGTAGAACTGAACTGGGCCATCACCCAGACAAGTATATCTGGGCAGCTGCAGAAGTAAAATAAAAGACATTTAACATGCAGTGGAAAACATAAAAGTCATACATCCTAGTCTCTACAAATAATATGTCTTTGTCTCCAGAAATTTGTTTTTTTTGTTTTTTTTTTTTAAACAGGGGTTGAGAGGTGAGATTGGAGCGCCAACTCCAAGGCTTGGCTTGAGCAGGGATTCACAGTACAGCTCCTTTTAGGACATCTCTGGAGCTCAAAATATTGTTTTGAAAACATTGCTGTTTTTCAACAAAAATGGTAGATTAGACAACGTCTTTAGCTGATTAATCCTCTCTGCACTCTAAGGGGGTGACCTATGATAGTGTATTATTTTAGCTGGGGAAAAAAAATCCACCATGAAGCAAACTCTTCCTGCAGTACCTAAAAATGAATTAACCTAAAAAGTGGGTAGAGGATCTGTGGAGGTTTCCTGCCCACCTTGCTTTGTACACTCATTTTTTTCCCCTAGTCCAATAAAAGATATTAGCTCTTTTCCCTAAGCAAAATCCCTCTCATGAATCAGGCCCTACACTTGCAACTAGTGTGATATTGCTGGCCAGGTTTCACCCCAGTAAAATTCTAATCCATACTTTGTCTTGCAGAATTAAGAAGAAAATGCATATCAGCAGAATCTCCTCTCTACTTTATTTCATTTATAAATTACGAGAATGATGCTATTATATATTATTAATTTCTGCTGTTCTCCAACTCGGCTGCAGCAGTGAGCTGCGGATGTTAGAATGGTGTAATTATGTTCTAGTAGGGCAGCCATCCGTTTCCTTTCAAAAATTTACAGGATTCTTAATCATGCTGCTCATTTGGGTGCGCAGTAGCGAGGATGGCGAAACACAAACAGGGCACGTTCGTTTACACAGGAACACCTGCTTAGCATGATAGCAGATGTCAGTCAGCAAGCAGAACACAAAAGAAAAATATCAACAACAGCAAACTAGAAGCATTTTTAACTCGGTACGGAGATCTCTTGTCTAGGGGAAGCCAAAGGAAGGGGATGTGCCTTTGCTGGTCAAAGCAGAGACGTAGTGATTTGGAAAGTCTCAGCCAATGTTCCCCAGAGACCAGGTCAACAAATCCAAGACAAACTGCTCACTGGATGATGGGATATTTAAAAATGTCTCTTTCTGGAGGGTTACTTTCACCAGCTTGATGCTAAGCATCTTGCAAGGGTCATCGTGAATATATGAAATATTTGATAACTACAGCGAAATAGTTGAGAGGAGTAAAATCCAGAGAACTATTGCTCCATGTGTAAGGGTCTGCCAGAATTCCCACTGCAACCACTTATTCTCAAGGCTTTAACTTAAAATGTTTCATTCCGGGCTGCCTCTTGGCTCTCCCATCTCAAATTGAGAGCATTTCTGTCTGGTGCATATTTTATGAAATAAAAAGATGTCAGCAGAGGAGCAAAAGTTCAGTGATTTTGGGCTCTCCCATGCAGTGCTCCAGCCCGGGAGCAGCCGCACCTCTCCCAGGGTGGTGTTGGGAGCGCAGAGCCCAAGCCGAACTGTCGCAGGCCAGTATTAATAATCCCCCTCCATAGTATAGGCAGTAACTACTCTTCCCCGGGATTGTTAGTATTCAGAGCAAGTCAACTTGCGTGGGTCCGTGCATTAAGGGCTCCCTAAGTATGCATTGACTTGATACCCAGTAATGGCTTCTAAGGAGCCGTTATGTAGTGCCGTGTCAATGATCCATGCATTGAGGACTCCCTAAGTACGCATTGACACGATAGACCGGAACGGCTCTGAAGAAGCCGTTACGGTCTATCATGCCAATGATCTGCGGATATTGGCAGTGCCTCCCACACTTCTGCAGAGACTGTAAAAGTCTCTGAAGAAGCTGTTATGATCTCGGTGGAAGGACCATCAATCAGGTCAATGGCAGGGTTGCATTTCGCCATTTTTCCACCCTATCGTTGGGAGGCCTTGTTCTGCTTCTGGAGTTAGATTTAAAGAACGGACAAAGTGAAAAGACTGCCCACCCACGGAGTGGCTCTGGGACTGTGCAGAGGTAACCAGGATCGTAATATGACCTCAGCTTTTATTGTTTTTAGTTTTTAGTTCCAGCTTCTTCCAGCTGGGATGCCTTGACCGAGTCCCTTCAACTCTTCCTACCTTCGTTTGCTCTCCTCTAGCGAGCATGGAAAGGGATGAATGACATCTTCTGAGTTAAGATTGCAGTGGAGCTAGGAAAATGTGAGTTTAGAGATGGAAGGCTTGTGTGAACACGTCATCACTGATGGAGGGCTGAGATGAACAAGGTGTGTACATAGAATCACCCAATGGTTTGGGTTGGAAGGGACCTTAAAGATCATCTAGTTGCAACCCTCTGTCATGGGCAGGGACACCTTCCACGAGACCAGGTTTCTCCAGGCCCTGTCCAACATCACACCCTTTACACCCAAGCATGCAGGAAAAGCTACACTGAAAGGAAGTCTTACTTCTAAAGTTTTACAAACTTCTCTCTATTGAGTTTATATTGTTTCCATCCACTAGATTTCTGTGTATTCACATCAGTTCTGAGAATCACTGCTTGGCAGAAAATCATCTGTATTTTCTATGATGCCAAAACTTTCTATGAAAACACTGTGAACTTTTTCCATGCCTTCTTTAGTACATGAATATTTAAAAAATATATTTTAAAGGTACATCATTCACAATGACGCTTCAATTCATGCTAAATCTATGACCACAAAATGCTGCTTAACCAGCTGGTATTGTTTGTGTCTACTTTCCATACTCTTTCAGGGAAAACTTGAATTTTTACTCTTTCATACTCACTTCATACTTCTGTTGAAGGGAGATGGAGCTATAATAGAACATAACTATACAGAATACTCCACCTGCCTTATACATTGGTTATAACTAGATGATCTTCGCAGTCCCTTCCAACCCAAACTATTCAATGATCCTGTGATTCTCTGATGATAATAAGCCCATTTAATAGTATGATCCCCCCCTAATTTAATTTACATCTACATGGTTAAATGATAACAGACCACTGGAGAAAGACTGTAACCATACCTTGTAGAAAGCAGAGATCCTCAAGAAAGAAAAAGTAGAATTACTGTGCAGGTTGGAGCACCACAGAGACACTTTGTCTGTAGCCAGGCTGGCCTGAAAAGTGTGAACTCAAAAAAAAAAAAAAAAAAGAAACTGTGCAAAAGGAGATGGAAGAACTTTATAGAAGATCAGAGAGGGTCAGATAAAGGAGAAACTGAGAAGGCAGAGAAGTCTCAAGAAGTAGTGGTTATTAATCTCAGGTACCTCTTCTTTGGACTCAAAGACTGAAATATTTTTAAGTGTATTTTCAGATGTGTGGATGCACTAGAGTTGTCCAGAGATTGGTACCCCAAATCAGTGATTGTTTTTGCACTGTTAATAATCAGCTTGGAGTGCAGAGTAGCTGTAGCCATCAGGTCCACAACAACATCTCCAGCAAACAGAGGAAAGAAGACAACATGACATCTACTGAAAACTTCAGACGTGTGGATTTTACCAACACAGCTGTCACTCAAATGCATTTCAGGTAGAGGAGTGTGCAACATATTCTGGAATGCCACAATTGTTCCGTGGATAACCAGCTCTCCAGAACTATTAATTCTTTGGGAATGCATCTTTGGGATTTAGAGCCTCTTTGGGGTGGCCCTGAGAGCCTATGGTCACCAACCACTGCCACAATCCAAATTCCATTCAACATCTCCCTCTACGCTTCATGTTGCAAATTTGTGTGAAAAGTTGCTTTTCCAAATCTGGACAGCTGAAGACTGCTGTCCTCTGAAAAAACAAACAAACAAACAAACAAACAAACAAACAAAACAAACAAAAAAAAAACAAAAAACAAAACAAAAAAAACCAACCCCAAACAACTAAACTTTTCACTACATTTAATCATCTGGGGGTTTAAACTGTCCCGAGAAGGAAGAGAAGATATCATTTTGCAATGATTCAGACCATATTTCATGTGCAGCATTTAATGGATCCTTTCAGGTATCTCATGTTATAACACTGCCCCAGCAACATGTGCTGAGCCCTCGATGTAAAACCTCAAAATTTTTTTCAACCTCTGGGATAGGAACGGGCATTTGCCTCCTTCCATGTGTGTATTTATTAGTAAGAATTTTACACGGTATAATTGAAGCCTGGCAGTTTTTACCAATCGAGGCTTAAGAGGAAAACTAACACAATGTAATGTTTTGTGCCTTTTTTTTTTTTTGTCCATGCAGAGCAGTCACTGAAAAGGTGCAAAGCGCTGCTAAAAGTACGTTTTCTGAAATTCAAAGCCTTTTAAGAAAGGTACACAATGCAAGAATACGCAGCTGCAATTTAAAAAAGGCTACTGTTCCTTTAATGCCCAGCTGGTCCAGAGATGTAATAAAATTGACATATTGATTCCTTTGAATTTACAAATGCCTGTTTCATAAACTCCATCTCCAAAGCCTAGGCATCTTTAGAGCACTGTCATTTTTTTCTCCAAATGGATCAATTATGTGCCCACGTAATCCTGTTACCTGTGAAATCCATGCATACTTCTCCCATTTGCTGCAGTTCCCAGGCGGACAAACTTGCATTATGTACGCATAAACAAACAGAGCATTTTCCTGATATTAGGGATTGTTTTCAAAGTGAAAAGCAATCTCCTGGGTCCTTTACTCAAAGAAAACCCCATACATAGTGTGGTGTTCCTCCAAGTAACCTCACTGCACTATATGTATAATTATTACACAACACAGCAAATCATTATAAAAACATTGAGTCCCGCTATCTCAAATGCTTCAACTGCAAAAAGGCACCAAGGCTTAGCAGCCAGCCCTCATTTTCCTGGTGAATCAAACTTTCCCATTTCTTTCTCAGCTTCTTTATTTGATAATTATTGCCATATCTATACGGAAATCATGTTCATCAAAAGTGTTTCTGCATGACTTATATAATAGAAAAACACCCGTAGCAAACTTTTCTGTGGAAGTTTGGGGCTTTTTTATTTTATTTCTGGAATAATTCATCTTTTCATCGTGCTGAGCACCTTTCCATCATTTACACACACACAGAGAGTCAAGCAGGCATTAACCTGCAAACCTACCACTTATGCATATAAATGCATCACACATACGACTATCCCCATATCCCATGGCATATTATTTGTATGAATATATGCCATGCACAGAAACACATATATACACACACACCCCATGCACAAACCTCAAATATAAGCAGAGAAAGAGAGAATGAATGTGTTTTTCTCTGTATATGAATTGTTTATAAAGTACCATGTACATACATAGATATGAATTCCCGTTTCATTCTTTCAGGCTGTGCTGTATCTGATTTTCTACACTCCACTGGGCAACCAGCAGTTCAGTTACACTACACTTGCCCTGTACAATTTGTCTCTAAAAGGTTCCCAAAATTATGAAACATCCTGTCTGCTGCATGACCTGCTCACCGCAGTGCCTCAGCCTGAGGTGCATCCATACATATAGAGAGGATGGCACAGAAAAAAATTTGTGTGTGTGTGTGTATATATATATATATATATATATATATATATGTTTGATGCTTGGAGCCCATACAAGTGGCCCAATACACTCCTGCCATTATGCAGGAGTGGGTTTTAAAGATAAATGGCTGCATGTTAACCAGATTTGACATGCTGCACAAAAGCAGCCACCTTTGGTCCCATGACACAGCCAAACAGAAAAAACAACAAGCAGTCCTGGCAAAAGATGTCCAGTGTGAATAAAAGCCCAACAATTTGTCACATAGTCGTTACAAAATGTTCCAGGCTTTGGGGCTTGCCATGGGACACCGGCGATAAGATGAGCATAGAAAAATGAAGGCTGGGGGTGTTGGGGTGGCAGAAGAGTTAAAACTCAAGGAAAGCTCCAGTAGTTCCAAAGGGGAAACAAAGAGGATATTTTCATTTGGCTCTTTCCGAAGACACACACACACACACAGACACACAGAAGAAAAAAAAGAAGAAGAATCTGTAATTAATTAAATCAAGAAGCTCAGTTGTTTTGAAAAGTGATTGAAATCTGACATGCAAAGTAGAAATATTTACATTTACTTTCTATTTTAGGAATCTGCAAAGCTACTTTTCCTTCACTGCACTTCCCCACCACTACAATGACCATGGCTCAGTTTATCCAGTAGTAAGCACTGCCTGTTCGGGGCCAAATCCTGCTCGTATTTCTCATGGCATTTGGTCTTTCCTCATGGGAAGAAACCCAGAAAACTCCAAAGATATGGCTGGGGTTGAGGACTGGCGTATAGCAGCAGAGTTGTACCTGAGCTCCTGTTTTCCTTCGAGTTCACATAAGACAGAAAAGAAAAAGCCCAAAACTTAGGCTTGGTTTGATGAGCCTGAATTTCCAAACCAATCCTGCAGTTGCTCCTGCAGTTTTCCACTAAAACCAGCCATGGGCATCAAACCCTACTTTGCTGTTCCATGGCCCCCCAGAATCATCGAAGTATCCCCATCAACTCCACCGGGTCAGGATTTGCACCTATGCCAGTCCGCTGAGATTTTGATGTATTTTTAGAGCCCCTATACCAAAATAAGGAGCTCAAATGCACCAGTGCAGCTGCTTGCTAAGCTCCACATAACGGAGCTCACATTGTAAAATACCTTTCAGTCAATAATCATCATTGCTTCAGTGATTACCCTTCGCTTCTTTATATTCAGTGACAGGAAACTGGGGAGGAGGGGGCAGTTAAAAGCAATATCATCCTCTAAATTAGAATAACCAGTTGTATAATAAACTCTGAGATTCTGGTTATTAGGAACATACATTTGTAATTTTCTCAGACAAATTCCTTGGCATCCGCTCACCCTCTGACGAAACAACGAATTATACTTGCTCTTCCTCAGTCTCACAGAATGGCAGAGTGCTCTGGAGATATTAAGCTCTGCAAAAGTCCCGTGAATGAGTTCAGCAGTATTTCCCTGTCTCGTAGACTGGGAAAATGATCATGGTGAGGTTAACTGACTTGCTGGAGAGCACTTGATGCTGCACTCACCTTCCCCAGCTCGGCCAGCGTGGGGCCGGGAGAGCATCCCACCACATATCCACCCACATCCTCTGCCTGGCCGGGCTGCTGCCTCCCCACAGCATCCCAGCAGTCCAGCATGGACCAGCACGGTGTGACCTTCCCCTAGTCCCTTCATGGGCCTAATCCCTTCGCAGGGGTTTTTGTAAGAGTAAATTAAATAACATCGAAATTGCCTCTGAACTGCACAGGGCTTATCAAAAGGAAAAAAAAAAAAAAGCCACAACCAAGTGTCAGCCAGAATAAAAGTTCATTATTATATGTCAAGAAAAAAATTAATAGAAAGGGCTTCAATAGTTAAATTACGTGGGTAGATCAGGCTTTTTGCAGGAAGACCAGCTTGCTTTAATTAAAGCATGTTCTGTTCAAAAGGCACTGTACTCATCTTTTACAGCAACCTGATATTAACACCTGTAAGTCCCTGCTCAAAAACTCTAACTGCTTTCCCATATCCCAGCCCAGCAATCCACGTTATCGAAAGTCTGAGATATTTTTAGATGGATGGGGGGACAACTAAGCCAGGGCTCTCTGTGGAGTCGAGCAGGGGGACGAGGACTGTTCAAATCATGGAAATGTCAGTTCCAGCAATGTGTGCCTTGGATTATTTTTTTTGACTGTCAAGAAGATTTTAAATCTTTAATATCTGTTTGTTGTCAGGTTTGCCTCCGGCTTTTTGTATCTGCAGGTCGTATTTTTTTTGTTGTTGTTAGGAATTAGCATTTCTCATTTGCTAGCTGAAAGTTTAGGAGAAAGCACCAAAATGCCGATAAACAAAGTTCATCTCAGGGAAAATCTCTGTATGCATAACCTAGTTAACAATTCTTTCATGGTTGCAGGATGAAATTTGAAATGCATGTTGAAAAAGAGGGTTCCTACAGAAAGCATCAGTACTACCAAGGCTTTTCGAGTGTGCTGTACTAATTTTAAAGGAGAAATCATTATGATTTCCATGCTGTATTAGCATGTCTTTTATTTTGTGGTATCTCTGTTGCACGATTTCAACTCGCTGCAGGTTGACATTACTTTTTTTTGATACCACATCGTTTAAACACATACCGGGACTGAAGACATTCGGGATTACCAGGGACTTCAATCAACATTTTTGGCCTTTGTAAAGGATCTTAGCCAAACATTTGGTGTAGTTAAACTCTAACTGATGCCACGACACATGGAATATCACTCCCCAAAAAGTGCAGAACTCATGCATTGTGCCATCTCTGGCAGCATTCGTTCAGCATTTGCTGCGACTGGGGAGGAAGAAAGATAGAGAATGCACGGATTGATTTTCAAATTACCTCAATATTTTGAAAACATTTTCACCTGCATGCTGAGAATGCTAAGAATAGGCAGGAAGGCAATTGTGCATTTGCACAGCCTCCACTGCATTCATTTATAAATTACCTCATCACTGACTGAAATTAACACTGATTCTTACAGGCAATTTCTCAATTTCCAATGCTAATTACATTTTTTTTACTTTTAAATTCTGTACCACCTGTTTTGGGCAAGACATCTTAGGCAGCGCGACCGCATTTAATCACAATTTTAATTAACCGCCCTGTAGATGTGAAAAAGAAGCAATTATAATATAGATGAATGATGATTTTTCTGCATTAAATTGTTTTGTTTCCCTGGTATGTTGATTGTAACACAGCACACAAATACAGTAACTGTACAATTTTTTTCTATTGTAATTTAGTAATTGTTTTTGGAAAACCAGTTTGGGAATGAGTGACTTCATCTGTTTACAAATTGATTGATACTGTTAACTCACTGATTGCTGCAGCATACATTTTGTATTGCACAGCCTAGCATAAAATATAATTAGGCATGCACAGATTTTGCAGCACCATTTTGGAATCTGAAAATCAACTGTAACCGAAGTGTGTTTTCCTTGAGCATCCTCGTATCAGCCGTGGCTGATGATACGATAATCAACAAACAATGGGCTTTTCCCATCCTGCCGCTGGTAGAAACCCTTGGATTTAATCTGATAGTCTCATAGTGTAAGGGTTAGAGGTTTTGGGTTGTTTTATTTTTTTTCAGAATGTGCTTTGCCAGGCCGAGGAGCTGAGGGCTGGCAAGTCTGCAGCTTGCCCAACTCCCTCAGATCGCTATCGGGAAGGAGAAGGCAAATGATGGAAAGAAACAATGATGGCAAAAAGAGCCACGGCTCACAGAACTCAGGGATCGTTCCTGACACGCGTGTGCTATGGCACCGGCTATCTCCAGCTACATGTTACAGGGGGAAAAGATCTCGATCTGACTCATGGCTGGCAGACACAGATCGGCCAAGTTTTATATATATATATATATATATATATATATCCCCATGGAGAAGCGCGAGACCGTTCCCACTGGAGGCTTTCCCAGGGAGCGAGGTCACACCGGAGCGGGAAGGGAGCAGATGTGCAGCACTAGCAGCACCTGGGGTTTGGGACACAGTCACCACCACTGTGCTCTACCAGCCAGCCGGGACAGTCCTGCTGGGGGTCTCCCACCTTGGGGCTGTAAATCCCTCAGCAGAGGGGGACTGAGGGGCAGGGACACAGGGAAGGTGCACTCTGACATTTACAGAAGGAAGGTGGCAGCTCTCACCCTCCCAATCTGCTGCTCAATCCACAGAGCAAGAAGCCTCCACCAAGCAGGACTTGCCAAGAAGTGAGACACCACAACAGCCTATGTGAGACCACATCCCAACCAGATCAGCAATGTCACCCACAGTGCACTGAGACCAGGAAGGATGTGGATGAGGCAGACCTGGGACTGTCTCCATGGGAGCACAGGGATCTCTGTTGGAGACAACTTGGGGGGCTCCTGGTCTCATCTGCTGGCCTGCTCGCTTTATAAATATTTGTTGAGAGGGCAGGACATAAAGTCTACTGTTCAGTAGGTGATTTTTGTAAGAATCCAGCTATCCATACATAAAAGGGTCTATTATCTCACTGTGGAAGAGATTTACATGTGTAACTCCCATTAACTCTTATGGGACTTAGGCACGTAAATCTCTTGTGCATCTAGAGAAGAATAGACCACATAAGGTCTTGTGATCTATACTGCTAGTAGGTTTAAGTCCCTTTCATTTATAAAGCTATACAAAAATTAACCATTAAAGCTTATTCTGTGCAAGCTGTCTCCCTACATATATCACCCAGCTCTGTGTTTGAAGTACTCGATGTAAACGTGCACTGAGGAAAGGTACCCGAGCGAGAGAGCCCATTCATTTCAGTTAGTAAAACTGTCATCCCTGAAAGGAAGCAGACTGAGGGCAGGTAGAAAAATTGTACAGGTTTTGCTCAGCAGATTCAATTTCAGATTTAGGCTCTAGACTGCACTGTTTGGAGAAGGAATACTTTCATTTTGCTGAGTGCTCCCTCCGCCCCCTCCCTCCCTCTCTCCCATCCCTACCCACAGCCCTCAAGTAAAGCCCCGTGCCCTGGACCAAAGGACTCTGAGTGGCTGGACCGATAAAATCTTTGCACAGTCCAACTAACATGCTGCATCTACTAAGGAAAAAGAAATAAATCTTTTATTCCATAAACTTCTTTAAGCTGAAATGCTCATTGGTAAGCCTGTAAAAGTGGGAACATCTGTGCTCCTGCTGCGATTTGATGTCTCACCACAAACCTTTCCATAAGCACTTTGTCTCTGGTAGGAGACAAAGAGGAAAATACCTGATCCCTGGCCTCAGTTGGGCAGCTCCTTCTATCCTCACGCACTGACCTACTGAGCATTCCTCCCAGCAACGAGCTGCCTCCCAGGGCTACCTCCTCCACGGAAGCTGCCTAACTAATCTCTTAGCAAACACTTGCAGCAAACCTGAAGGGAGTTTAGAAAGGCAACAAAGGAGGGGAGAAAAAAAACCCAAAACTTTCTCCAGATAAAGCCTGCGGCATCTCTAAGAGAAGAGAACCATGGCTAAATATAGCTCCACATGATCACATTTTCTCTTGATAGGCTGCTGAGATACAAAGTTGTGGCCACCTAATGAACATAGAGATACATATTCTAATCTTAATCCGGTTTCCTGCTCCCTTCCACTCACCCAGATGTCTTTCTGCCTGTCAATAGTCCCCTGACTATGCTTACAGGTATTTGCAAGACACTGCTTTTGTGCCAGCAGCACCGCTGGGATGATATGGCACTGGAAAAGTCCGTCCCGCACCCTGCCTGCACACGGGGTAACCTCTCCTTAGGAGCTTATAAGAAAATCCACTGTTGAAATAAATAACAACTCTCAACAAATGATCAAAGAAGAAATAAATCTTTTACCCTTCTAAGACTTTTTAAAACTGAAATCCCATTTTTTAACTGGATAACAGTTAAGAGGCTACCGGCCACCTATTTTTCTGGGAGCTACATTTTACGCGTTTGCCGCATGGATGTTGGGCAGAGAGCTGAATCTGTGGTTCTCGGGAGCAAGAGTTTTTAAAATAAAGTTTATGTGTAGTATATGAAAACATATTGTTTGGAATTTAAGTTCTAATATCTAGGAATAAACAGAGCATTAAATCAAGCAAAACTGTGACAAGGCCAATATGCACATGGATGATGCCAGCGAGGCATCTCCAGCCCTTTGTTCACAGCTTAACAAAACTGTGCCGTCACACCACTTTAGCTCAACAGTGCCTGTCGAATGGGCATCAGCAGATCAGCCAATGCCTGTCACACACACAGCTGAAAAACTGTTTGAAAGCAAGGCTTACTTTAGCACAAGTCTGGTAGGAAAAGTGAGAGGGATTTTTAATCATCTGGTAAAGACTACAGATATATATTTAGGGAGAAAATTTATATATATTGTCAGCTTTCTTCCTCAGGAAAGTAACACAGTTTTGCTCTTTTTCACCTCTAAGGAGGGAATGGGTCTTGGTGTAGCTGCCTGTTACTTGGTGTGCTGCTCCCTTCCACGCTACATCAGATTTGGAATTATTTGCAAATACGTAAAATTCTTTCAGGGTGGGAAGGGTGTCACAGGGAACGATCCCAATTTGTCCAAAAATCTATTAAAAATTAATTTTCACATTGTCCTGCTTGGAGACCCCCTCCTCCTCGTGACAGAGGTTAAATGAAATAACATATTCAAGGAAATGTTTGTTTTGATTCTAATGCAATTATCTTTGCAGATGAGTGTGTCTCTGGTTTGGGGTGTTTGTTTTTTTTTTTCTCCTTTTTCTTTTTTTTTTTCTTTTTTTTTTTTTTAGCCGTTCAAAATATGTTTTCATTGGTATTAACAACCTTCTCCATCACTTCTCTTAACAGTCCTAGTGCAAAACATCGCTCCGTAAAGAGCCGCAGCAGAATAAGCTTGTTAGCGCCAGCAACTTCAGCTCGGCACTTCTCTCCTTTTCCCAACACTTTTTCCCCCCAAAATTTATGGGCCCTTTGACACACGCCCCTTCCCCAGCCGGCCTCCCCGCGGCACCGGGACGGGCTCCCGGCGCTCGGTCCCTCGGAGGTGGCTCAGGGTGGGACCGGGGGGCCCGGGGGTGAGCGGGGGGGTCCGGGGGAGCGGGGGGCGGCGGCCCCGGGTGCTGAGCCCTCTCCCCCTGCCTGCCCGCCGCTGCTGTCAGCTCGCTGCCTGCACTTTAGCTGTCTCTTTCCCAGTCCCTACCCTGTCAGTTTCTGGGCTGCCAATTTCAACTTGAAGCTTGACTGGGCTGATTTGATGCAAATACCTCCAGGGAAAACCCTGAAACTGATGAACAGTTATGTCAAGTCGATTTTGCACCATCGGGAAAAGGTAACCTCTGCGAGAAAAAAAAACAACAAGGTTAAAGAGACAAGGGCTTTTCACGTGTAATACCACTGCTGCACATCTCGTTCACTGTTTACCATCCCTCAGAAATTGTAACTGTCAGAATTAGTCCTAATTGCAGATGCGAAAGCTGCCATTATAATAAAAACAGAGGCAGTGCAGGCATTAAATGTAGCAGCCTAATTTGTGAGACTACTGAAAAGGTAGAGTAAATGAATATTTCATTACTTTAATTACCAGGGACTACTCTTTTCTTGCTGTCTTATGATAAGTGTTGCTGTAACTAGCAACAGCAAACATCCACTAAAACATAAAGTGCAATAATAGTACTGCTGTCAGGATCGCTGCTTTAAAATACGAGCGGGAGGGGGGGAAGGGGGAAATATAATGGTTTATCTATTTCTTAGAGATCCGCAGGAGTAGGGAGATGGAAACTCGTTTAACGTCAAAAAACAAAGAGGCGAGTAAACAGGTTTTAGTCAAAGAAAATAATGACCCGGAGGAGGGGAGGGGTGTGGGGGGGAGTTGAGGACACACTTGCAACCCCAGAGCCGGGTGGAGCGCAGGCAGCGCCGAGCCGCCTCCCCTCCGCTCCCTGCCTCCTGGGAACGAAGTTTGGGGCTGCGCCGCCGCGGGAGCCGGGCCCGAGGGGGGCGAGGGGGGCCCAGCATCCCGAGAGCGGCATCCCGGGAGGGGTTCGCACCTCGGCCCGGAGCGCTGCTCTCGGCGGAGCCGGGACCGCGGGAGTGTGTGCCCCGTTCCCCGCCCCACAGAAGCAGTTCACACCTCTGCCCCGGGGCCGGAGCGGGGGGAGCGAGCCGGCTCCGCACGCCCCCGCCCCAGCGCAGCGCCGCGGCGGGCGCGCCTCCAGCTCGCTCCGCTCCGCTCCGCTCCGCTCCGCGCGGCGCTGCCGGGGGCGGAGGGGGGGATGCTCCGCGGGGAGCTTGTGCCCCTCCGAGTCCCCCACCTGAGGGGCGGGCGCGGGGTCCCCGGGAGGCTCCTGAGGAGGGGGGGTCCCGGGGGATGTGACCCGCAGCATCCCAGTTTGGGGCGGGGGGGACTCTGAGCCGGGCTCCCGCCGGGGATGCCCTGCCCGGGAGGAGCCTCCCCGCTCCGCCCCGGGGCTGCCCCGGGCCCCGCTGCCCGCACAGTCCACGCGCGTCGGGGCCGCTGCCGGCCCGGCCGCGGCTGCAGCCCCGCCGCTCGCAACAGCCGCTCCCGACAGATCCGGGGAAATTTGTCAACAATTCGCAACCACGCTGGTAATTGCATTCCTGGAATCCGCAGCGATAGATGTAATGATAAGGGGTCTGCCTCGACTTTCCGCTTGGAATAATCTGTTTGCAGCGACCTATTCCTCCTCCTTGCCCTTCCTAACCATATTCTCCCGTTACTCCTCCTGCGACTTTTGCCACTGGGCTCTCCAGAAACATACGTGACGGGTCGCTGTGCCTCACTCCTGTCCGAGGAGGCACCAGCTCCCTTCTCGCCTTTGTGTCCCCATCCCTCCGACCCAACTTTCCTGTCAGACCCGAAAAATATGCAAGGCTCGCACTGCCGCTGAGAAGCAGGACAAAGTTTAACTTCTCTGTTGGCAGTCGGAAAATAACTCCCAGGCAGGATTCAAGCAAAAGATCTGATTTGCTGAATTCTGCTCTTTGATTTGTATTTGTATGTTATTGCTACTGCTAAGGTTGTTGCCAACCTCAATTAGATCACAAATGAGATCAGTTTAATTCAACTCCCAAACTGTGACCTGACCATGGTCTGAAAGTATTCAAAAACGCATTTTAAGCCTTCCTTTGATTTCAAAAGGAATACTGCATGCTTGGTCATTCATACAAATAACATAAAACGTAATTATGGGATGATTTGGCAGATGACATTCCTGCCAAACGATGCTCCATGCCAGAGTCTGTAATGCTATGGCTGCTGCCCTGGTGCTTGAGAGCACAGCACCCTTGTGTAAGGTGGGAGTAATGGGGTGTGTGCGATGTGGAGGTGTTTAAATGCACTTGGGGAGGCAAATGCAATAGCAACAACCACGCCACCATTAAACCCCCCAGTCAGAAACTGCTGTATCACTTGGAAGGGAAGCGGATCCGCACTATCAAATCTCCAGGAGGCTGTGACAAAGGGAGCTTGCAGCTTGACACACGGGTAACAACATAGCAAACACCTTTAATTCTGTCATGTCTCATACCCTTTGCTTTCTCACACATTTGTGGCTGCTCTAGCATTGACACCTACACTTATAAAAAAAAAAAAAAAAAAAAGGAACCCTTGACAACAAAAATCCTCAAATGAAGAAATCTTATTCCAGCTAAAAAAATAAACACCTGGAAAGTTATTCTTCTGCCCAGCAAAAATAAATAACTTATTAGCTCCTGCTTCTAACAGCTCAGAAAAGAGCAGAAAGCAGCCCAAAAAGAAGTTCACTTTTGGGAATGAGAAGCTCCCAGAAAGCTGTTGGCTTTCCTTGGAGCCTGGGAGCTCACGGGGAGCCACTCGTACAGGTTTGCTGGCGTAACTTCTCAGCTATTCTGCTGCTCGAATGCGAATCCTAAAGTGACCTTCCTGCCTTAGCGGTGCTTGGGAACGTTCCTAGAGAGGGTTTGGGTGATGTTACAGCTGAGGGGGTAGGTACAGAGCGTGCCTGTGCGAGCACACGCACACAGGTAACCCCTCGCTGCTGGAGCAGCCCTCTCCTGTCCATGCTTCCAGCCCTCCCCAGCCCTTGGCTCTGATGGATTGAACCCGAAAGCTTCAGCTGCCACCAAGTCAAGGATGTGTCAGGTTGAGCGGCTGCTGTGACTTCAGCAGTGCCACCTCCTCGCTTGTCCCCACAAACTCTCCAGTGCCCCCACTCCAGGCCAGCACCTGCAGGACCTGGGCCGGGCAGGACCCCGGAGTGCAGAAGGAGTTAAGGCTCTTTCCAGCATTACTGGGTAGGTTAATATCACAGCTGCTTGGTAAAGCATTATCCAGCACCTCACTTAACAAAAGCCTGCTTTTGCAAACAGACTCCTACTTTTCCCCAAGTGTCCAAAGGTGTTTACTGAAGTAAATCTGCCTAAATCCTCCATTACTTGGGTCATGGGGGTGGTTAGGAGGGTGGAAGGTGTAGAGATAATCTCTTTTTGTAAATTCTGTAAATCTTCTGGGAAAAAATCAGGAATCTGTGTCACATGCCTCTGTTCAACTGGTAACATCTCGGTTAGTGTGCTCCTTATGAGTGAAATCTGCCATAGCAGCTACAGGAAAATAAGACATCCCTCCCGTTTCTCATTGTTCAAACTGTTCTTCCCTCTAGAAGTTGCTTTAGCACGTTTAATCTATTTGCTGATGGGAGTAAAAAAAAAAACAACAAAAAAAAAAACAAAAAAAAAAACCTGTTAGGATCTTAAAAGTGGTTTCTGGGAAAAAAAAATAAAAATGACAGTTTGGTCGGCAGGAGATAGTGTAGCTGAAAACTTGTCACTTGAGATTTCTGCACTACCCCGGTTATTCCAACACCAGCAACTGCATATTACTTTTTACATGTTGCAAATAGAGGCAAACAACACAGGAAATTTTGACAGCTCTGCCTGAAAGGGCTTAAATACTTCTCAGTAAGCAGGATCCAGTTATAAATAAACCTTCTCTTGGTGAGAAAAAAGTGGCTACGACCAAAGACCTCAATATTTTTCTAGAAAACTGTCTGATTGAAAGCACAGAGAAGCTTCTGAGAAGCAAACAAATAGACAGATATGGGGGACACACACATAAGGATGGGGGGACAGCCGGAAAATGCACATGAACGTGAACACAAAACCCCACGAGGGAGCCCGGCTACAAAAACTTCCACAAATCTCGCCTTCCTCCTCCTCCTTCTCCTCCACCTCCTCCTCCTCCGTGCGCATTTTCTGGGGCCGCCGAGGATTCGCTGAGTCGCTGCTTTTCCCCGCCGGGTCGGGGCAGCCCGGGCCGGTCGCCAGCCCGGGGACACCCCCGACACCGCCACCGCGGCCACCACCGCGGCCACCGGCCCGGCCAGCCGCAACAGCACCCAGCCCAGCGTTTCACAAAAACAGTGTGTGTGTGTGTGGGGGGGGGGGGGATAAATAGAAATAAAAAAAAAAAAAAAAGGCATTTCAACTGTGGAAATGGGGGTTTTGCCCAGCCAAATCTGCCTCGCCCCCTGGCACCCCCGTCCTCAAGGTCATGGTGAGTAAATAATAATAGTAATTAAAACAAAATAATAGGCAGCAGTCAAGAGCTGAGAGTACACACACCTGACCCTAAGTATAACAGACTTCTCAGAGTAGAATTTGATCCCTCTCTGACACTTTCTACCTCAAGTGTTAGAGCGAGTGGCCATGAATAGTACAGGCATGCCATCTTGTAACACTATCTGCCTGTCAGAAGAGCCAAGGCTGGGTAGAGCAGGATCTATATAAGGCTTGTAACTAGGGGAAGCCCAACAAACAGCTACAAACACCTAAGTTATTTTACTCAGCCTCCACCCTTCTGCTTTTTCCCCCCTTCTTCTCACTCTTTTTTTTTTTTTTTTTTTTTTTTTTTCTTTTCATCTTGGCTTTCTGTTGCAGAATGCAAATGTAGCCTGCCGGCGGTGAATGGGCTGAATTGTGATTAAGAAGAAGAAGAGCTCCTTTCTTTGTTCTCCCCTCAGGGGATGTTTACTGGGAGAGACACAGCGGATCAGATATGAAAGGCATTCAGGTCAGCATTGATGTGAGCGAAAGTGAAATCATACCTAAGGCATTCAAAAGACCGCCGTGTCAGGGGTTCAGCTAACGGTGCATCTACTGTGTCTTCCCTGTTAGGCACAAAAAAAAAAAAAAAAAAAAAAAAGAGGAAAAAGGGAAAAAAAAAATCTCTCCACAAATAGGCATATTTAAAAAAAATTAGCACAAAAATTATATAGAGAAGAAAAAAAAAAGTTTTCCCTCTCTCTACCTTCAGAGCAGAAACTACAGGACTGAGTGCTCCTTGCCCTTATGATCACGGATGGGGCAGGTCGACTTGCATTAATTGTAGCTGCTGGGATCAGCATCCTTTTTAGGGGGAAATGAATCTAACCTGAAATGTGAGCGGTTATTTTTAAGCACACCTCTACATCCCATTTCCCTCTGCACAGCACACGCACGCATAGGTGCAGGCGCATGTACACATGCACCTCTCCATGAGTCCCAACAAGCTGCGTGGCTCATTTATTCTGCTCCTAACCACGAGCAAGCGTTTCTTGCCTCCCTCAGAAGCCACTCCGGGTGACAAAGAACAGGGTGGCATATCAAAACAGCAGAGCGCATCTTCAAAAGTGATCTTTCATTGACTTGGAAACTCCTCGGAACACTTTGCTTCAAGCTCGCAGCGCAAGAGGATGGTGATCGGAGGTGTAAGGAGCTGGGGCACAGCTCTATAAGTTAAACTGCTGCAAGGAAAAGTCTAGGCATTGTTGTTTTATTCACCAAAAAAAAAAAAAAAAAAAAAACAAAAAACCAAAAAAACACAAAAACCAAAAACCCAAAAAACCAACCCACTTGATGAAGAAATATTTGGATCTTACTATTTTTTAAGTCTATACTTCTCCCAGCCTAGTTATTCTCTCAATAGTTTCCCAGTGGTTAACTGACACTGTTGGCATAAACAGAGATATGTAAATATGTAGGGAAAATACAGCAAATTACAGTTAAGCATACAAAGAATTAGGAGGTGGCTGCATTTACAGGGGCTGAAATGAAAATGAAAACGACAGATCGTTTTTTAAAAGCCCCCAAAAATTAAGGAACAGGACTGGATGTCGTGTGCACTAACCACAGCTCCAGTATTCTGAATTTGTTTCCACCTTCAGAACCTTAGTTAAAATATATTGTTTGTCTAATGCTCACATCTACTTGAATGGTGACCTTTAATTCTGAAATATTTTCAACTAGTGTTTCTGCATCACAGATTTCTCTCCTTTTTCTCTATACTCTAAAAAGACAACTAAAGAGCAATCAAAAAGGTGTCTGACTTGGCCATTCAGACAATTGCACCCTTGTGGGAATGCTGGAATGAATGGTACAGTGGACACCCCAGCACTATTGACGTTATAAACATGTAAATGAAACACATTAGGGCAGACAATCAATTGTCTGTGAGCACTGCAAACCTGCACTCCCTTTCCATGTGACAGGCACAAAATAGTGTCTACCTTGGGAAGCCATGGTCTTGGAGAAAAAAAGGACAAAGAGTTCTCTTTCACAGAGGAGAAAATGCACCTTAAAAGCACTGGGATAATGCAGATGCCAAAAACTGTTGTGAGGCGAAGAATTTCCTATTTCTTGGAATGAATGTGGGGCTGCTGTAAAAGAATCAACACCCTTCTTTCCACTCTAAAGGGAGACACACATTTTTCTTGGGGAATATTATCAGCACGTCCTGAGAGCTTGCATCTCAGTCTCCCATATATTTCCCCTACCTTGGGCAGTTTGCTATGTATAATTATCGATAATTAACTTGTAATGGTTTCCTTATCATTTTTTTCCCTTTGCAAATATGCCTTTTCCAAGCCATCAAATGCATTTTCTTGCAGAAATTAGAAATTCCCCCCAAAACTTTCCTTGCAAAGCATGTGCAATAAGCAAAACCAGTAAGTACCGCATGGTCACAAATGGCAAACAGTAAATCAGGCACTGATCTCCAAATTCGCTGGGTTTCTCGAAACTCGGAAGAAAATAAATAGATCCGACTTGTCACAGAAAACAACCTCCCCTGCTCCATGACACAGCTCAGCCTGGACATGAATCTGCACCGAGAAAATGTGTCTGGATAATCATTACGCCCTGGCCACTCGCATTTATGGCATTAATTTTTAATACCTATCTCCAGGTGCTTTTCTGGAGGTGGTAGCAGCACATTTGTCTCACTACCCAGTGAGCCAACTCCCGGAGTAATCTCCTCGCAACGGATTCCCGGCCCTGGGGAGCTGCCCGGCCACAGGAGCGCTCCGGGTGCCCGCTCTGCCCGCTGCCACCTGGGCTGCACAGGGAACAGCTGCCTCCTCACACCCCAGCCTCAGTCTAGCTGCCTCCAAACTTCTCCAGGCAGGGAAGACAAGACTCACTTCCCACTCACGAAAGGCAGCAGGCAGGCTTGCCTATTTTTCTCTTTTTTTTTTTTTTTTCTTCCTCTTTTTCAAGTGGGAAGTGAAGGAGGTTTTTCCCCCTTCCCCAGCATCCCTGGAAGGAGGGTGGGTGGGTATCTTTTTGGGACAGGCTCTGAGCAAGTCTAATCGCCTCTGCTTGTTTGGTCTGTGGTCTTGGATCAGACGCCCTGAAAGCATTGAACTTTCTCCCTTTTCTTTACAACTGGAAGCGAGGTGGCAAAGGAATCAAAGAGAGCTGTTTACTGAAACTTTGGGGTAAATTAGATACAACTTTCCCCCCCCCCCCTCCCCCCTTCGCGGGGATTTTACTTTGGATTTGCGAGGAGGGGAGAGGAAAGGAGCGGAGGGGGCGGGGGGGAAGACCTCAGCCAACAAACGCCAAACCACAAGCACCCGGAGAGAGGCAGCTAGCCCATGAGGCAAGGCAGGGCAGGGCAGCCGGCCGGACAGCGCTGCTCCCGGGCCCCGCTCCGCTCCGCTCCTCTCCGCTCCTCTCCGGCGCTGCGGCCGCCGGCACGGCCCCCGCCTCCGCGGGGCGCCCGTGCGGAAAGGGGGCTCACTGCCCTCTCCTCCTCCTCCTCTTCCTCCTCCTCCTCCTCTTCTGCCGCCACTTCTCTCCCGAGTGAAAGTGCCGCGAAGTGAGTCAGGCGCTGGGAATCATCTGACTGAACTTCCCGGAGCTCCGCCGCATTCCTGGGCTGCCGCTCTCGCACCTCCCTCCCCCCGCCCCCCCCAGCCCCCCCCGGTCCCGCTTTCGGGGTCCTCTCCTTCCCATCGTCCCCGCTGTCCCCCCTCCCCGGGGGGCTCACCCCTCATTGATTTCCACATCGACTCTCTCAACCCATCCTCCACCCCCCCCCGCACACCTCTCCTCCACTCCAGCAGCTCTCATCAACCCCGTTATCTTGGAAAATCCTGAGCCTGTTTCCTTTCTACCCTATTTAGCTCCGCTGTAATTTTATCCAGCCCCGGTATCTCATCCCGAGCCTTGCCCATCCCCGCACACACGCAGATACACGCGCACAGGCGTGGAGCCCACTGAGGCATTAGTTGGATTATTCTGTTTTGTCCTCGTCTGTAATGTGTCTGGGATTCACTAACACTCCTCTCGCTTCCTTCATGACCATCTATTTTTATTTTTTTTTTTTGTGGCTTTTAAATTTTATTTTGGTTCTGCTGCGTTTCTAAGGAATTTCTGTCCGAGTTCGATAAGCATCACCGTTTCTGGTGTTATCAGCAAAGACACAAGCTCAGAAGTAACATCTTTTCCACGATTCCAGGAAAGAAGAAAAATCCTCTCAGTCCAGATAAATCCTAGGCAATTCCCAAAGGAAAGGCATTGGATACGTGCTTGTCGAGAAAGAGAAAATGAAAAAAAAAAAAAAAAAAAAAAAAGATCTCTAACCTACCCTCGCTCTACCTGCTCCTCATAACCAGGGCATTTCGCACTCAGAAATGAATGAAAGAAACAAATTAGGGAGAAACAAAGAGGGAAGAGGGGACAGACAGAAAGTAGAGAATTGTTTCCTTCCCACCCCTCCACACCATGTCTTGGCCAGAACAAGACATTGAAGGGAGAACTCAGCCCTTCGCATAAGCAGCGCACACACACTTGAAGTTTGCAGGATCTTTAAGTGGTTACCTTAAAAATCGCAATTAAACTTTCGTCTCCCAAGCGTGGTGGCTTTTCCAAGTTAGTGCAGCTCCCTGAAAACACCTTTTTGCATGGGAACAACCAGAATCTGCCACTCTGCTTTGTATGTGCTCCCAAAGACTTGGCTGCCCTACCAGGGTACGGTGCGGGTGTCCTGAGCAAACAGAGACATCCAGTTTTTTTGGTGGTTTTTTTTTTTGTTGTTGTTTTTTTTTTTGGGGGGGGGGGGGGGTGTTAAGGATGGTAGTGGTGGTGATCTTTTTTAGGACTCAAATCATGTTGAGAAAATATTAAACCCGTAGATGCATCCCTCATCAGAGTGCATGTGATGGGTTTAACACGCTAAACTAATAGTCTTGCCTGGAAAAGCAAGGAGGCTGAGGAAGAAGAATAAAACACCCTCAAACACTCAGAATATTCTTTACTGCAAAAGAGCACTTCTAGATGCGTTGCTTTAAATCTCATTCTCTTTTTCTCTCAAAAATGACTGTTTAACATAAGAAAAAAGGCTACTTGACACAAAGCTTTTGTTATCCAGTTGATCAGCAACGTGCTTTAGATACTTGTAAGGGGAAAAAAGCCCCACAACAGACATTGATTTTAGAAAATCAATAACCAACATTTAATAAAAAGAACAGAGGAAACACAAGAGAGGAGAGGGAAACATTACGTGTAATTTTAATGTCTACTAAATTACCCAGAGATGAGGGGAAGGGGAGGTCTCCTCTGTGAGGACCACCTTAAATAATGACAGACACAAGAGTAAAGGGTGGTGGTGGAGGGGGAGAGACTTTAAAAAAAGATAACAAGGAACGGATCCTTGGGAAGCTATTCGGAATATATTATTTTAGGGGTTTTGGGTTTTTTTGGTTTTTTTTTGTTTTTTTTTTTTTTTTCAATACTAAGCCAAGCAAATAGATCAAAGACAACACAAAGGGAAAAGCCAGTGTAACATAACGAACAGTTTCTGACTAAAATTCCTCTATCACTCCCCCATATGGCTCGACGCCTCCACCACAACAAGAAAAAGACACACACACGCACACACACACTCACACTCACAACCTAGAGAGAGGGAAGGGGAGGGGGTCAGGATCATTTCTTTCTAATCAACATTCTCTTGTCTTTGTGTTTTTTGTTGTTGTCGTTGTGTGTCCCCCTCCTCCTCCAGCCCCCCTCCACCTCCACCTCTCCACTTAAATGAAGTAGCTGAGCTATAAGCGCATGGGTTCAGGTTCACACAAATATCTTCCTTCCTCCGGCTCCTCGAGAGGAAAGTTGTTGGAAGTGGGGCCGGGATGGCCATGGAGGGGCTGCGGGCGGGGAGGGGGAGGCTGGCGGCGGGGAAGCGGCTATCAGCCGGGAGAGAAAGGAAGAAACTAAGGGAGGGACGGGGAGAGACGGAGAAAGAGAGACCCACCACACCAGTGAAAGCTGCCAAATGTGAAATCAGCCCAGAACACCGCGTCCCACTGCGCCCGGCCCTGCGCGGCCGCCGGGGACCGGGGGAGAGGGCAGCGACGGACAATCGGGCACCGAGCTCATTAGTATTATTAATTATCAGGGAGGAGGAAGTTTCATTTTCGAGTCCCTAACAATAAAAAAAAAAAAAAAAAAAATAGAGAGAGAGAGAGAGTCGCTAACTCGGTGCCAGCCCGCCTCGGGGTTCTCACGCTGCCGGTTTATTTTTCCCAGGGCCGCTCGCCCCGCTCGTTCCGCGCCTCCCACCGCCCCTCTCCGCTCCGCTCCGCTCCGCTCCGCGCCCCGGCCCGGCCCGCACTGACAGCGCCGGAGCGACCCGGGCAGCAGCGTCGGGAGAGCCGGGCCGGCCCCGCCGCTCCTCCGCCGCTCCGGGGCAGCGGCCCCGGCGTTCCGGGCCACGGGGGCAGCGCCCGATCCGCTCCGCGCCCGCGCAACAAACTTTGGGGCGCGGCGGCGACGGGCGGGCGGCAGAGCGGCTCCCCGCGCTCCCCGCGCTCCCCCCGGCGCTCCGCAGCCCCGGCCGCTCCGCGGGACGCCGCGCAGGGAGCCGGGGGGCGGCCAGCCCCGGGCTGCCGGGCGCCGTGCCCCCCTCCCCGTCCCGCTCCCCGTCCTGCCGCCGCCTTTCCCCCCCACGGCCGCGGCGGAGCCGGCCGGAAAAGTTTTCCCGGGGGGCCGTCTTACCGTTTTTCCTCCGGGGGTTGGCTTGTTTTCGCCTCTTACACCTGGGGCCATCCGCCATGATCTGCTGCTTCATTGATAAGAGTGGATCAGATGGCAGTTCGCATGGGCTCGACTCCCTGATTCAGCAGCGGCAGCGGCAGCGGCAGCAGCAGCACGCAGGCTCTATGTAACGACCAAACACAGCGACAATGTGGGCATCGGGATGTCCCATTTAAACGCAGGGCGCCAACGGGGACCCCAGTTTGCACCCGAAAAAGAACCCATCCACGCACACGGCGAGGCTGGCCGTGCCGGGGGAGGTGGGACGCGGTCGGAGCGGGCTCCCCCTCTCTCCCCAGCCGGGCAGATTTCTTCTTTATTTATTTATTTATTTATTTATTTATTTATTTATGCTCTCTCTCTCTCTCTCTCTCTCTCTCTCTCTCTCTCTCTCTGTGTATGTCTGTACGTGTGTGTGTGTGTGCGAGCGCGTGTGCGTGTCTCCCTCCCTGCGTGTGTGTGTGTTGCACCAGCAAAGCAGATCAGAGAGAGAGAGAGAGAGAGACAAGAATTACATCTCAAATGAGTCATAACTCATGACCGTATGAGGGAATGCACAGCTTTTACAGTAGGCTGTTTGACTCAGTGCTAGGCGGACCATTTCCTCCTAAAAGTACTTTAATTTGACACTAGAACTTCTTTTCACGCGAAATCCTACCCTTCTCCTGCCTTCATTCCCCCCCCACCCCCCCCCCCAAAGTGCACTCCAGCAAAGTGATAAGAAGAAAGGGAAACATGGCTCTCCCCTGTCCTTTTGGGGTAAAGCTCAGCACGGATACCTCCCCCTCCCCCTAACAACGAGGAGTGTAATTATAAACCTCTGTCACCTTTTTAGTCAGTTTGACAATATTCAGGGTTTCCCCTGCCCCTTAGTTAAACAAAGCTTCAGAGTGTCATTTTTTTTTTTCCTTCCCAGAAAAGAAACAGAAATCAAAACTACCGCTGTCAGAGTTTTCAGCCTTGCAGTTGGCTTTTGGGTTTTTGTTTTTAAGGAAAAAAAAAAAAAAACCAAGCAAAACCATAAATAAAAGCAACTTGTAAACTTTTAGACCTACTGTGTGTGCCTGTGTGCCCGGGCTGGGCAGGAGGCTCTATCTGTCAAAGGGAGAGAGGGGCAGGAGCGTTTGGTTTGCTGCAAGAACGCTCCTGAAACTCAGTCCATCTCGAAGAAGATGCTGTAGCTTTAAAGATGCTTTGACTTGAGGATTAGTTTAAACAGGGGGCTATAAAAGATGTAACAGATGCAAACTGTAAAACAAGGGCAATTAACCCTTGCTCTCCTGAGCAGGATGCCCCCTCGCCTTCGCATCTATTGTCTTCTCCTGCCCTGGGAGTTTTGCATAAAACCTAAAAAATTATTACTTGACTCAACAGTTTCAATATATGTATGTAATTTCTTTTTAAGCAGAGTGAGATTCCCCCCCCCCTTTTCCTCTTTCCCCTTCCTTGTGTCTTTTTACTTTGCTGGAGCTCCACACCAGGGCTGAGCAATGGAGTGTGCTGCTGTTGGGTCTTTTTATTCTGCCTGAACTGTCTCCTCAGGCGTTTACTGTTATAAAACCTGCTTGGCTATAAGAAAAAAAAAATAAATCTCCAAGCAGGTAAGAGGATGGGAAGATTGAGAGAGCGTGTGTGGGGTCAGCGTGTTTACTCACACTCTCCTGCCTGGGATTCCGCCTGGACAGAGGGAATGGGTGGCTCTGTGGATGTGGATGAATGTGGCTGAGCAAGGAAGAGGCTGACAAATGTGCTAGAAACTTTGGTATTTGCCAGTTATTGCCGAGGCTGGGGTGGGCAATGGTGGCATCACCGCGGCAGATCTGCCAGGAGAGGAGATACAGCGGGGAGGGAGGACAGGCACCGGGGCGAGCCCGGACCCTCAAGTCTGCCTCGGCAATTGGCGTTTTAATGCAAAACGACCAATGGTGAATTGTTTTAAATGCATTTCACTCCCTTCTTTACTCTCCAGCCTCCCGCAAAAGTTGTCAATAATTTTAAACCTGCAAATTTCGAGAACATTTTTCTTCCCAGAGAACCGGCATGCTTTTAAAAATATGTATTAATTTTATTTTTTTTTTCATTTTGGTAAACGACTTTTAAGTTCCAGTCTGTACTTTCACTTCTTGCTTTAGGCTCCCAGAAGCTAAGGTGTTACTTCACCCAGCTTCACAAAATAAAATATAGAAATGAAACCAACTAAGCAGACAAAACAGCAAAACTTTCTGTTTGGGGAAACACATCCTTTGCCGGGGAGCCCTGCCCGGGGCTGGGGCTCCAGCGGTGCCCGGCCGGGCCAGCTCTGCATGCTCAGGGCATGCAAAAGCATTAACAGGTACCTGCAAACTTTCAGAGCTCAGATGTAAAACCTGAACTAAAAAGAGCAGGAGGTGGGTGGGGGAATGTTTCAGTTTTTTGTTTTTTTTGTTTTTTTTTTTCAGGAAGATGAAGTCCTTTCCTAACACTAAAACTTTTGCTGCTGCATTTTAAAAGGCACCTCCCGTACCTGGGTGACAGGTAAGGGGAGCAGGGGTGGTGGTGGCACAGCCCCGAGCACCCCGAAACTGCTCACCCCTTCCTGGAGTGGTGCTGGAGTGACTTCAGTTTTCGGTTAAAAAGATTGAAAAAAAAAAAATAATAATAATAATAATAAATTCGCCCCAAGTATAAACAATCCAGAAAAATTAAAATACTCTCGAAATGAAATAAGCCCGCTGATGCGTGAGGTGGTGTGAGAGAAAAAAAAAAAAAAAGAAAGGGGGAAAAAAAAAGGAGAGAAAATGGAATTAAATTCCAAACCTACCTGCGAAGTCTTGTTTGTAGTTTTGGCCAGAAATGGTGAGAAGGAAAAGCATGAAGAAGCCGCGAAGTGGAGGAGAAAAGGTGAAGGGAGATGCAGCTCCTGGAGAAATTGTAAAAAGCCTTGCAAAGAGTTGTCGGAAGGACCGTTATTCCTGCTGGGCAGGTTAGGACTGATCTCTTTCTGCCACTCCAGGAAACACAAACCTGGGGACGGACTGACGTGTTACGCCTCTTCTAATGACATTTTTTTCTTTTTCTTTTCTGTACGAGCGAGAGGAGAGACCCTGCAACACACGCCACCTATCTTTGTGGGGAGGGATAATTGGAGAGCACCAAACGTGAGCATCATGTGGAAACGTGATCGCCAAGTTTCTCTCTGGGAAAGGATCTGGGATAGATTATACCTTGAAGTCTCCGCGAACGCTTTAGCGGCAGAAATGCAATTCCACCTCCTCCCGCCCGCCCCCCGCCCCGCGCCCGCCCCCCGCCCCGCCGCTCCGCTCCGCGCCGCTCCGCGCCCCGCGGAAACTCAGCGCGCCCCGCCACCGCATCCCACCCCCCGGGCCCGCAGCCCCCCTGCCCCGCGGATGCGACCCTGCCCTCGCCCCGAGCCCAGCCCGCACCTCTGCCACCCCCGGGGCGCATCCCTGCTCGGCCCCCCGTCCCCGAGGCGCATCCCTGCCCGTGCGTCCCCCCGCCGCATCCCTTTCCCTCCCCCAGGCGGAATCCCCCGCCCCCTCCCCAGCGGGATCCCGCCGGATCCCCTGCCCCCAGGCTGGATCCCTGCCGGTTCTCCCATCCTCGGGCGGGATCCCGTCCCCCCCCGGCGGGGTCCCCCCGCTCGCCCGCCCGCCCGCGGAGCTGGCCAGGGCCGCATCCTGCCCCGCACCGTCCCGCTCCGGGCTCTCGCCTCTTGCGGTGGGGAAAACTTACCCTAACATAAAACCTAGAAACTAAAGTCTACTCGGGTACTGCAAATAAGATCCTGGCTTGTTTTGGTGCGGTTTTATTTTTATCCTTCACGCGTTTCTTTTGGGGCTTTTTTTTTTTTTTAATCCCTCCCGTTCATTTCAGCACTCATCCAGGTTATTTGAATAGTCAGCTAAATGTGATGAAAAAAAAAAAATCAACCAAACGTGATGAGATCTTACAGTCTATCTGTTTTGTTCACAGATATGGATCGGGGTGAGATGGGCTCTTTTCCTGGCTCTGCTCTTTCTTGGAAGTAGCTGGATGAGCAGAGAGACAGCGTGGAAGAATAACGCGTGGAGCTGAACTTCAGGGAGGTTACAAGTTTTTCACTTTTTCAAGTATTAAAATTAAAATAATATTACATATAAAAAAAAAAAAAAAGAAGGGAAAGAAAAAAAAAAAAAAAAAAAGGAAGCCCAGACTCCACCTTCGCACTGAAGGGATTGGTTATGCAAATATGGAAGGGGTTTCCTGGCAAATACAGCTTTCTACTGTATGGTTAATTAAATCATCACTCAAAAGCCTTCCAATGTGACGCTTCTGTCGTAATCCAATCAGGTTACGTAGGTCCTAAACAAGAAAGATATTTTCCACATCTGGAAGTCAGCAATTTAGCAAGTACTGCACATTATTAACCAATTCAGAGCCCTCTTCCCAGGGGGATAGTTTTTTCTTTTTTTTGAAGTTTAAGTGTTCTTAACCAACGCTCTGCCGGGTTGTTAATCAAAAAGCCGGTTTACACCGCACGTAATCGAGAAGTAATATCGAAGTAAGTAAAGGCAGACCGAGCCGGGGATGCTGAGCGAAGGCGTTCGGCTGCAAAGGGGGCAGATCCGGCTGAGGCTCCAGCCGCTCCTGCCCAGCTCCCAGCACAACCCACAGCCGTTCCTTCCTCCTGAAGGAGCTCGAAATAATCTCACTGCAAAGAGAAACTTCGCGTCTTGCCCACTCGCACGGTCCTTTCCCGAGGTAAACGTGGGGCTGCCCGAACGGCTGCGTGGAAGAGCAGCGGAACAATTTCCCTGCTATGACAAGAGTTCAGCCTATTCCTGCACTTTATTTTTTTTTCTTCTCCCTTTCCCGAAGAAAACCGAAACAAATGTCATACTGATCCCGCACCGCACTTTTACTCACATTAAGCGTAGATAAACTGCTCTTGAGCTGTGCATTGAACGTGTGCCTAAAGCAAGAATTGGAGGGCGAGCAGTAGCGATGGGATCGCGCTCCAAAATGGTCCCGCTCAGGGAGCACCTTCCTGACGGCTCAGCAGCATCGCAGAGGAAGGAAGGGACCCCCCCCCAGCCCCCCGCAGGTGTCTTTGCAGCTCATCAGAGCCACCGAGACCTGCCTGGGGTTTCTTTTGGTCATCTCTCAGTCAGATGGGAGTGGGTGCCCCTGTGAGATGGGGGTTGGCAACGCACGGGGGGGGTGCTCCGGGACATCCAAATGTGGTCCCGGGCTGGGAAGTGGCACCTCCGTGTGTCCCCCTCCTCAACCCCGAGCTGCAGGCGGGGTGGGAGAGAGAGGCAGGGTCTGGCCGTCTGCTGCTGCAGCAATCCCCAGCTAGGCAAAGGTGGGAATCAGCTGCCCTAATATTTTAAATTATTATGTGCGTTTATATTTTTTATTTTTATTGATATTGTTATTTTTTCTTCCCTGCTACGAGTCATCGTGGCTTTGTTAAAAGTTTTCCTGCCACTGTTCTCTAAATGCCAGCATGATTTTTCTGCAGGATGCATGACTTCTCCATGCCTAAATGTACCTGGATGCACAGAGACATATCACACACATGCACACACACACACAGAATGATGATATCTTAATGAAATATATAGCACAGTGCAAATATCCTGAAATCAGATTCAACTATTATTAGTTTGAATTAGATCCTCTCAGATCCAGAAGGCACTGCCTATAAATCAAGGGCAGTCTGGCAATTCCTTAAAGAGCTAAACTGAATTTAGATGCATATGATAAAAAGAAAGGAAAAGAAAAAAGTGAATGCTAATTACTGACTTGCTCGATTTCCACTCACCCACGTTTTCTAGGAGAAAAAGGAGAAAACCTAAAAACCAACCAACAAGTTTTAGAAATAAATTAATCCCATTACAAACTCCTTACATATTGTTCCTACATTTCCAGATTACAAAACGAGGGGATGAACTGGAGATTACAAGGCTGCAGCCTGACTCGCAATAGGCAGCAGTGCTGTCAATGGTGCATCAATAAAACATATTTATCTGCAGCCACGCTGAAAAACAAACCCTCAGAGTGTGTGATGATGTTCAAGGACTTAAGAAACATGTTGGCATTGTCAGATAATCCCTATTCATAATTTTGCTGGCTGTTCTTTCAGCCCTCAATCTCACAGTTTCCCCAGCTCTGATGTGCCTCAGCAGGGTTTGCATCGGAGCGATAAAACTGCTTGGATCTTCGCAGGACTGACATAACACCCAATATTATTAGATGCTATTTTAATATGAGATGTGGGGGTGGTTTTTATTTATTTATTTTATTTTTAATTTTTGGACACTGGATGTAAACATTTAGCAATCAGCTAAGACTTTCTGAGATGGAATTTAACCTTAATCCAGGCGATGATTTCCTGCCCAGCTCTGAACTAATAACGGGCGTGCAGCTTCTTTAGGAGATGGAAATAATGACAGGCTATAGATCCTGACTTTATTGGGGTGGTGCTGGCACCCGGATCCCAGTCCCTGCTCCATCAGCATCCCCATGCAGATCCTGTTCCCTGCTCTATTTAAAAACTTTTGCACATCCTCTCACCCCCCACCCCAACAGCCCCCCCACCAATTTAAAAGCAAGCTGTGCCAAAATAACTTCACAAAGCCCAGCTCCTTCCTTGTATGTAGCTCTCAGCACTGTGGCTTAGAGATGGTTTGAAGGGCAGTTTTCTGAGTGCAGGTTTCTCCACTTTTCCTCAGGTTTTCCTACATGGAAATGGCCCGAGTTGAGATGAGGGTGACCTGATCCTGATGCAAACCTGCCTGGATAAATCCAGGAGAATTAAAGGAGAAGCTGTCTTGCCTCCAGCTCCTCAGTGGGTTTCCTTTGTCCACCGAAAACTATCGTGATGAAGATAAGCCCCTTGGAGATACCCCCCTGTTCCCATAACTGTGTGGATCTGTAGGGCCAGCCAGGGGCAAATCCTGCTGCCAGGGACAAAGCCTGCCGTGAGAAAGGAGTTGTGCAGGGAGAGACCTCCCCGTGGTCCCCAGGCACCCAGCTCTGATTGAGAGAGAAGGTGACCAGCCACCAAAGAGGGCTTTGGGGCACAGGCCCTGGAGGACCTGAGCCTTCTGCAGAGACCTTCTGCCATGGTGGCTTTATGGGGACCTGGTGGCCTGGGCTGAGGGGATGATTCACTGTTTTATTTGTTTTGGTGTGTTTGCTTCTTCCCTGCTGGAGGATGAGTAACGGGGGCTGTTTTCTTGTGCGCCATGTGGAAGGGGGAAAACTTAGGGAATAGGAGCAAATATGTTCTGGCTGATAAGTTTTTTTGACTAATACATTTTAGAGGCTGGTGCAGACAAAGGTTTAACACCTCTAAATACATTTCAGCTGCTTTGAGGCTTTTCCTTCATGTCTTTTGTAGCCAGAACCCTCGACTGTTTTCCCTAATGTGTGGAACCCTTCCTACATCAGGGATTAAACATCCCCACGTAAGGGACCCAGATGAGATGTGCCCACTTGCAGCCAAGCCTGGGGAGAGCATCCTTCCCTCCCAAAACAGCCCTGCTCCACTGAGGGAGCTGCTCCTGCAAGATTTGGGATCCCTGTGGGTTCTGGCTGCTTCTCATGCTCCTATCTCTGGGGTGTAGAAAATGTCCTTGCCTTGAGAAAGAATTCGGAGGTTGCAAAGAAACCCCCAAATCAAACAAACAAACAAAAAAAAAGATGCCGGGGGATTATTTTCTGCAGTCACCTGTGGCAGTAGAGGATAAGACAGGCTGGAATAATTTTTGTGAGCAGGGAAGGCACCATGTGGGCCCAAGATGCTTCTGGATAATTTTGCTCAATACAGGTGTCCTTATAAACTAAGACTTAGAAAGCAAAGTCTTTATTTTTTTTCCAATTTCCACATGGAGGAGTGGGAACAGAGGAGAGGAAGAAAGGATCAGGGAATGACTCTCTCCCCATGCGCCGATGAGGTATTTGGGAAGAAACCTTTTGAATCAACATTCCCAAATGTTTTGGGTTCCTCTGCAAAAAACCCATGTAGGGATAAGATGCGAGCCAAAGGCAAGGAAAAGATTGCCTGGCTTTAATTTATCTATTCCTGGGCATTTCTAAACAGCAGATCACTGTAATATTTGATCCTGTGTGAGTCCCTGAATGATAAAAGTGAATCTCCTTATATGTTTTTTTAAAATTTTGTCATTTATAAAGCCACTTCTGATGGCCTAGATCTGCTCAGCTGCTGTTCACAGCATCTGTCTGTGTGGCTGAACATGGGAACAGCATCCACAGGTCCCAAAATTTCTTTTCTTGTTGGGCAGAGAGCAGTGAGGGACAAGCATCCTCCATCCACTGCCCCACACCATGAGCTGGAGATGCTTTTCCTTCTCTTCTGGCATCAATGCTGAAGTTCAGCCACATTTCTTGGCTCAGTTGGCACTGATTAGAATTCACGGCTCACTTTTGTTTATAGTTGGTTGTTTACTTTGTTGAATTTTTAAAAACTTGTTAGAATGCAATTGAACACAGATTCAACAGTATTTAGGCTTGAAAAAATAAAGATGCATTAGAAAGATGCCTATTATGCTTCAGAATTATTAATTGACATTTTTATGATGAATAATTAATCATTTGAATAATTTTCGTATCTCTGATCTGAACACATATTTGCATATCTAATGTCTGATTTTAAATGTGGTTTCTTTAGTTGCATTCTCCCAGGACAAAGACACGAAGTAAGTAACATCCTAATGCAAAACTTTTTTTTTTCCTTTGCACTTGTAAAAGTATGTTTATTGAAATGCAAGTTCCTATCTAGTTATGAAGCTGTTAATAATCTATGCATGACATATATGCATTAATAAGGTGGTGAATCCTCTGGATATGAGCACATTCAGGCCTCATTTTCT
Source organism: Cinclus cinclus (assembly GCF_963662255.1). NCBI lineage: Eukaryota > Metazoa > Chordata > Aves > Passeriformes > Cinclidae > Cinclus > Cinclus cinclus. The sequence continues at coordinate 26,011,601 of NC_085054.1, forward strand.
TATATACAGTGGTGAGGTTCCCTGCAATACCTAAACCCATGTGAGGTTAAGCTAGGAAACCATAAAGAAATATCTCAGATACACAGTGTTCCTGTCTTGGTTATGTGACACTTATTGAGAAGACCAAAGGTTGCTTTAATTTGAGGTGTTTAAAACATGAAGAACTTTTAATATGAATTTTAACTGTGTCCTCCCAGTGAGCCAACATCAGTATTTTCTTGATACATTTTAAAATGCCTAAATCATGGTCCTCAAGACCCCACCTCGCTGTATCTGGTGCTGATAAAGGAACAACAGAAGTGCAGATCAGTTATAAGTTGGTCAGCAAAGGGGTGGGTGCAGGGGATGGCGCTTGTTGTGCAACCCCACTCAGCACTGGGGTGGTGTGAGCACAGCTCAGCCACGGAGGGAACAGAAAGGAGGAAGGGGCAGCTGGACAAAACCAGAACCCAAAAGGTAGAAAAATTAAATAAAGGAATGAAGGAAGTAGCCTTTGCTTCACTGCCTCTGGCCATGGGTTAATTGTTACAGCAATACTGCCTGCCTGGCACCCAAGGAGTTGCCCTCACTTCTGTGAGAATTTGATTTATTACGAAATTAAAGATTTGGAGAATTTTATTTAGCAGCACCTTTAAAGCTACAGGGAGTCCAAATATTCTGTGTATAGCCTGTTGACTCCTTGATGTCATACTGAAGAGCTAAGGTGATGGTTTCTCTAAAAAAAAAATTGATGCACTATTTATATTCAGAAGATTAGAGAAATTTTTTGCCTCCATCAAAATGGAGGCACAAATTCATCACAGTATTTAAATTTCCTCAGTGCCATTGATACATAGGACATATGCAATATAAAATGGAAAAAAACCCCAACTTTTAATATTTTTTTTTTTTTTCACACCTTGTAATAAAAATGTTCCCTATATATAAATTTCTTTTTTGGTGGAAGTATATTATATAGACTATGGTAATGTAGTGGGCAATATCTGACAGACAGATACTGCATAAAGAAACTGTGAAACTCAGTTCTCAGAACAGGCTGAAGTTATACTGAATAGGATATTTAGCAGTTGCATATGCTCAGTGATAACAGTTTCTTTTTTTCTTTCTTTTTTCCTTTCTTTTTTTTTTTTTTTTTCTTTTCTTTTTCTTCTAGGAGGGGTTGAATTTGTAAGAGCAAGATTGGTAAACTTGAGCAATCCTTGTCACGTGGAGGGCCAAGCTCTGAGCACAGTGGCCAAAACTGCCACTGCTTTGGCCATCGTGGTGATGGTAATGCCAGCCAGTTCTCTGCGAAAGGATGAGATGGGAATTGGGATTTAAACTCTGAATTTTTGGTTCTAAAAAGCAAGAGAGAAAGCAGACATCCCTCCACAATTCTTCATAATCACTTCTGGTGTTGGGTTCACCCAGCAGCAGTTTTGGGGTGAAGGCATCCTGTGCTGAGAATCCAGAATGGTTTGGGTGGGAAGGAACCTTAAAGCTCATCTCATTCCACCTCCTGGGATGGGCAGGGCCACCTTCCACTACTCCAAACCCCATCCAACTTTGGACACTTCCAGGAATGGGACATCATGAACATAATGAACAATACCCCACAGATGTTGTCATACCTTCATGAGATCAGTGGACAACTTTGTGGAAGATTTATTAGCATGGTGATTTTTTCTGTTTGGCTTTAGGCTGACAGGTGAATATAAATTCTGCAGTAACACAGTAACCCCTGTGCTACGTGTTTGGGACTAGATCAAATTTCCTTTTCCCTGGCTTTTTAGTGTCACCCTACTTTTACCACTGACTCCTGATTAAGTTAAAGGAGGTGAAATTAGCAGCAAAGGATCTGGGTGCAAAGCTGACATTTTGATGTCCATCTGAAAGTTTCAGAGTCGATCCCAATTGCCCCAATTATTTCTTATCACTGCCCTGGGGAAAACATATTTTTCTTTCCTCGACTTCAGGAGATTAGCTGGATATTTTAAAATCTGCAGAAACACAAGGGTTACAAAGATATTTAGAAAATCCCAAATGATTTGAAACAATTAGCCGCTGCAGCGTAGTTTCCAAAGCAATTAGCCACTGCAGCATAGTTTCCTTGTGTACAGAATTGCCCAATATCTGGGAAACTGCTGCCACCGTTCTGCGGGTGGCTGCTGACTGGATCAGATTCCAGGAGAAGGAGAGGCACAACCCAGTGACTGCTGAACACCTAAACTACAGATTTACCCAGGAGCTGGCAGACATCCCCTTTGTCAGGGGTGGCACTGAACTTGCCAGGTCTTCTGTTTGCTTCCCTCTGACTATCAGCATCATTTCCAGTCTGTCTGTGGATAGAGGCTTGGCCAACTGGCCCCTTTCCAAGCCCAAATCTTAGATTCTGGGTTATTAGAGCTGTCAAAAACCAGAGAGAGTTTTTTTTCTTTTCCCTTGCAATGAAAGTGATCTCCATGTTGTCACTCCCTCCCAGATTTATGTTTTAAAAATGTTTACTGGGAAATTTCCTGACTTGCCTCTGGGTCATTTGAGGGGTTTCAGGTCAGAATTCCAGCACTTGGACAAGTTGTTTCTCCCCATGGATGGTTTTAGGTGCATGTACACTCCTACCAATGCTCCTTACTATATCTCTTCGAACTTGCTCCAGGCAGCATCTAAACTATTTTAAACCTTCCTATCCTTTTTTAACACACATCAGCTATCCTGCTTCAAATCTCTGACAAGGATGTGAAAACCGCAGTGTCAGAACAACTGCTGCTCTCTTCTTGGATTCTGACAAGCAACCTTCAACCTGAAACACTCTAAAAATGGCTATTTTTGTCTTTTTTATTCTTCTTTTTAATTCAGAAGCTATTATATTGACTGTATTCTTTCCCCTTGTTCTGACAGGTTGGAAATGGGTCCAAAAAGGGGCACCAGGAAGAATGCGGGAATACTGTTTGATGTTCACCAAGAGGGTCCACATGTCAGTGGGCCCACCTGCCAATGGGCCTAACGACAAAGAGGTTGTAAATGGATGTGTCTTCCCAAATTCTGGGCTAGGAAAGAGGTGACATGGTCTCTGGGATAACTCTGGCAGCCTGGGTTGGGTTGCTGTGAGTGTTGATCTCCTTGGCTTCAGGAGTTAGGAACTGCAGCTCTGTGTCCCTGTCTCCTGTCCCATAATTTGACTGAGCTACATCCCACAAGTAAAGATTTTGGCATGGACCTAACTCACTGCACATGTTAAGAGTGTGATATTAATTTATTACACCGGTTGCTTTGATGGCTGTGGGGCTGGTGCTGAGGCTCAGGGCAGCAAAGTCCATCCTGGATGACTTTGCAGCTTATCTACACCAGTGACTCTGCTGGACTGGCTCTCTGTGTAATAGACCTCTTTCCTTAGGGAAAACAGGGAAAAGGCAGAAATGGTGTAGCCCAGGGAAAAGAGAACAAATCCAAGCACAGCACAGACTTGAATATCTGCTCCTGGAGCAGGTGAGTGCCTGAGAGAAAGCTCCTGTGCCACCACCACCACCCACCAGCTGTGCCTGGCCACGATGATTTTGTGTGTGCCAAAGCCTGCCTGCTGGTGGCACTCATTTTTTGGGAGGTCTGTGCCTGGAATTTGGAGACAGGAATTTGTAGGGTGGCATTTTGGAGGTAGGAAGCAAGAGGCAATCTGGTATTTAGTGTTGGAAAGTGGATCTGGTTGGAGGTGTGAGCAGCAGGAAAAGTGACACTGATCCACACGCAAGGGAGGCAAGCTCTGCCTCGTAGAGAGAAATGCAGAGCAAAGACTGAAAACACTGCAAATATTTGTTCTCATTGTCAGATGTTTCTATGAAATCTGTTGTTACTGAATCACTGCTGAAGTTACGGAGCATTTAAATAAGCAGAGGGTGAAAAAAGCTAAGTCTAATTATACGTTTCGTGCCATTTGCAGAGGTTTCCAGGGGATTTTCTTTTAATAAAAGTGCAGTGCATCAAAAGGAATAAATCCTACAATTTTGTTATTTACAAATCAACCGTGTCTGCCACGAGCTGACAGACTTATACTCCATCTTACACCCCTCTCTCCATTCCAAAATTCATCCAATACACTGACATTTATATCAATGCTCTTCAAGTATCTTTACACTATTTTATGCCCCTTATGTTGGTAAGCAAAGAGATCAGAAGAAAATCGCCACAAAGGCATAAAAGAAACTGAAGGAAAAATACAGAGAAAAAAGCCTCATAATGTTGGAAAATGAGCAACATAGATGTTTTCCAGATGAAGAGAACAAGTGACTTCTACATCCCTGCCCACCGATTCCTGAAGATTTCAAATCAAAAGCCTGGCTGGAGATATGACGTAATCAATTAGTTCAAATGATTTACTAACATACAGCATAACACTCTTTTGATGATTAATTCTTATCCCCTTCACATTTTATTTTTTCCCCTTCACAAGCACTCTGCCCCTTTCTGACTCCAGATTATTTAGCAGTTGACTTTGGTGTTCAGAGTGTTGCATATCAATCCACGGGACCAAAATATGCCACTCATGTTTTTCCTGCTATGTAATCTATGGATGCCACACCTAACCCTGCAGCCCTCCTCTGTGCTACAGAGAGAAGGGAGATGTGCTGAATCAAGTTGTTGAGGCTGCACTTAGAGACGAAGAAAATGTAAAAAACCAAGAGACCCCCTTTGTTCTCATCCAGCTTGGCCGCTGCCGTGATACAGGAGCACGGCAACTGCTTTGGTAACTAAAACTCTGCGTGCAAAAGACACCAGGAAAAGAAAGAAGTGAAAATAAGATGGTTTCTCACAAGTGTGAATGTGCTGTGCATGTATTGCACAGGCTACAGATGCTTTATAGAGGCCTTGGGCCTGCCTTGCAACAGCCCTGCCATTCCAGGATGAGCCTCCTTCCCCAGCAGCCGCTGTCCGTCGAGCCAAATTTCATGATTGTTTTGTGATATGGATATATGTGGACTGGGGACTAAGTTAAGGACATTAAACTCAATTTCCTTAAGATAGGAGCCAGATTTTAATATTGCAGCTGTCCAGAGGTGAAAGGGTAATGAGGACATGAGGAATTCCTGGACAGGAAAGGGACACTTGGCCCAACAAGTCTGTCCCCCTTAAAGTTTATTACAACACACCTCCCCACATTGTCGATATATCCTCCAGCCCTGTCTGCCTGTGTAAACATGTCTGGCTATCTCTTCTGTTCATTAATACTCCAGTTCATTCCGTGGTTTTATTTGACATAATGCCTACTATGCTGTGAATTGGATCCTCTGCAAGAATTCATTGTTTATTCTTAGACCTTTCATTTTTAATTGGCATAATCTGTTTTATTTTTCCCTTTTTAAAGTCACCAGATAGAACCCCTACCTCAGTCCTTAACCTAATTATGAAAATATTAATGGTTAGGTCTTTTTAAAAAAAATATTAGGCTCAGTCTCCTTTTATCTAAAGTATCTTTAACAGCTGGAAATAACAGTTGCTCCATATCTTATTCCTATTTCAGTCACTAAAGTTCTTCTCTGGAAAAGTTGATCAGAATTGGAATTACTGGAGAAAAATCTATTACGTTCCTTGTGGGATAAGAGCCCTTTTGATTTGCAGGCAATCCTTTGCTGAAGTGTCCATATCACACTTTATTTATACTGAATTGGCATTGATTCAAAATTGATGTTTGACAGATTCAGTACAATTTTTAAGGTGGAGCGGGACTTTTGGGAGTCAAATATTAACTTATCATGATCTTGTAAATCAAGAAATAGCCTTGAAAGCTGGTGGGAGGGAAAAAAAATCTCCCAATAAATTGGTACCATTACAAATATTTCAAACTGCTAACTGGTCTCCATTTGCTAAAAACAATCTCCCTTTAAATTTTCTGCTTTCAAGGTTGAGAGGGAATTAGCATACAGATGCTTCCTCAGACATGTGAAAAAACCTGGGTCTTTCCTTTCCTCTGAGGCAACTCAAAGAAGAATGTCATTAAAGCACTCAACACAAACTGTGGGGAAAGAAACACAAGTCACAGATAAACCTGAGCGATTTTCAAATTTCAAAGATTGATAGGCTAGTGAAATAAAAATCCTTTGGGTGAAGCATGAAGTGGGAAGCAGGCAAAGTAGACCACTGTGATGCAAGATCAAGAAAATACTCCTAAATTTGTTTTTTAAGTGCATTAAAATCCCAGAAAACCAATATTTCTGCTATCTAGCCATGCCCTGTTGCTTAGGGAAACAACTTGCTTTTACACTTAATAGAAAGTTTTATTTATTTATTTGGTGATTTTTTTTCCCCTGAGAGGACTGCTAGCAGAGGTTGTTTAGGGGAAGAATTCTGCAGCCTGTTGAGAAATACTGAGGTTTTATTCAGGAACTATGATGGCAGTTCTGGGTGGACAGGGAACTTTGAGAAACTTGGAAACGGAAGAAAAATAAGAAATCTCTTGGTTTCAGGCAGGTGAAGAAACAATTATGACAGAAATGAAAACATGAGCATGCAGCTGGTTAAAAAAAAAAAATCAGTAAACAGTATCTGAGAGACACTGAAAGCTTCAGGTTTATATCCAGGATTCACAGTGATTAAAAAACCCTGTAAAAGCATAAAAAAATCCTGCCTTACCAGGGAGCTGGTGATCCAAAGAGGAATTGAAAATGCCACCTTAGGCCTGGACAAAGGTAATAAGGGATGTAAAAAACATTTCTTATGGCATCTCTTGGGCACTCATGGCTTAAAATCCCTTGGTTTTTATCCCTTGTTTAAAGATACTAGTCTGAAAAAGTAGAAGTCAGTCAGTGACTACCACAATATCAGACTGCTTTTTGTGAGGCTCCTTCGATAAAGATAATAAAGGAATATTTGGTAAAATGTGTGCAATAATAAGCTGAAATTTTAATCTGTGTACAGCTCTGATAAATCCTCATAAGGCCAAACATTTTCAGTGTTGCTGTTGAAAAAAGATTCATTAAATTGAGTGAAATAGATGTGGCAGTAACATCAACAGAATTTCGATCTAGTGTTGGGTAAGATGTTTAAAGAAAAAAGAATGTAAAAGTTGGTCAAAGTAGTAAAGCTACAGGAGCAGAACCCATTCTTAGCTGCTGCCAGTTTAAGTTAAATACCTGCTGAAATTCTGTGCAGTTACCAGAGGACAAAATGAAACCGAAAACTCCTTAGTTAACCTCACATGCTGGAGTGGGTCCATTCAGCCCTGTTCAGGAATTCTTTCATTTCACTTTTTCAATCAAAATTTATTGGAAGAGATATCCTTCTGTCAGGTGAAAGGCCTATCCACTGGATTTGAGCCCTGCTCTTGGGGTTTATGCCTCTGTGCCAGCATATCTCATTGACCTGAACAATTGCTAATATAAAAAATTGGACCGGGAGTGAGGTCCTGGGTGCCCAAACCCCCTCCAAGTTTCAGTAAGCGCTGAAATTGACTGCAAATTGTGGTTTTCCAGGGAGGAGACATTCTTACAAATAGGATTTAGGAGCCATAATCTCTTTGGTGCTTCTGAAAAGCACCAGGAGGGCTGTCGAGCTCCTCCAACACTGCCCTGAGTTGCGGCAGCACAGAAATCAGTTCTGATGCTTTCCTACTGTCCTCTGGTCTGCTGACTGTGCTGAGCTTTTCTGGCCAGATCTGCTACCCTTGGGGCAGAAAGGGACAGCAATATTCCAAAACTACATGGGACTTGGGTTCAAGGGACACAGGACTGGTTTTGTCATCCTTGCAGTAAACCATAGTTATATTCCTGGGATAGAAAGCTTTACCCAAACATCCCTTAAATTGGGATAGGAAAAAAAAAAAAAGGGTTGACTTTTTTCTTTTTTTTTTTCTTTTAATTTCAAAAGATTTTAATCTCCTCTCTAAACTCCCCATCTCCTAAGGATTAAAAGACTCAAAGCATCCTCTTATCTATTCCTCCCTTTTTGCTGTAATTCCAGTTGCTCCCTGAGCTCTTCCCTTCTCTCCAAGCAGCACCTGGGTTTCTCCTCCCTCTGCCCCTTCCATAACACCCTCCACCGATTTCTCCCCAGCCCTGTGCCCACGTGGAGCTTGTTTGCACATTTGGCCCTGCAGAGAAAAACCTGTTTACTTTGCTCTCTCAGCTGCGGGCTCCGGCACAGCGGCGCGATCCCGGTGCTGCTGATGCTGCATTTGCTGCTGATCTGGATCTCGCATTTATAGCCCGAGTGAGACAATTGCTGCTGCAGCCCCTGTCACTTTTATGTCCCCGGCACGGCTTGATACGTTACCTTTGATATTCTGATTTAATTCTTTTACATAGATTAGAGACCAGACGAGCTCCTAACCTGACCGAGGCGCTACCCTGTATTGACTGCCAATCTCTAAGTCACTCGGTGAATGCTGTTTGCAGACTCTTATCAGTTCATTAAAGTTTGTTATCATTTATGCAGTGGCTCTGTACCTTGCTGGTAATCTCCAGTGTACGATTTTATCACTCTTTTGAAGGTCTAGGCATATTGTATACCATCCATAGTATTTTTCTTGTCTACCTTTGCAGGGATAGCTTTGAAAATTTCCAACAAATTATTTGAGCGAGATTTCCTGCTCATAAATCCGGGTTGGTTGACTCTACTCAAATTAGGATTTTCAGTGTGTTTCCTCACTAAGTCCGGCAAAACTATTCCTATTCTGTTATTCATAGCTACAAATTGTGTTATGTTAATTTGTTTGTATTATAAGTTAAAATAATTTTATATGTATATATTCATCTGCATATGCATGTGTACATAAAAGTGTGTGTATGTAATGGAGATTATATTGAAGTATATTGGGCTTTAAAGCTGAATATGTTACAATTGTGAATGCAGTATAAAATGCAACGGATAGAGTTAGGGACAGATCTTTGGCTGGAGTAAATGAATTTGACTTTGAATACATTTTGCTAACTTAAATGGTGTTAACTTGATTTATGTGAGCTGAGGAGTTAACCCTTATGCACTGTGCTTACTTTATTTCAGTGCCAAGAGATCAAAATGACTGTTGGGATGCTTCCTAACATTTCAGATTTATTACAGGTCTCTACCCACATTTCTTATGGATTTCTTTGCCTCGAGAAGTATATTTTTGTTTGCTGCTGTAAAAATAATTAGTAATGCTGAATTCTTAATTCTAAATTCTATGTAGTACATAATATTTTGTTTTGGACTAGCAGTTCTTTCTGCTGTATTTTTCCATTATTTGACTATTTTAGGATGTTTACTATCCCTCCCAGATTTCTGTTCCCATCTGCAGATCTTTCTATTACAATGATGAACCTGGCAATTTCTGGTAAATACAGTAAGTGGCTGATTAATATTAGATTCATGCCTAGATTGATTTTTAATATCAGAAAGCTAACATTTTACACAGGAAAGAGTCCCTCCCTTTGAACTGAAACCGAATGAAAAATTTAAGACTAAAACAAATGGAATTTGTATGTAATCTAACTGGACCTGTTTAAAAGGTGCTGTAGCTTGGGTGCCTCATCCTCTCTGCTGAAGTTTGATGGTATTTTGTCTGAATTGTGGTCTGGCTTATAAATCATGGTGAGGAAAAACCACTGTGGTTATGGTTCCAAACAGAAGCATTTTTCACAGAAAATCAAAACATTATTTTTAATCCAAGTTTATTTTTTTAAATGAAAATTGGATTTTGCTGTGAAAGATGATTATGTTTTTTATTAAAGAGTTATCTTCATTTTGGATCAATGAGAAAGCAAGTCTGATAGAAAAAGCTTTTGACCTACCTGGGACCAGCCTAAACTTGCATGGCAAAAACCTGAGATTAGAGAGAACTGGATTTTAAGTACCTGCTCACAGATATATTTATTAAATCACTGCATTTAAATGTATAAGATATGGAACTGGAGGCCATCCAGTCATGGGACTGTATAAGGTAAGTCCCACTTATAAACTGCAAAGCTCTTGGTTTGTTATACCAGCAACAAAAATATCTAAATGAGAAACTGTGTTTGTGAGTCCTGAAAGATGAGGTCCTAATTTTGAAGTCCAGTAGGAAAAACTTTTAAATCAGAATAACCACAAACCATCCCCCACTAAAGCATATTTGCTTTTCCCTGGTTCACAGTTCTCTTGCCACTATTTTGCCACTATTGTATATTGACACTTTCCCCCTCACCATTGGCTGTATCACGTCTTTTGTTTTCAGTAAGATTTTCTCTTTAAATGAATAATAACAGCATATTTCAGCTTTAATTGTTCTTTTGACCCAAGTGCACTCACTTTGTGAATCTCCCAGGCTTTTCTTGATAAGAATATTTGCCATTGATTTATCCTTTAAATCTATGAGGATCTTTATCATAGTGAAGTTTGAACCCTCTATCATTAACTTTTAAACTTATATTGACATGAAATGTGATTAAAGTTAAATTTTATAATTAAAATTAATTTTATAACAGCACACATGCTCAGTTACTGGACTAATAGCATTGCTGCTACAAACAAACTTTGTTAGCTTCCACATAGTTATCATAGCAATCAATACCTGAATAATTAAATTCCTCCATTATCAAATTCTAGTCTTCTTTATCAGCTTTTCTTCCACCAGTAATTTTTTTTATCTTGATCTGGTTTCTCTTCGGAAAGTCTATAGCAACCTTGGAGTTTCACTAGACAATCTTTCTTTTCTTCCTTTTAAGTTCTGCAACCCAAATTATTCAATGCCAAAATCTGAAGTCCTTAAAGAAGATTCCATTGAATGAGAGTTTGATCAAACTGTATTATGTTTTGTTTTAATACAGACTACTAATTTTATCTTGTCTTGGCCTTGAGTGAAATCCTATACTTGTAAGTATTTGAAATTGCCATTAATTTTCTTGATTCATTCTCTTATTGATTTTCTTTCCAACTATTTCCATCCAATGTATCTAATAATTATTAGAGATGAGGGGAAGAACCAAGTGCCTGCATCCACACCCCTTTGAGCATTGTGGCTCATGCCCATCTTTAATTAACATAAATGCAAGCAGAGAAGTTTCCCAGACTAAAACAAATTGTTTTAATGTTAAATCGTTACATTCATCATTTTCTGGTGCATTTTGACACAGTTTTAGTCAGGGGTGACTCCTAGAAGAGCATTACACATTCTGAAGCTTCATGCTCCTCTCAGACCTGATGCTAAATGACCCAAGCAGGAAGGAAGGGGAAGGATTCCTGCTCCCCTTTATACTCCTGTGGAATCACTCCAACCTCTTTCATCTGTTCATTACTCTGTAAATGCAGCACTTTCCAAAAGAAATTCACTGTTGAATTAAGGGGGGAAGTGGGACACAAAACAAATGGGGGTGATAATGAATTGAAGTGATGATCTGAGGAGCTCATAGTGCTTCATAAGCATTAATTAATTAAACCTGACTAGATCCCAGTGAGGTAGGTATTAGGGCCCATACTCCAGGCCTGGCTGTGGTGTGCTATTTCTGTATCTCAAATTCATTCTGTTAACGTGCATTCTGATGAGAGGACTGAAATGGTGTCTGACTAGTAGAGATGACTGTGCATATATTTAAACTGTGAATATTCTGCACGATGAGCCTTCTTATGGAAGTGACTTAGGTTTTTTTTTTTTTTTTTAAATCCAGCCTTGCTCCTGAATAAAAAATGCACGATAAATGAATTGTACAGGGAGCACTGAAGGGCTACTGATGACCTGTAGTTATGTACAGTGTGTAACTCATCCTGTTAACCAATTAGGATGATCAGAACTTTTCTTTCTGTTGCTGAAAACCTGAGCGTGCTTCAGTGAGTGTATTTTATTTCTTTTATAGAATATTTGATTTAATTGCTGTAAGAACTTAACCTACAATTTTAACTGTAATGTTCAGAGGTGTGAAGAGTACTCAAATCTTTTAAAATCTATTATAAAGGTTATTCTGAGCTTTCAGTGCAAGAAACTTGTTTTGTTTTCAGTACTGGTGTAGAGCTTTGACTCCTAATGAATGTTTTCCCCTTTTTTTTTTCATCCTGCTCTAAACAAGATGTTGTTTATTACTTGAAGCATTATATGTAAGCCCCAAGAATAAGTTACATGTGACTGGAGCTTTGGCAGACTTTGAGAAACTGAAGTTTCCAGAAATTTTGCTATGTTTAAACACCAGAGCCTGGTTTTAAGGAAAGATTTCTACTTCCAAATGTGTGGTTGCCTGAACCTTTTACATTTTCAAGTCAGATTCCTCTGCCAAATAACACACTGTACCTTAACTATAATAAAAAAGCAGAGACTCTGTGTTTATAAAAACATTACAGGAGCAACTGTGATCATATTTCTTAAATTTTTCTATTCATGTGCTCAAATATGCATTTTTGGAGTGAGCTGTCCACTGCACCGGTCACTTACAGGAGTAGAAAATGACATGTAGAGGCAGAAGGCTGGCAAAATGCAGCAAACCAGACTGGTAAAGGACAGGAATTCAGAGCCAGACCAAAATACGAGGTCAAGGAAGTTGCTCTTATAATAACAGTGGTTATCTGTTTAATGTGTGATCTGGCAGTGGTTCGATGCTGACCGTAAGCAATATCACATGTTTCTAAACTGGTGGTATATGAGCCCTGAGCAACTCTACACAGGCTAGATGGGCTGTGAGAAATGGGCACTTGCTCTATTCTTGCGGTTCTTCTTGCTTAATGTCAATTAAAATTACAGCTTAGTAACAGATAGAAATTCTCCCTGTGTAGGGTAGTGTCTGCATTCCCTCTCTCAGTTGCCATGTACTTAAAACTCCTATACTGAAACCGGTTTTGTTAGGAAAGCTCCTGTCGGGGCTGATAAATGCTGCATAATATTCTTCTCAACAGACGTGCGGTTAGACATGATTTTTCTGGTTGTTATTTGGAACAGCTTTCTTTACAGCCCACTTCCAATGGTGGCGCCCGTGAATGATGCCCTTGTTCTGGGTTTTGTCATGCAGGAGCCTGGGAGGGAGTGGAACATCCTCACTGTGTGTTCAGCTGCCTGGAGGTGACCTCTCAGGAGTTAAAAGCAGGAAGGTCTCTGTGATACCAAATTGCCTGAGTGCAGATTAGGCCCTGGGAGCTGCTGTGGAGTGGCCCTGGCTCTGACACCAGTTTTTCATGACTTTGGTGAGCTCGCTGGACGGCGCATCTCATTAGCTTTTAATAGACTTGGATCCCACTGTTAAAAGAGCTTCTATGTCCTCTTCTGTAAAATAGCTTTGGAATGTTTTCCTGGGCTTGGGAGGATATGGATGGAGTGGGAGCTGTGCAGTCGAACTAACTGCAGTAGAAAGTGTGCTAATGAGCTATGAAGACACAGCCCCCACCCAAAAAAAAAAAAAAAAAAGCCTCCTCCCCAAGAGCAAGGAACTCTGTAGGATTTGACTCCTTTAGTACAAGTCCTGTTATTGCTGGCTTGAACCTCAACCTTGGCACAGAAGGAGCTGTTGTCACCAACCCACCCTGAGTACCAGCTAGAAACTATCACTTAAAAAGGGGCATGTGAGATGCTTAAAACTAATCCCAGCTGAGGTGCAAGCCCGTGGTTTCCTGAGGTCTTCTGAAGTCTCCTTACCTGGCTCTGGCCATTGCAGGTGTAATGACTTTATGTGCATTCTTAGCAAACTCAGCGCAGACACCTGCAAGGAATCCCAGAGGGAAATAGTTTCCTTTTTTTTTGCCTGAAAGGCTGAGTTGAACAAGGATTTAATGACCAGAGCACATCAGTTAATAATCAGTAATTTAAGAGCTGTATCAGGAGCCTTGCAATAATCCTGAAGTGGTTCTGTGGCCACAGACTTTCATATCACATCAGTGCACGAGCTTTGACTGTCTCCAAGGCCTCCAAAATGTAACTTTCTATCCTTTTACTTTCCAGAAGCACTCACAAAAAGAGAAAAGGGATGCAAAAATCCATGCTTGTGGCAGAGAAATAAATAAGGAAACAACTGCTTAGTGAAGAGCCACCCTCTCCTAGAGAAATGTCAGCAGCACAATGGGCGCTATTATTCCCCTCCTTTACAACCAGACTGGGGGGTTATGTTGGAGTCTGTAGGAAAGGGCACCAGAATCCTCTCAGAACCCAAGCTCTGATCGGCAATCAGCGCTCCCTTTTTGGGGTACCACATCCGGAGGAATCCCTGTGCTCCCCGGCTCATCCACGACTTGTGGGAGGCAGCTGGAGGAGCCCCTTTCCTGCAGGCTGCTCCTGTACACAAGGGACATTGTGGCCCCTTTCCCCTCATTACAGCTGTGCAAGACAGTTGTTAATCACCTGTAATAAAGTGCAGCTCTGGAGTATAATGAAATGGTCATGGGCAGCAAATGGCTTAGTGAATCAGACATCTCTACTGCTGTTCCATGTGTTGAAAAAAATAATATATTTTGTGATCAGGCAGGGCTTTTTCAACTTTTTCTTTATTTTAAGGAAAATCCCTCTCATTGAGCTTATCCCCTTCTATTCATTGTCATATGGACCCTATACTACTTTCTAGTAATGAAATCTGGCAAACTGTAGCAATTTTCTCCACAAAAAAAAAAAAATGTTCTGATAGGGAAAGAACATTGTTTAAACCTTCTTTAGTGTTATTTACCAGCTGGAAACAAGCAAAATGTCCAGGATTTCTGTGCTACTCAACTCTATTAGCAGCAACTCCACTGACTGAGCTTGGAACCATCAGTTTTACGGAACAACTATATGGATGTTCCTTCAAGCAAGGTGAAAAAATAGTCCAGGCTGTGTTAGCTGTCCTTTATTTGGAAAATCTTCTGTTGTATAAATAAAAATAATAAAACCATGTTTATAAATTATGATCCAGGTGACCTTGCAGCTTTTTTTCTGGCATGTGGCTCCTCTAGTGTGTGAATGAGGAGGTTAAAATATCTTTATATTTCAAGTTAATTTTAGTAAGCTAAACAGCCACAAATTTGCTAATGTTGGAAAGGTTTGATTTGGAAGGTGTCCTAGTGTCTTGGAATAATCTTCCTAAAAAATAATGGGACTAGCCTTTCATATTGGAATATCTAGGAAAATATTGTATATATTTTAACTGCAATCATGTCAGAATTTATCTGGAGGAGATATTGATTTTTATGCAAGGCTGAAAAATATTTGCAAATTTGCTGTTGGGCAAAGTGTGTTGCACTCAGCTGGGAATTTTTCTTCAGAGTATGCATTTTTTTTGGATAAAATTTTTTCTTCAGTAAGAGTTAAAATATTTCCCCTTGATATTATGGGAACAAAACAGCTTGACAAGACAAATGTTTCAATTTAATTTTGTAATTTTGGGTTTGTATTTATTTTAAATTATATATTAGATTAACCTTCTATATTATTTTGACATCACTCAAATGACTGTTTTTGATGTTTCCCACTCATCATTTTTTGGAATATCTTTCCCATGAGAAATTTTGACTTCTTGTTCCTATTCATTATCTAAAACACTCACCAGTCTTTGTACCTTTGTATTATTCGCATTTGGGTGAAGAGGCAGCTCTGTAGGAAGCCTTGTTGTACCTCTGCTGTATCTTCCCTACGAACTCAGAGTGTTCTCTACGCAAAAATAAGGTTATTGTTTGCATCTGAAACCTTTAGGTCTTTGGGGAGTGTGCGGTAGGTTTTGGCTCAGGAAGATCTACCTTAAACCCTTGTCTGGGTGTGCTGTTAAACAAATGACTGGTTTTCTACTGGTTTGTAAATCTGACTCAGCTCATCTTCTACGCAGAGTTTGGGTGTGGAAAGTGCCATGGGGGCAGCAGGTTGTGATGCACGTCCAGCTGCCTCCTCCAACCATTCCTTCAGTGTCATGTGAGACAATGGATAAAGTGCATCATCTCCAAGAAATGTTAAGCTCCTTAAAAACAGCTGTAAGGAGCAAGTTAATTCCTTACAAAGGAGCAAATAGCTTTTGACCTCTGAACTCCCATTTCATTTTACATGAGGGATTTATCCTCCATCATTTTCAGAAGTAGGAGAAACAGAGCTCCAGGAAAATGCATGAAGTCTCTTCCGTGTTTTCTCTATGGTAGCAAGACCACTGGAGAGGCCTGAAGGCTGTGGTTCCCTAACCCTGCAGAGTCTGGTTATCCATCTGGAGATGCCTGCGGCACATCCCCAGCTTGCCTCCCTGGCTTCGTTCAGGATTTCTCCCACTCCAGCAGCACATCTCCTGCAGCCCGTGTGGCAGAAGCTGCTCAAGAGCCCCCACGAGAGCTGGAGCTACGTTTGTGGAGATGCACAAGTTTTGAAATAAAAATGTGACTCAGAATAGCTCTGCCTTACTCCAATCACTGGAAACATGACTCCAACAAGGCGTCTGCGAGGCAGTGAGGGTATGAAAGCATATTGCAGAGTGAGCTCGTATCAACAAACACAGCCAGCCAGTACAAAAATTTCAGCCATGTAGTGTGGCGTTGATTTAAAGTGGTCTGGAATACAATAAAAGGTGAATCTTCCTTCAGAATTACAGGAAATAATTTCTTGCCCCCGGGCAGGCTTTGAGAACTGCTGAATTTATTCTTGTATTTCTTCCCAGTCGTTTTGGATGTGACTGAAACTGGCTGTTCTCAGAGTTGGACTCCAACTCAGTGAGAGGGTTTTCCTCCAGCCCATGCCTGACCTTGGGTTATAGGCATTTCAGAAAGCAGAGGCAGGGCTGCACAAACAGCCTGCTTCATGTCTCAGTCATACTGGCCCCATGAATGAAACTTGGGATGGGTTTCCATCTCAGTAGGCTGGTTTGCAGCCCAGCTCATCCTGGAAGACACTGTAGGACTGCGTTGGGAAAAAGAAAAATAGCTTAAAAAAAATAATTGGTGTTGCATTCATTCCCAGAGTCGAAGGGAAAGTTGGAGGGAGGCATGCAGGAAGCAGCAGAAATGCATTATGCATTTATTTTAAAGTAGTAAGATATGCAAGTGGTTTTAAACCATATTTATTATCTGGGATGTTTATGTATTCATGCTGAACGTGGGATAATAGAGTATATAAGGATATATGATATTAGTGAAGAAGAAAATGACTGGTATAGTACTTTCTCCTCTCAGTTCCTTCTCCACTAATGCCCTTACACCTTTCTTTTTCAGGCTTTTTGTAGCATCCTAAACAGAAGGATATTGAAGGGAGCTGATTCTGCTTTGATCCTTATGCTTGTTGTCAAAGCGCTTGGGATTGAAGAGACTGTTGGCTACAATTGACTGTGACAATTAGGAGATGATCAGAGCCCTAGAGTGGAGCACTTAAAGGGTAATTTACATGTCAGTTTGTCGAATAAAAAAAAGATATTCAGCTAAGATTTTTTTTCCCCCCTTAGAGCCTTGTAAACTGCAATTTGTGCTATAGTAAGAAAAACCTGGCAGAGGAGTTAGGATAGCCATTTCCATTTGAAAAGAGGCAATCATAAGGCCACTGCTGAGCCTATTGTCCACTAAAAATGCTGATTTGCAGTCAGGGAGTGAAAGAGTGGAGCCATCACTAAATAGAACCTCGCGTAAGGTAACTCCCCCTTGGTGGCTTTCTAATGTTGGCTGAAGGTTTTATATACCTTAAATCCCGCATTTACTATCATTATAACATTGTTACTGATCATGAATGTCCTTTATCATAACAAAAAAATGAAGGTATTGAGGGGGAGGAACAGGAGCGACCAGGCAGTGGATAGGCTCTCACCAGCTATCTATTGTATCCCATCTTTCTTGTTCCCTCGCCTTTTGTGTGCCATCACAATTTTCTTCTTGTCACCCTTTGCACTTTGCCATTCAGGCACCTTCCATAACACTTCTTCTCATAGTTGTTTTTTTTTTTTTTTTTCCCCCCGTACCTATTTACACTTCATTTTTAGATTCACTCCCGGGAAATTTTTAGCATTTTCCCCCGTTTAACCTGCTGGGAAAGGAAAAGAGAGAGGGAGGTGACAGTAGCTGTTCAGAGTTTGCCTTTCTGTGCGATTAGGCTGCAATACAGACTGGAACACAGACTGGAGACATACAGGTCGGAAAGAGGACTGAAATTAAGGCAGCTGATCATTAAACAAACTTGTTTCTGATAAGTCCCTTTTTCTTATGTGATAGCTCTGATGAACCTAGAGTTGTTTGACTGTAGAGTTATATGAACTTACAAAAATATCAAAACCCAACACCTCCCTCATTATTCTGGTTGGTGTGAGCTGTAGCATATGTGATATTCCTCACGGTTTAAGGAAGGAATATTAGTAGGTACATATAGTGTTTGTATATGCAAATAAGTGTATTTATTTTGAGGTTGCATCGTAGGCTTTTCTTCCAGAGATTGGATTGGCTCCCTTTTTACTCTCATCTCCTCAAAAGAAGAAATAGTCATCTGTTCCAGTTCAGGAACCAGAATGAAATACTTTGATTTGTCACAATTACCAAGTAGCCTTTGCTGCTCAGATGTGCACTGCCTAAACCCCCCAGGGTTACTTTTCTAAGGGAGTTTTGTGGCTTCCAGTAAAAGTCACACATGTAGATCACAGCTCTGATTCTGATCCCTGGTCAAACACCACTGATTTGAACAGATTTAGCATTTCTCCTTGTGCCATTAGGATATAAGTATCAGGCCCTCTGTGTCCTTAGGGTCCCCAAACTGTCCTTTCCTTACTCATAACCCTTATGTCCTCAAGCTTTTTATATGTTGAACAATGAGGTTTCTACCTCCAAAATTGTACTGGGAAAATGTTTTAACCTGACTTTTGCATGGGTTGAAGAAACACTTCAAAATAATTATAAACCTTGCAGATTTACTCTTCAAGGTTATGTTCAAATTAAAGAAAATCTTACATTAAAAGGCTTTTCTTCTTTAGGAGAATTATGGTGTTGTCACTCTCTCCAGGATGCTATAAATGGGAGATGGTGGCTTTTGCCCTCTCTTGTTGCACTAAACTTGCTGAACATCACAATATTTGTATGTGTTTATCTCTGTAACCAATGTAAAGAGCAAACAGGGATAAATAATATATGAGGAGTAAACAGTGTGACAGGGCAAGTCTGGAATGACTTTGGCTTTGTATGTGTCTGCAGAACTGAGGTAGTGGTAAATCTGTATTAAAAATAAATAAAATATCTGCTGTAGCAGGAGGTCCTCATCTCCCAGGTAATGGCTGAATGATGAGTAGATGAGCCATCACCATATTGATTTAAGCATTTTTGTCCAGCCAGTCAAGATTAACTTTGAGTTGTTTTTACTTTCCTTTTACAGGTTTGCATTTAAAGCATTCTCAGAGCACTCATTGTATAAAATTCAAGTAACTGAGAAACCTCTTGCTGGAAAAGTAATGGATGAATGCATGAATCATTCTGGGTTTCCCCATACTTTGCCATTAAGCTAATTTCTTGAAACAAGCAGGAAGAAGAAAGTTTTGCTCATTGACCATGAATTTTGAAAAACCTGCATTTTTATGCTGTTGGATAAAAATGAAGTCTTCCTAAGATTTTTGGAAAGTAAAGCTGGTTATAATTCAACTGAGATGTGCTTTTTTATTTATCAAAACTACCATTCCTGTTATTGAATATAATTTGTGAACACATTAATTTATGTATTGGTCATAATATCAAAAACCACATATTATATATATATATATATATAATATATTGTAGTGGCCCTAGAGGAGCCTTTTTTTGCTCAAAAATACATAAAGGGCAAAATTTTACATATTTGCAATAAAAATATACTTCCTTATGCAACCCTGGGTAATTCAGATTTAGAACTAATTCAGGTTTTAAGTTCATGAGAGTAAATCATAGTGGTGTATCTGCTTTATATAGGTGAGAAATTCTATTCATGGTAAGACATTGTGCAACTTGACTTCTGCAGGTTTGAAACAGTTAAAGATCATGACAAATTATATGTAGGGAAATACTCTGACCCCATTCAGTACCTATTTTCTCATTCACTCTGAAATATATCCCTTTATTGCTTTGTGAATTAATAATATGATGTTGGACAACTACAGATGACTTCTTGTTAATTAGAATTTCAGATGCGTGCTATGATGCATCAGAACTTTCTCTATTTTCTGCTAATAGGACACACCGAGTGAATAGCAAAATGTTTTTCAAGAGCAAGGAAGGAAAATGATCTCCTGATCTAAATAAGATGTTGCCCCGAGGAAAAGCACCTAAATTCTCAATGCTTGGCTTTCAGGAAAGTCTTTCAAACTTGTGGCACTTCTCAGATTTGGAATTTTGAGCAAGTGTTGAACTAAAGACCTGTGATGGGAAAAATCTGGTCTCTGTGGTGATAGGGAGAACATACTGACTATATGGCTTACATAAATTTGTAGTCTTTCCTAATTGGTTGTTTTATTTAATCACGCCAGATCTTCAATTGCTGAAAAATAAATATAACTTCACCATTAACTGTGGGGCAGCTGAAGATCCACAAATTTTATTTTTATCTGGCAAATATTAGAGAAGGTAAGAATACCCTTTGAATGCATTTCTGATAATAAGATGGCTCTAGGGGACCAACCTCACATCTCTGGGTGTCTCATCCTAAGTGAATTTCAGTATTTAGCTGGTGCACATCCTGGCTCACCTATAGCCTTGAAAAAACTAGCCCTAATATGGGTGGTATGCTTCAGGCTTCACTGTACAACAAATAATTTTAAAACTAAAACTGAGAGTTGAGTTTTTTGATGTTTTTTCTCCTTCTGGTTTTTTTTGTTTTTAATTTCAACCTTGCCTTACTGTATAGTCACATCAGAGTCTATTCCAAGGAACTTTTCAGAAACAAGGGGGAAAAAATAAAAAAGGTCTTCCTGGTGCAAGTTGTTTTTCAAGATTCTCTCCCAAAATGTGAAGTAAAAGCCAAATTTACTGTCAATGGAAATGAAGCTTGTTCTGTTGAGGCAAACAGCTGAGCTCATGTCTGCCCACTGAACATCAGAACCAGCTGAAGCTGAATTATGAATTTGATGAGTTTTTGCTTTCTTATATAAGAGTGCCCTAGCAGCAAGTTGACTAAGTTGGCTTTAACATCAGACTCATGCTCAAAAGCTGCATGAGGGAAGGTGATAGAATTATTCCATGTGTTATTTTGTCCTGTGATGATGGAGGTAGTGTTGGTATCCACCAGCTCAGCCCTCACTCTGTGGTGTCAGCTGTGGCTCTGTGTTTGACTGGAAGGGTAATGTGTTACCTTCCACTCAGGTCTTGGGTCACATCCATAGCACTACACTGACTTCTATCTGTTGGAAATCACGATAAATTTATAGCAACTGGACTGTCTATTCCTTTCCCAAATAAAAAAAAAAAAAAAAATGGTGTATGAAAAGGCCTCCAGAGCACAAACTTATTTCTTGTTGGCTATCAATGGGAAATGACACTTTGCATTTTTATCTGAGACACAAATGGAAATGCTTTATTCTCTACTAGAAAGGAGAATCATAGAAACAACTCAGAAATTACTTTTGTAAATATGGTTTGCATCGTTTTATAAGGCTGGTGGTATTCAAGAATAATCTCTTATAACTTTTATTCCTGGATGTTTAACATGTTCCTCTTCTGGATGTACAAACACTGGGCAAAATAACATGGTAGTGGGGCTGAAACTAAATCTGGAGGAAGCCAGCATTAGATGCACTTCTTACTGAGCTTGTAATGTAAACAAGCATCACTTGCTGGAGTTTGCTTTGCCTTTTTTTGCTCAGTCCTTGAGGGAAAGGAGGATATGCCTGAAAATTGAAGTTTGAAGAACAGGGCTGAATAAATGTGATAGATATATCTGTGATCACTGATAAGTCACAGGTACCTTCCAATACCTAAAGAGCTACAAGAGAGCTGGAGAGAGACTTTGGATGAGGTCATGAAGTGACAGGACAAGGGGGAATGGCTTCACACTGAAGCTCTTTGTTTTCATTTCAGGGCATCAGATAGGACAGTGTGGTGCAAAGTGTAATTGGGAATATCTCTCTCTAGCAACATACAGACAGGAAGGTGTTAAAATTAAATAGTTTGAGTATCTTATCTTACTAAATAATGTCTTACTTGTACAAATTTCACATTAAAACTGTAGCTTGACTTCACAGATAAGTCCATTTTCATTCTATTCAAAATGCCAGTGAATTTCTAAAGCCACCAAGACAAAACCATGGGTTCAGGCTGGACAAGTTCCAGAAAAAGGGCCAAGGGATCTCAGATTCAGGTACTTCTGTAAAAATCCAGCTGTTGGGTCTTGGACAAATGCTGATCCCATGCACCACTGTGGAAGTTGGATGCTCTAACCCCATGCTGTGGCAAACCCCTAGTGTGTGAGAAGAGAACAGAAATCTCAAGATTGCTATGTTTTAAAAAAGCCCAAGGCTGATGAGAAGATTAGCTTTGACATTCTGAATTCATGCTGGAAAGTGTAAGGGAAAATGGGATGATTATTATTAATAATCAGCAGCAGAAGTCAAATGTCTGAAGGACTATTTGAACTGCAATGATATCCTCTTAAAAGTTTGAAATGAACTCTTCATAAAAAAGTTTAAAACTCAGGGTATTAGTTCATGTGCATTTCTTTAATGTCTGAATGGGAGAAAGTGTAGAACAGATGTTTTTCCCTGTTGTCACAGATAGCTAACTTTTGTCTCTTTCTTTAAAATGTGAAATATGCATCATTGTTTGGAAAATATTCACAAACGATTACTTCATACTGTGAGCTGGAGCTGCCTTCCAGAGGGATGCATTATAGTCTGGTCAGATGCAATTGCCTGCAACTACTATTTCCTTTTCAAAAAAGTTTTGCCATCTTGATAAACTTTCATTAACAATTCAGCCTAACTTGGGATACGTTATTTATAAGCCAGGATTTTCTCCTGTGAGGCTGTATAGAGATGGATAGTGAAATAATGTCAAAATGGCAATTTTCCATTGGAGATGATGAAAGTGCGTTTGCTTACAATTATTCCCTATTTCATTCCAGCAACATTCCAACTATAATTTTAATTCTTCTGTAAAGAAAATATTTTGACAGCATAGAAAGACATCACTGATGTTTTAAACTTGCCATTTTTTTCCCCTTTTACTCTCACTCTGTTTTTTTATCAAGCTGACATGTCTTTATTTTTTTTTTTTCAATATTGGTTAAAAGGTCCCTTTCTCAAGTGAGAAAAGAGCAAAATGAGCCCAGAGGCAGGGAATGGGTGCAGCCCTCTCCCAGGTGGGAAAAGACACTCCTTTGTATTCCTTTCCTTTGCCACCATTTTGTTCCAGCCCTGAAAAGCAGCAAATGGTGGTTATTGTTTCTTTGCAGGGTATGGTTTTGTACTGGATCCATGTGCAAAGTGTAAACATGTCATCAGTCCTCATTTGCTATATCCAAAAACATTCCCCATGTCCATATTTGATTTTCAAGTGCATCTGTGCACTGATTGAAACCCTCCCAACATGCTGCTACGCAAATGCAAACCCACACATTGCTGATTTGGAATCAAATGCTCTTATGCTTCCACACTTCCATTTAAAAGTTTGCCTCAGAGTTGCAGTATGTGCCCTTTTAACACATTTTTCCCCCCCCTCTCACAAAGAGATCCCTGCGTTCATCGCAGGAGCCCGGTGCAGTCTTTTCCATTTTGTTCTTATTTATTCCTTGGAGCCTGCTTTTATTTTCACAGCTTATTTATCCTTTGTTTACAGCCCACATGTTCTCTTAACCAACAAAACCAATATTTAAACAAAGGAAGTAAAATGTTGAGTTATAATATAGGAATTTGCTATGGATAGAAAGTTGGATTGCAAATAGCAATGCATTCTGCCATTAATGTGCTGTTTCAAAAAGGAGAGAGAAAAAGCTCATTGAGTTGCAAATTTTCCGAAAAAAGATGAATCTCTTATAAACTATGATAGAACATTTTCCTTTTAATACTCATCAGACTTCTGGTTCCCCCCCCCCAAAAAACAAGGGGGGGAGGGGAGGGGAAAGAGGAAAGTGCCAAAATGTGCAATTTTAAAGCAAGTTGTGTTGCACCTAATTATTTTTTCCATCCCTCCTGATATATGGGAGTTACCTTAACTGCAAAGCTCTGTAGTACCCTTTGCCTGTCATTTTTAATCAGGTTGTTTTAGGTAATTTTTGTTATGCCCCTCATTACTGAATTGTTTATCAATAGGTGCACCAAGTGTCACTAGCTTTTCTCATCAAGCCAGGTCTGACAAAGAGCTGCAGTGCATGGGAAAGAGGCAGCTAGGTGAAACTAATGCCATAGATGTTTGATTCATTAGGAGCTTATTGTTAACGGGGATGTCTGATTGTAAAGGCTCAGTCAAGCAAAAGAGTGCAGAGTAATCAGTCGGATTTATAGTTTGCAGGGCTCAAAAAAAAAAAAAAGAGAAAAAAAAAGAAAAAAAAATCAACATAAACCTTTGGATATAGCAGAAACAGAAAAATCCCCTTTGGGCAGCCCTAACCTGAGACCAGCCAAATAAGGTCATGCTACATGAAGGTTGCCTGTTAGGTGATGGGAGATATAGGAGGATTACAGCCATATGGCATGGCCTATCATACCTTCTGACTTAAGATAACAAAGCCAAGCTTTGTGCTTAGCTGTTTTTGACTGACATCATCAATTTTATTTTATGTTGGTCACCTCCGGTAACAGGAAAAAATGGCCTAGGGTTGATAAAACATGCCTGTTTTTTTAGTATTAAGATGCCTTACAGCCAGTTTTGCGCTGTAAAAAATTTCAAAGAATTAGTAGCTTGTTCTTCTATCAACCATCCTCCAGCAACTGTCAGCTCCCCCCTCCCTTGTTTTCGGTTTGTACCTTGCAAATGAGAGACAGCCTTATTCAGAACCAGATGTAAGGCTCCTAGAGAATGAGCGTAAGCTGTTGTACTTTAAGCCTAATGGGAAGTTTTATATGCAAGGGCCTTGAACTGATTAGTATAATTCCCTCTTTAATACAGCTGTCCCTCCAGATTAAGGTAAACCAAATGTTGCAATCAGAGATTAGTGTACCTTGCCAGTTATTAACATCCCCGGTTGCTCGCCGGGCACGTCAGACACTAATGCTGTGTATTTATTTGCCACTTCCATGCTGTAACTTGAACTTCTGCACCTGTCCAGGCATTCCAGGGAAGAGAGGGGTATTACTGGGAAGCAAAAGTTTTATACCTGTTCCACCTGTTTGGTTTTGTCACTGCCTGAGATTTTCTTTTTTTCCTGCCAAGCCTGCCAGGTGGTTTAATCCGTTCCTCTGCCGGGTTTATGAAGAAAGACTTTGTTTGCTGAATTGCATTTGTTGCCCCTCATCTGCTTTCCCTTATCGAATGCGTGCTACTCACCTAAACTGCCAATTTATTTATTTATTTGCTTGCTTACTTTGCCTCCCCCTGGCTTTTTTTTTTCTTTTTTTTTTTTTTTTTTCAGAGGCTCTCTGGCTGCTCTTTGTGTGCTGAGGATGCAGCTTTGGGCGGGGAGAGGCAGCACCCGCTCCCGCTGTGCTCGCATCAGCCCGCGGTGCCTCTCGCCCAAGGTGGGTCACGCAGTTGTCTTCTTGCATTTGGCAGGATATCCTGTCCACCAGCAACACAGATGTCAAGGGGGACAATGTCCGGGTTATTGAGGCAAGATCTCTGCCTCCCCGCCACCTGATCAGACTTTCTAGATAAATGTACACCATAAACAGACTTAAAACGCTTAGTGAGGTTGAGAGTGTCTTGTGCAGCACAGAGGAAATGGATAAAGTTAGGCCATGCTAAATAACTGCTCCTCAAATGCATTTAATTACTTTAGAAGAGCTGCTAATTTACCTACAAACATGAGAATCCTGGGCAGGAAAAAAAGAGCTACACACAGAGGAAGATGCTGCTTAAACGGGGTTTATTTATTTCGCACAAACAATTATTTAACCCATCAGTTTAAAAATTCATAGCAGAAAGAAAGAGTCTGCCTTTTCTAAGCCAAAAATTGAGACAGACCTCCCAACAAAATGCCCCTGCTTTCAAATACCTGCCCCCAGACCCTCTCAAGCACTGTGCTCTTCACAGGGAATTCAGGGCTGAATATCAGCTGTAGTTTTTGGAATATTTTTGCTTCCTGATGAAGACCCTGCTAGGACACATTTTTCTTTCTTTTTTTCCCCCTTAATTGAATATATTCCTTATTAAATAGATAATTGACATAAGGTCAGAAAGGGCCTTTTCAGCACAGTCCCCCTAATACCAAAGTTTACCGCCGGCTGCACACTGCCTGCACGTTACGGCTTAATTGCAGATTTTTTGAAAAGACAAAAATATGTTCATATCTGAGGAATTATGTCTTGCAGCCTACTAAATATGCTAATGCAGTACTAAGCAGGGATAAAGTTCTTGCCATACCACCCAACAGTTGCGTGGGACACGCTGCCAAGTTATTGTTAATTGTAAAGCGCATGCAGGCTTTGCAATCCATCTTAATTGTCATACTTACTCCAGGTTTGGTGATAAGGCTAGATGGGCTGTTTTAAAGTGACAATGTTGACAAGGGGAAAGGGTGTGGGCCCGGGCTTGCAGTTCTGGAGGGGTTACGCGCTCTGACCTGCCGTAGGTTGATATGGACAGTCTGCAAGGGGATTTTAGTTGTCATGGGGTCCCCAGGCAGTTGAATAGAGTGACTGTCTGTCCTGCTTTTTCCTGTTAGGATCCTGACACGTGGAGCATTGATGAACTCAGCATAACGTTGAATAGGAGCTTTTTGGCAGCTGAGACACAAGGGCTAAGCTGCAGGTCAGAGATAACACTAGTGCAGATCTCCTCATGCACACAGTTAGTAGCATGCTTTCTTCCCTCCTGAGTGCAGGAAATAGCTCATGTTAAATACGTTCACTTTTCAGTTTTCCTTTCTTCTAAAACGCAGCTTGACAGATTGGGCTTTTCAGCTTCCCCCCCCCCCCCTCCTTATTTTAATTTTTTTTTCCACCACCTCTGCTTTCTACCTCAGAAATACTCTTCAGGAAGCAGGAGTTAATCTTGGTGAGGAAATGATAAGGTGATACTTGATTTTTCAGGGGAAAGCAGAAGGATATGACTGCCCAGTAACTGCACAGAAATTTGCAGGGACGCCTTTTTTTAGGGCTTCCCTTTGCTTTTTCCTTTCTCCTCCTTAAAGCAGAGAATGGGCAGGTCTGTCTGGAGGTAGGCAAGAGGTTTAAATAGCATCGGGGTCAGGAAGGAAGTGCTGGGAAGGTACATCGATAAAAGCCGCTTCCCTGCGCTTCTCTATCAGCTCCCTGGATCAGGTGAATCGGGTCGTTCCTTTCCCAACTTTGATGCATCCTGGCTGGCACAGAAATGTGTCTTTGAAGTCGTTTTATATTCGGCCAAGTTTTTTTACGTGGTTCCCAAAGAAAGAGGGCGACCATTGTCTCCGCTAAATGATGTCAGGCCGGCATCCTGTGTACCGAGACAATGCTGAAGTCCTCTATCTGCTCTTGGCATTGCTCTTGAGGCTGCCTGGGCTGTTTGAAGTGCTGGTGTCAGCAGGCCCTGAACCTGATGGAGATTTGGGGAGGGAGATCACTCTTAAAATGCCCTGTGCCTGTATGTGCGCACAGATGTGGTTTGTTAAGTGGTAGGGAGCCTGAGCTCACCTTGCAGCTCATCATGCGGCTGGGCATGAGTTTGTTGCTGCCTGGAGCAAGAACCCTCCCCAGAGTGAGTGGAACTGTGCACGTTTGGGCTGGGCTTTGAGGTGGAGCAGGACCTCTCCATGGCAAGAGCCTCACTGGTGATGGGGGGCTCTCCTCCCAGCAAGGTAGTGCTCAGCAGGAGCCAGGATGAGACCCTATTGTGCACGCCTGTCCACATTAGCAGATTCCTGTGCCTGTGTTTAGACTTTCCAAGACTTAATTGGGCCTCTGCAGCAAACTGTTTGCAGCCAAGGGGCCAAGGCTATTGTTTGTTCCTGTGGCTATCACTGAGAGCCACACAGACAGGGAGAAGTATAGACATAAATACTGCCTTTGTTACATTCTGGATGCTCCTTTTGCTATCCTGAACAATTTCATGCTTGCTCCTGGGTGACTTCAGCAGCTTTTCCAGTAGATGCACTTTTTTCCCTTTCTTGGAGAGGTGGGAAGTGGCTGGGAAAAGCATGGCAGAACCCATGCGCATGAAATGGCCTTGCAGGATATCGCTGCTCCCTGTTTTCTGCTTTCTGTGTAAGCAGAGGTTCTGTGACCACAGCCAGGGCCACTCAGAGCTTGGGGAACACTTCCCAGATGCCACTGTGAGGTTGCACATTTTTCCTGGGAAAGCAGTGCTGGGAGCTCTGCGCATTTTCTTTGCTAAGCCATGAATTCATTGAGAAATTTATAAGATGAGATGTCTGCTAATACTTCCACACAGCAATTTGGCCTTTTCATTCCAGAGAGGGTTGGACAGGAGCTAAGAAGATCTGGCTTTTGTTTCCAACTCTTCTACAACTTCCTGTATGACCTTGGGCAAGTTGCTTAATCAAGCTGTCTGGAGCTTTCCTTTGTAGTAATGTTGCTTACAAATGCTAGAAGAGTTGTGAATATGCAAGGTTGACTTGGTAGGTGACAGTTCAGGTACTAATTTGACACCTTGCAGAGAAAAAGCAGCCCTGTGAATTAGGAAAACTGAAGTCTCAGTATCGCTCCTTGGCTTCAAATGCAGGATTCAATGAAATACCAACAGCAGCAAGATGCTGCCTGGTCTGAATCAGGGTTAGTTGTGCATAGTGCCCACCCTGGACATGAATTTTGCTCTCAAATGGAATGGAATTAAATCATGGAGAATTGTCTAAATGAAGGTCAAAGAGCATGTGTAGCAACAGCACATGAGAAATGTGGGACCTGAAGATGAGGACAGAGATCAGGGATATGGGTTTGACATAGTAAGATTAGTCTGAATGTTGGGATTGTTCAGCCTGAAGGAGGCTCTGGGGAGACCTTAGAGGCCCTTGCAGTGCTTAAAGGGGCTCCAAGAGAGCTGGAGAGGGACTTAGGACAAGAGTGACAGGACAAGGGAAATGGCTCCAAACTGACAGAGAGCAAGTTTAGATGGGATGTTGGGAAGAAATTCTTCCCTGTGAGGGTGGTGAGGTCCTGGCACAGGGTGCCCAGAGCAGCTGTGACTGCCCCATCCCTGGAAGTGACCAAGGTTGGACGGGGTTTGAGACCAGGTCCAGTGGAAGGTGTGCCTGCTCATGGAAAGGTGTTAGGGATGAGATGGTCTTTAAGGTCTCTTCTGACTCAAGTTATTCTATGGTCCCACGAATTTCCTTGTAGGAACAGACCTCTTGCTGGCCCTGCATGCAGAGAAGATGAAAGCCTCTGCACTACATCCCCCAGGGAAAGGAGAGCTTGTCCTGGGAGTGCAGCCCATACATTTCAATGCTAAGCTGTAATACAGTGACAGGAGCAGATGATTTGGTTTGGGGGGGCTGTGTGATTCTCTTAGGAGTGTTGGAATGTGCACACACAGAAACTAAAATGCTACAGAAAGCTCACACTGCCTTCATTAAAGCTGTGGACATCTGAGTGCCTGAAGATCTGATAGGAATTGTTTTTTTTAAGTGGTAAAAGCATGTTAATAAAGACTAGCATATCTAGGAGCTTGATCACAGCCTGGTTTATAGGGAGTGGTAATATCTTTATTAAGCCAACTGATATAGTTGGAGGGGGAAAAAACAGACAAGGCCTCTACAGGGCTCTTTACTGTAATTAAAATAGGCTGCTTATATCTAGTTAAATAATATGTAAACTCTTAAGGCCAAATGCTGCAGCTAGTTACTATTAGTGAGAAACTGTAAACTACAAAATCCCAAACCAGGAAGTCCCATGGAGATAAAAAAATATCTAAAGAGCAGTCAGAAATGTGCCCTATATTATTGATGCTTCAAGCGGTATTAAGTTGTGAAGGGCTGGAATGTAAACAGAGTTACAGATGTCTGATGCCGTAGGTTGAATTAGGGAAGCAGGAAATGCACTCCTTCGCTTGGGATGTTTGGAAAAAACACCTTCTGCTTGGCTTTATCTGAAACAGTTAAAGGTTTGTTTAACCTACAAAATAATTCAGAGGAGAATACATGAGGCAAAGTTGTTTCTTCTATTTATAGTGCCAAAAATAGGAGCTGTGCAAACCAACACAACATGGTCCCAGTTCACAGAGAGCTACATTTTAGAAATGACCTAATGAGAGAGGGTCACAGTAAGGGTAGGTTATGCCACAATGGAAAAAACTACAGCTGTACACACATATGTCTACTCGGGGTAGGCAAGCCCGATCTCAGAGAGACAATTACCGTATGTGTCTCTGCAATGTAAAGCTAATGACTATTTTCCTCCCTCGGGGTGAAGTGCAAAGGATCGGTTTTGTTTCTTAGAAGAGGATGGGAGAACAGTCCCTATAAACCGCTCTGGTAATCCTGATACTTTATTTCCCAACCTTGGAAGCCCACAGCCTTATCTTATCTCCCTATGGTTGTTGTTACCTCTGCCAAACTCTGCTGATGGGCTGCTAACATCATTACATTTGCTCCTGATTTGTGTAGGTTTAGCATGGAGCAGACATTGCCTGTTGTATGTTCTGGTGCAGGCTCTGCTCCTCTTAAGTCTACCCCAAAGAGAGCTACTTGATGCTTCGAAGGATTCCCCCCCTCCCCCCCCCCCCCTTTTTTTTAAGCAGCATTTAAAACTCAGAACACACCTTTGTGGGTCCAGGGGGAGGAGGACTGAATTGTGGGGGTACAGGATTTGAGCTGTGTGGGGACAAGAACTCACAGGAGGCTGATATGCAGTAGTGGCTGACTTGTTCTTCACAGGCAGAATTACCCTCATAAAGGCTGGAGAGGAGCTATTTCCAACGACATGCAGTGACAGGACAAGGGGAATGTCCTTAAAATGACAGGGAGGAGGTTTAGGTATTAGGAAGAAATTTTTCCCTGTGAGGATGCTGAAGCCCTGGCACAGGGTGCCCAGAGAAGCTGTGGCTGCCCCTGGAGCCCTGGGAGTGTCCAAGGCCAGGCTGGATGGGGCTTGGAGCACCCTGAGATGGTGGAATGTGTCCCTGCCCGTGGCGGGGGGCTGGACTGGGGTGAGCTTCAAGGTCCCTTATATGCTTCTATGCCATTCTATGCTTCTATGGCTGATGCTCTGGGACATGATCACCTCCTATTGCATTGACAATGAGTAGCGATTTGTGTTGGGGATTTCTGCGAATTTAAATTTCTCAGGTCCTGCAAATTTTACACCGGCTACAGAATGGCTACAGTTTCTTATAACAGACATCCCTCACAAAACTGAAATAGTCTTTGTCCTTTTCACTGTGATTGCTGTTGGTAAACTCATATAAGTGGGAAGTGTCGTTTCCTTCACATTGTTTGAAGTGTATTTGTTCAAGAAAGAACTGAATAGCAGTTTTCCGTTTTTAAAGCTTGAGAGTTTTTCCCTAATGCCCTAACTCTAAATTAGTATTTTGGATATACCGATGAGCCCAGAAGAGTAGAGCAGCCAGGTTAGGGTCCAGACATTAAGGCATCCTAGGAGTTCATTTTTCTCCTAATAATTAACTTTTTATTTATTTTTTATTAGACATTTTGACTGTCATTTATTTCTTACTTCCAGCTGAAATGCTGAGTTAGGAGGAAAAAAGGATGTCAAGTATCTGTTTTGGGACTATTTTGTTTGGATGACACCTAGGTAACCTCAGAGACACTTTTCCTGGGTGGGATCTCTGATGCAGAGCAGGATTACCGTGGCAACGTGGGTCTCCTGAGTTTCCTTTTTGCACACTCATTTGAATTAGTGACTTTAAAATAAAAGACTTCATTTCTTCTGTGTCTCCAGTATGCTTTCCTCATTTTTCCCCTTAATTCCTGAATTTTTGCTATTTCATAAGCCTGAAATAACAGCAGTGTCTTGACTGATGGTAAGGAAATAGGTGAGAGTGTGGAAGATCATTATAATTAAATCATACTACATAAAACAAACAAAAAAAAGGGGGGGGGGAAGCATCAAATTTGTTTTTGTGAGCAGTGCTAGTTGCCTTGCCAGTCTGAAGCTGGCACTGTGGGTTTGCTGTAATCACTGAGCTGAGAAAAAGAGACACGGGGTTTGTTTGTTTGTTTGTCATCATGGAGTTGAGCAGGACTTAAGCACTTGAATGTGCAACACTTTCCTATGCTGCTTCTCTGTGTTTCTGGATTCTGCATAAATTCCCCCCTTTTTGTTCCTCCAATCTATTTTTCTGACCCTCCTTAATAATTAGGATTATATATATATATATATTCCATGTGAATATCAGCTTGGAAAAAGTACCTTTTTTGATTTTAAAAGGGAAGTGTGATAAAAATCAATTATTTGGCTGTGGCTTTGAGTGCTTTGCTGGAGCGCTGTCTCCTAGGGAAGATGTGTGTGTGTATTCCTTTGCTCTGGGAACATCCAAGCATCTTTCTGGCTTGTCAGTGGGTCTGTAGCAGGATGGCACCTTAGGTTTGTTATGGTACAATGTAGCAGTTGGGCAAATGCCTAGAATCTGGATCCTGGACATTGTGCAATATGCTGTAGCATGGCATATAGACCTCTGGTTTCAGCACAAAGTTGTTCAAAGGTTGGGAGAAGGAAAACACACATTTGAAAGGAAAAAAAAAGAAAAGTTGTAATCAAACAAGATGACACAGAGCAATACCAAGAGAAAATATTTCCTCTCATGTCCATGTCCTGACTAGTGCCCTTCATCTCCAAAGTCAATAATTCTCTGTCACTGGAGAGCAGATTCCAAAGGCCTGTGATAAGCAGTACTTTCAGTGTAGTTGGTGCAGATCAAATAGTGAGACCACAGAGACTTCACCTGGCTGTGGGAGCAGGGACCCTGCCTTGCTGGGCTGCTCTGCTGCCTGTGGAAGGTCACACTGCTCCTGTCCCACACTGACTGCTCAGCCCAGCCCTGGCTGTAAAGGCTGTGCCAGAGGCAAGGAAAGGGATGGAAAGACATGTGGTGGAAAGATGTCGCTCTCTAGCATTCCTTGGCTTGCAGATGGCAGACTCCAAACTAGTACAGACCAGCCAGAGCAGCCAAAGACTCCTCTTATGTCCTTTCAAAGCCGACTTACAGGCACAGAGTTAGTGCTAATTGTTTGAACCCTACTGAGGTCTGAGGAGGTGGGTACAGCACTGAGTATGAGTTATGGATATCTGCTCTTCTCTTGGCTCTGCCACTTTCTCCTCATGACTGCAGATCACATCCTCCTTGTGACACTTTCTTTGGCTGTGTCACACTTTTGGATCTTTGGCTGGTGAATAATTAAAAGGGGGTGTGCCAATCATTTGAGTGACCGAGCAGGCAAAGGACTCACCTGTAAGGCAAGTGGCCATTTCCAAACCAAGATATGAAGATCGTAGTATTATTAAGGTTGGAAGATGCCTCTAAGAACATCGAACCCCACAGTTACACCCAGCACCACTGTGCTCAGCACTAAGCCACATCCCCTTGCACTACATCCTTTGGAACACTTCTGAGGATGGTGGTTCCATCTTTGCCCTGGGCAGCCTCCTCCAGTGCCTGACTAATCGCTTTCTGGACCTCATGCTACTGTCCGTGTTTCAGTCACAGTCAGGGGCTTTCCTCTTCCTTGCTTTCCAGATGACTGTCCTGGGAGGAAGGAGAAAGTCTTGAGCTGTGTCACCTCTCCCAGCAGCAGAGACTGGCATGGTGCATTGGCAGTGCTGCTCTGTCGTGATCTGTGCCAGCTGCAATGATGAGGGTGGGCTGGGAGCCCCACTCACCATGGCCTTTCCAAACTCCTGATGCTCTGGAGTTCAGGCTGCGTGGGAGTTTTGCCTGGTCTGGTAGGTATGCAGTCAACATAATGTTCCAGTAGAGCTTACACACTTGAAACAAAACTGCTTTGTACTGGAAACAGGCGAGTTCCAGCAGTAGGGAGCCTCCAGCACTCTTGTACCTCGTATTTCTTATTTACAACCCTGGTGTTTCTCTTTTTGCTAACTTGCATAGGGCCTGGAGCAACCTGGTCTAGTGCAATATGAGGTGATCTTTGAGGTCCCTTCCAACCCATTCTGGGATCCTGTGGTTCCATGAACATAACCTTCTCACCTACTGCACACCACACACAGACTGTCACTAGGTTTCCTAACTGAGGTGATGGTTAGACCACATAGTTCCTTAGGATGATACAGACAGTCTGATCTCTGGAGAAACTCTCCAGAACTACCCACCTTGCTTAACTTTATGCCTTGACACATCTGTGAGTCAGCACAGTGGTGATACATTCTGCCAGATGCTTCCCAAGCAGAGTCGCCCTGACCCAAAGGTTTTAGTAGTCATCTCTGACATAGACCTCAGCCAGTTTTCCATAGGGCAGTCCTGTGGAGACTGTGAATGAGCCAGGATGAAGCACTTGTTTTACACTGGCTCCCTCACTGCTAATGCTTAATGTGTCAGGGATGTCTCAGGCCATGGTGATTTCATGCTCTCATTTCCATAGTCAGACAGTTTGCATTGGGGTATGCTGCCCCTCCAACTGTTTGTAAGGATGTGGGTGTCTGGTGTTCCCTCTATCAGCCCCCTGCACCTTCGGTTCACAGCCAAGCCAGTCATCCTTATTAATAGAAGGTTGGATTTCTGTGGTGAGACGTTGAGGTTGGTGTCACAGGGTGCAGCTTGGCGATAAGGACATGTGCCTGCTGCCTTAGGGGACTGGCTGTGTTGGCTGTGAGAGCTCCAACCAAGCCCAGCCTGGACATGTGAAAATGTTTCTGTAGGACTCACCCTTCCAGGCTCCTCCCAGGTCAAAGGGTGCATCTGGCTCGAGAGCACAGGTTGGAGTGGAAGGCCCTCAGTGCTGCAGCTGTCCAGGGTTTCCCAGGAGAAAGGGAAGGCTGGCAAATGTTCTAAGGTGCAGCAGTCTCCTTTTAGCCACCCAACAGTGTCCTGGCCAGCCCCAGCATCTCCTGCCAGCTCTGGAGATAAGCCCACAGCAGGTCAGACTTAGGGATCATTGTGCCCCATCTCTGGCCACAGTAATCTGCAAGTGCCTGGGGAGATGCAGAGGATCAGGAGATGCAGACAGGGACTTTTCCCAGTCCTCCCCATTTGCAGTAACTGTTTCCTTGTGTGTTTGGCATGGTGTGAGCCCTACAGCCTCCAAGTGTCCTTGCTCATTAAACAGAGATGTCTCCAAGGAGCAGACCAGGGTCAGTCTTGCACTGTCCTTGTGTTTTGTTCTTGAGATGGACAGGTGGACCGAAGTATTTGAGTTTATTATTTTGTGACACTGGTGGGAAAAGAGAGGGAAAAGTACGAAATGACCAACCCTATAGAGAAGTTCCTGTGTCAGGGCTGTCTCTAACCAGTGCAGGAGGAATCATCATTGCTGGCCCACTTATTATCTTGTTTTCAGAGACCTTTCTAAAACTACCCATGAGCATGAATAATTGTATCAACAGTTAAAATTATTAACACACCATTAATAAATACAAATAATCATATCAGAGGTTAAAATTATTAACAGTTGGGGTTTTTTTGGCTGTTGTTTTTCTTAGCTTTTTGCCTCCCTGCTGCTGCAAGGCGACCATCCCAGCCGGAAACCTCTGCTTTTAAAGAAGGGCTTGCTGAGGCAAAAGGAGTGGGTTTCCTAAGCCACAGGATCAAAGTGAAACCTCCCAGCCCGGCCAGCACACAGGTTTCCTCCCTCTCCCAGGTTCCCAGCTCATGTCAGGGCTGGGTGTCCAGCTCAGCCGCCCCCATGAGTGCTCTCAGCTACCTCAGGATCACCTTTTTATACTTTTTTGTTGTAATTTAAAAATAATTTGGTGGCTCTCCAGCCGAGTTATCTGCTGTTGCTGCAGAATATGCTGTGTGTCGGACTCCCACAGCCCAAAGCCTCTGTTTCCTTTCTGCCAGTACCTTGGTATCTGCCTTGCCCAGGAGCCTGCTGATGAAGATTTCCTGTTTGTTTTGAGTCACTGCTGGAGTGATAAATATACTTCGTCTCTCTCCTCTGAGAGGAAAGAAACCAGCTGCCCCAAACTAAAGGGAAAAATATGTCGAAATTCCACTAAAGGGCCCTGTTATCACGAGGCTTCCCTGGGAGGATGGAGCAGGGTAACATGAGCTACGACAAAGGCGTGATTTCCTTATTCAGAATGTTCCTTTTCGCCTTTCCCCATCTGCCTTTGCTCCATAACTTTAATTTTTAAAACAGGTTAGGAATAAATAAATAAATTCAACCCCCCCCCCCCCCCCCCCAATCCCCCCATAAACTTACACTGTGGAGTAATGCTTGGCTGGATAAACAAACAATAATACTTGTGGTTTCTTGGTCTGACCACAAGCTTTAAATGCTGTATTTTTGCATGAACCTATAATGCTTCTGGATAAACAATTGTGTTTATATTGTCAGGAGTATCCAGCGTGGTGTTGTGTAATTTCTATGTGCGATTACTGGGATATAGGATAAATTCCAAAAGAAAAGAAAGGAAAGGAAGATTAGATTATTAAGTCATTTTTAATAAAAACAGCATAGTTTGGAATCACTTATAGCTTAATTTGTAATTTTAAAAGAATGCAGTGCTGGCTTTTAAGTTTCTACAATTATCTTTTCATCTCTTTTTATGCTTTTCTTTACTAGAGATGGGGCCCAACCCAAACCCTTGGATCTAAACTCAAGATCCAGGTTCAGATCTGAGTTCAGAGCTCCCACCTCATTCCCAAAGAAGCGGAGTCAAGCCAGCAAGCTCCTGCTTGAGATGCATTTGAATTTTGCAGCCCAGATTCAGCAGTGTTTGATTCTCAGGAGCCACACTAGGGGCAAGTGGTGGTGGCCTTGGGGCCTTGAGGTGCCCCCAGCCCTGCAGAGCAGCCAGGTGGGGTGGCAGGGGTCACAGAAGTGCTATAGGTCAGTGATATAAGAAAATGCTCATTAAAAATATCTCGGGGGCAGCTTTGGTCTGGTCTGAACCTACTCAAGGCAAACACAACCTCTTGCCATGGCTTAGAGGAACGTGCACTTCCAAAGAGGATTTGGGGCTTTTTATTCGATGAAAATTCTTCTAAAGGTACTGGTTTCAGTCTCATAAAAAAAGGAACAGGGCTAAGTTTTGCTTTTGATAGGTGTTTGAACTGCTGCTTATGGGGGGAAAAAGAAGTTACTTTCCTCCAGTTTTTCTACAGTTCTTTTGCTACATTTTTTTTTTGTTCATGTAAACGCCTTAAGCATTGCCAAACAATATGTGCTTTTCTCTACTCACCAGCACATTCCCACTCCAACACGCTAACCCAGCTCTCCTTTTTATCACTGAGTGAAATCACATGGAACAAAAATAATTATATTTAAGCAGTTTGAAGTGTACTTTTTTTCCCGTGGTTTACCTTTACCATCTCCTAGTAAAACATAATTTCTTCTTTCACAGCAGATGAAAAAAGACCATTATAACTTTAAAGCATGATATTATAAAAAACTGCAGCTAGTTTAGCTCTCACAGTTAGAAGTTAATTCTAAGTCACTGGAATTGAAAACATCAGTTTGCAACATTTACTGGCTTGCTATAAAAATGTATTCCCCTGTGTTATGTTAAACATGAGAAACTACACCTTGGTGTGTCCATTATTTATATATTTATTCATATCTTGCTGCTTTTGATTCAGCTGTGTAACTGTATGCAAAACAGATAATTACTGGGGAACAGAATAATTTGTATTTTGAGGGGAATAAATACCCTGAAGGATTTGCTTTTGGGGAAAGAACACACTGCAAAGAAATGACATAGATTTTGAAACAAATATGAAAACTAAACAAAACAAACAAAACAAAAAGGTGAGGAAATACAGCCCCAGCAGCTTTGACCTTATTGCATTTGTGGTGGGAGAAGTAATTTTCCTGTCTCAGCACCGAAATCCACCTTGGAAAATTGAATGTGAGGCCCACTATTTGACATGGCTATCCAGGAAACAGGGTTTAATGGCAACTCTACCCAAATATCAGAATTATGCTGATGGGCTGGCTGATCTCCATGGAGTGGTGAGTTTGGGACCAACACATTCTTCTCTGTGGAAGGGTCCTGCTTAAGAAATACCTCACATATGGAAATTATTTTGAGGAAAATGTCATTTTCCTCTCCCTTTTCAAATCTTGGGGTCCCTTGTGTTCACCACCCTGTGGTGCTGTCAGTGGCAAGGGAGCAGTCCTGGATGGGTTTCCATACAGATCTCTTCCTCCATCTTTTTTTCTCTGATTTAGCACTAGACAGTGGAAGAGAGATGCTGAAGACGTTGCTTTAAACATTTCCAGTAACAGAATTACTACTGGAAACATGGCTGAATAACAGCATCACTGCTCATCTCCCTTTGATTTATTCAGTGCCAGCGTTTGCCTGTTCCATTTCTGTTTGCAGGAGTTCTGGTGGGAAATAAGAGTTTCCCAAACTTTCCTATAGTGAGGGTTTTATAGGCAAGTCCATGCCAGAAATGCTTGTCTGGTCATCTTAAAACTACTCAAACAGTTTTGAACCCTGGGTGGTGCTAAGGGATATTAAAGCTGTTATTTGGAGCATCCAAAGGGTCCATCTATCTGCAAGGCCAGGCTGGACAGGGCTTGAAGGAACCTGGTCTAGTGGAAGGTGTCCTTGCCACATGGCAGGGGGTGGAAATATATGGTCTTTAAGGTTTCTTCCAATCCAATCCAAACCATGCTGAGATTTTATGATTCTATGACCAGTCAACATCCTGATGCTGCCTCCAAGCATCTCCTGGGACCCAAACAAGCAGTTCATGTTTGGCTGTAGAAAAGAAATTTCTCACACACATGGGATAAGTACTCATTGCAGCTGGTGTTTATCTCAGGTATTTGGAAGGTCTTTTTGCTGTAGTTGTGTCCTAGCTTCTGGCACAGGCATCCCACACCACCTTGGAGAGGCTGCTCCCTGGGCATTGAGGCACAAGGAGGGCAAGGTGACATGGCTCGGGGCACATAAGGAATTTAGCAGGATGTGGGGTGACCCCCAATTTTCCAACTTCTTGGTTAGAATGAGGGGGTGGTTTCTGTGTTAGTCTGCCTCATGGGACTGCCTTTCCACCAAGAAAAAAAGTTTAACTTGAAGACACTTTGCAAACAAATATAGTCATGGATAGCAGTGCACGAAAAGCAGTTTAACACAGTGTTAAAGAAAATCGAAGTGAAAAATCTTGGTCTTAAAATCGCAGCCTTAACACTTCTACCAGGACTGATCATAAGTTTCTTTTTTTTTTTTTCCTCTTTCCTTTTGGTGGAGAAGTTTTCAAAGGTATTTTTCAAACTTTCCAGTTTAGCAATGTGTTGGCTCAAATTGAAAAGAGAACTAGGCACTGGGTCACAGGCAGAATTAGGTTTGTGCTAGTGGTGGGGGCAGGTTGCTGACACAGCTACAATCAGACAAAACATTCAAAACTTCTGGCTTTGTACTTCTCAAATGCCTCTTTTAGAAAATCGCTTAAGTTGTTATTAACATCCACCACCCACCTTCCCTTTCTGGTCCTGACATTGTGTAATAATAGATAATGTTGACATATGTTCCCTGCTGGTCAGAAATACTATACTTCTGTGAAAGGTAACATTTTCAAGCAATGACAAAATGTATTTTACTTGGACAGAACATTAGTTATTGGACTAATCTCCCAATGTGGGATGTGGGGTAAAAGTTTTAACATTTTAGTTGTGGGAGAAAGTTTGTTGGGACAGTAAAAGCATCAGTATGGGGTGTGTTTAGTTTTCTCCATTTCTAGAGGTACTGGCTTGGTATCAAACTCTTGCGTCTGTAGGAATTTAAAAGAAACATTTGCAGTATGTATGAGGAACAGCTGTCTGTGTACTCCCAGCAACTTTTCAAAATGACTATTTGGACATTTTTTTCCTTGGAAGGATTAGAGAGCTAAGGAGTATGTGTGTGTGTATGTGTGTGTGTGTCTGTGTGTGTGCGTGTCCCACGAGCTCCGAAAATAATTTTTTATTTTACTGGATCAATTTTGAAATACTGAGTAATTGTAGAAAGAGCTGCATTTTTGTTTCTATTTCCCACTAAACAAAGCTGTCTGAAAATAGAAAAAGAGGAAGAGACAGCAGAGTCTTCCAAACAAATATGTTGTGAAAAAACGACTTTTGAAAGTAATCTAGGGTGAGATTCTATAAAAACCTGTCTGCTTTGCATGTTACCCAGCTCAGCACAAGACTGCACAAGCCTGGGGAAATCGGGTTTTATTTTAGGTCTTGCATGGATCCCTGTGCTGGGGAAGCTGGAAATAAAAATTCCGCTACTGAATCTGATCTTTTTACATGCTACAACAGGATCCAGAAATAATCATGGGGGGGTCCTGTCATGTAGCAGATAAACATCTCTGGCAGTGGGCTCCCTAATTTTTTCCCCCTGAGCTACGAAGACGGCTGATCAGAAATGTTGTGTTTCCTGCAAAATCGGGGTACAGCCCTGTGTTCAGCATCTACCCACCTCTGACACACCAGTCCGTGGGGAGCAGGAGCTTCAACCTGCTCAGCCCTTGCCCCAAGCCATGAGCCATGGCCCTGGGGACATCCTGGGGCCTCCCAGCAAACCCTTCCCGTATGGGAAGTGAGCTGCTGCCCTGTGGGTCTGGGATGAGGTGTCCCATGAGGCAGCTCCCCTGCCAGCTCCCCATCCATCTTCCTTCACCCATCAGGAGCATCCTGTTTGTTTTCAAACTCTCCCTGCATGTCTGTCAGGCTGCCTTGGGCTGGCTCTGTTCTCAGTTACACCCATTGATGTCAGTGGGGTTGCGTTGGTGGAATCAGGAGAAGAATTTGGCTCCTCATCGTTTTATTCCCCCTCTCCTCCTTTTTTTTTTTTTTTTTTTTTTTTCCCTTTTGCCACTGCTGAGGCTAAGCCCAGCCTGCTCTGCCTGGCTTGTCCCAGGCTCCTACAGCCACTGGGGTGAGAGCTTCTCCTCTGCAGCTCCTGCTGCTTGGCATGGCTTCGCTGCTTCGGATCCAATCTCTGCTCAAAACATATCTGTTCTGCTCTCTGCTTCCTCCCTCCCTCTTTGCTTGCTGTAAAGCATTTTATTATCCAGGCTTTATGGAAGGCTCTGTACAAAATGAAGTTGTGAGGTTATTTGTTTTGGTGCGGCCGACCCAATAGTATAAGCTACTTCCCTTCTTTAATCTTTCCCTCTTTAGATAACACATAGGCTTTTATGTCCATTAATTGTCAGAAATAAATGCTTCTTTAGCTATTACTTCCTGAAACAGAGCAGCGACCTCCCTTACATACAGCTGTTTATATTATGCATAGCACAGCCCTGTCATAAGAATACATTATGAGTTTTTGTGAGACCTTGCACTCACATTTAATATAATTTTTTTCCAGTTTAACTTTCCTTTTTTCCAAAGTGTCCAGTGGGCTACTGAGCAGCAATGCCTCCTGGCCTTCAGCTGCCATGGCTTGAGAACAATCCCTGCAGAAGCCAACAGGCATTAGTAAAAATAGAAGAGGGATATGATATAGTGGGGAAGGTTAGTGGAGTTTCACATTGTTGCTTTAGGACCTAATCATTATTAATTATTCTCTTAATAGTAGAGACTTCATGTCCCAGCTGAGATTAAGACCAAATGGTGCCAGATGTAGTGCAAACACCTATTAAGTCATTGTCCCTTTATCAAACAATCTATGGTCTAAATAGACAAGACAGAGAAAAGATGGGAGATGAACAAAGAGGTGGCAGCACCGGATACAGGAAATTGGAGGAATGGGAGCATTAAGGATAGGGAGGGAAGTGAAGGCCAGAGTGTAATTTCTGGTGATAATCAGAGAAAGACCCACAACTGGGGTAAAAGCAGAGACACACTCCTCTGGATAGCCACTGAGACAGCTGAAAATGTTCCTGCTCGTCACCACTGCCTCCACTTCAGAGGGTGTTTCTGAGCAGGGCTGGGAGATGTTTCCTGCAGCCTCTTCTGCAGGATGGTGACAAGGAGTGCACGAGGCTGGTGCTACAGCTCTAGCTAACACATGTCTGAAGGGAGAAATCCCATTAGCCTTAAGGATTGCTTCTCTTCCTCCCGTACCTTTCCCAGACCCCTTGGTGTGTGAGCACCACCAGCCCCAGCTCTCACACTCACTCACATCTACTTACTCCTACTTACACAATTTAATTTGCATCACCTTACAAATCACCTCTGGATTTGGCCTCCAGTTCAGTTCACATCTAACAAACTGATGTTCTTGGCTACAAATGGTCTGACTGCTTGGGTTTGTTACTTTGAGAGGGCTGCTTTGATTTGTGTCTGTTTTTAAGTTTAGCTCTGTGCAGCAGCAAAGAGCTGACAATTTTCTAAAGTTCCTTAAATTCTCAAAATGCTCTACAAATGTTAACTCTCTGGCAACAAAGTATTTAGGACACTTTGCTTATGTCTTCATGAATAATTTTCGGAAAGGGTTGTGACATACTTGTACCATTATTTTGTATGGCAATTGAAGAAAAAAAACATCCTTGGAAGGATGTTTGTTTTTATTTTTCTTCTTCTGACCACTCTGTTTGGAAGAACTGCCAAGTTTGACTCTAAACTTGCAAGTATAGTAACTTTTTCTCTTTTAAACTTGGGTCTATAATGTCTGAAACAGCTTTTGGTTGAAAGCAACTGCTACGTTCCTGACTCTTGTGATCAATCGAAATCAATTTCATACAGAAGGTTAGCAGAGAAAGTCCAAACAAATGAATCCATGTGCATTTATCTGACAGTATTTCATACACAAATAACGAAAGCAGTACATTATCAATTCTTCGTAGTAAGAAGTATTCTTCATGTTTTTGTAAAAAGTACTTAAGAGCTGACTTTGAAGAAAGACTTTGAAAACTTGCCAAACCTTCTTTGTATTTTGAAAGTCCACATCAAGAAAGTAGTAAATAGTCATTGAGCGTAGGAAAAAGGAAACTATTAGCATTGTTTTCTTTGAAAGATAAAAAGAAAAATGCAGTGCAAAACTTCATAATCTCTGAAATGTGTATTTGTTATTTGAATCAATTAAAAACAATTGTCACTATTAAGTTCAT
Source organism: Cinclus cinclus (assembly GCF_963662255.1). Classification (NCBI taxonomy): domain Eukaryota; kingdom Metazoa; phylum Chordata; class Aves; order Passeriformes; family Cinclidae; genus Cinclus; species Cinclus cinclus. Next base: position 26,054,570 of record NC_085054.1, read on the forward strand.
GTTAGCCTGCCTACTGAACTGTATAAAATGGTTCTGTATCTTCTGGTTTCATGTACGTGGGTTCCCCCCTTTCCTCATCTCCTTCTAGTTTTATAGGCTTAAGCATTTCCATTTAACTGCAGAATTAGAATTTATATTAAGGTTCTGCTTAAAGAAACCAACTCCAGCCCCCCAACCCTCCTCAGGATTTTTAAATCTATTTTCATTCCTCCAATATAAGAAAGGATATTTATCCTTGCAATTACTATAAAGCAATAGTTCCTCAGTTTTTCCCTTTCTGGGGCCCCATTGTCATTGTGCAGCAGTTCTTTGTAATGTGTTCAGACAAAATATCCTCTTCTTTTTGTTGTTGTTTTTATTTTCAGAAGTGAATAGCTCCTGGGCCAGGCTTTCTCTTATTGTTAGTGTGACTTGGTGCAGCATCATTTTAAAATTGCTGCTTGTCACCAGGAAATACGAGACCAGGTGGTTTCCTTAGGCTGAAAAAAAAAAAGGAGAATCATGTCAGAGCAAGCTTAACCACATGCGGGGATGGGAATATGTGCAGACTCACACTATATTCCACCTTTGAACAGGTACATCACATGCTTGCACCGAACACGAGAACCCTGGTATTATTTAATGATGTGTAATCAAGGAGCCAGCTTGCCTTTTACCACCACTAATGCAGGTTGTACTTATGAATATATTAATTGTGAAGCCATTAAGCTGTCCCATGTGTGAGGTAGTGCTATGAGGAAATGCCTGTTCACTTCATCTTTAGTAAGTTCAGCACACGTTGGGCTAAAAGGGGATCTAAGCCGTGTGTAACCTGCGAGAAACAGAAGTGGAAGTTGGTATGTGGAGAAACATATGTGTGCCATGTAGAAATGGGAGATTTCCCCCTGTTTGCCATAGAAGTGGCTGTGGGTTATAGAAGTGACACAGCTGAGACCTTGCATGACTGTGTGGGCATATTGGGGTGTTTGGTGGACAACTACAAATACTGACCTTTTAAGAGGGATCGTGTCTTTATATAGAAAATGTATATTTGTGGAGGAGATAAAGGTAGGATTACAGTAAGGATTTTTTTGGCAAGAGTGTCTGTGATTGTATTTCTTAAGAAGATAGTTGATGGATTAAACGATCATCTGAGATTTTCAGAGTTTGTAAAGACTTTCAGATTTACCAATTCATCATCTCTTGTCTCCATCTAATTATTACAAATCTGTTGCCTCTAAATATTTGTTGCTGCTGGATATTGACTCATGTCCTGCCCTAGCTTTGTTCAAAGTATCTAGCCCATTTTACAATACACAATCAAAAAACATAAAATAGATTAAATTGTGATAAATGCCAAATGTAGGAAAATATCCTGCTGAAAAGTATGAGAATTTTTCATGCTTCTCTGCCTCCATTTTTTCATTGATAAAATGGATCTATTAGATTCACTTCTCTTACGACTTTTTCTTCTGTAACAAATAGTCTAAGACTGGACCTGCTGATGGCCTGTTTATGTCCCTTCTCCTTGTAGGGAGATGATGACAGAAGTTTGGTGGGACAAAGTTTTGTTCTGCACAGGACATGCCAAATAATCCCACACTGTGGCTGAGAGCATTGTCCAAAGGAAGGAGAGAAATTTTAGAGGTTTTATTTTTCTAATAAGCAGCATCAAGCAGGCACCCCTCCCCAGCAGATGAAGAGGAATGTCACATTTGTCCTCATGCCCAGCAGAGAAATGTGAATGACTATTCAGCATTTCAATTATCATTATTTTTTTTCCTTCATGCTAAAAGTGTCCTTTTAAAGAGTGTTTCCCATGCTCTCATTTGGATTGTGACTCTAGGATTTATCTGATAACTGATTAAATGCTCTATTTTTGTTGGTGTGGACTCTCTGATATTTAGCAAGCAGTATGTAGCTTAAAAGACACCTATTTTGAATTTTCTGGGTATTTGACTGATTTCAATGAGGCCAGGTCTTCATCATGAGTCTGTTAGCATTGCCAGAGCTTCATAAGCTGGATAGGAGCAGTTTGAATGTTCATACAAAGCAATAAAAGAAAAAAAGTATTTGCTTTTCTTTTAAGCAATGGCCCTTCTCCATTTCTGCATTTCTGGTAAAAAATTTTCTATAAGTAGTTCTTTTAGGGATGACTTTTGGTCTAGTTGTTATTTAGTGATAATATCAAATGCTTTTTGTTCTTCCAAAATGCAAAATTAATGCTGCATTAGCCTACCAGTACTATCCCTGCAATGAAGCTGGATCTTACCAGGTCAAACTGGTAGGAAGATCAAAGGGGAAGGCAGAGGCACAAACTCTCCTCTGTGTGTTGAGCAAGGTGATCCATTGGCCTCAAAGAAATTGGGATTTACACTAGTGTAATCAAACCCAGAACTTCTCGCATGGATTTTCTATAGATTGTTGTTAATTCTTGAAACATGGAACCATAATTATCCTCCTGTTTCTAAGAGTTCTCTAACTACAGTCCCAGTGGCAGTCATGTTACACTGGATTGAGGAGGTGTGGTTTTCATTGCCCATGTGGAAGTCCTAGGATAACTGCAGCTGGAATGAGCAGAGATATATGCTCATTAATACATAAACTACTGTAACTATGCCTTGTGCTTCCTAGAAACTTTCTGCCTGCTTTTTTAAGGAGAAGCCCAAGTTATGCAGCAAAAATATCCTTGTCAGGGCTTCGCTTTGGTTTGCAGTTGCAAAAAAAGTGCTTTTTCAAAATTCAGTGTATCAGTGCAGACAAAACTTGTTGGGGTTCCATGTCTTTGGGAAAAGGGGTTGTGTCTAAGTCACTGGTAGAGTGTCACTGTGTGGCACATCCAGCCACCATCCTGGGCATCTACCAAATTTTGGGATGAGAGCATCTCGCTGCCGGCCCCCACCCTACCCCACAGACTCTGGGACATTCCTACAGCCTCTTTCCAGAGAAATCCCACGCCGGCAGGGTGACTCACATCAGAAGACATTCCAGAAAGAAGAATAATTATGCCGTTGCTGGAATTGATGTAATGGTGTTTTTCAGGATGCTTTAATAGACATGAGTGATGTTTTGGCAGGCAATCGAAATAACCCTGGATATCTGATTGCATTACTGACTGCTACCAAGGGCATCTCTGGGGAAAGGGACATTACTTAAGGTACTTTCTCCATATTTTTAACTTGCTGGAGCTAAGTTTTAGCGCAGCATAGGGCTCTTTTTCAGAAGACAGTCATATTGGAGAGCTTAACCAAGGCATATAACAAACCAAACTCTAAACATATACAGATTCCAAGAGACAGGCCTGTGTAAACAACATCATAATTCCCTGGGTTATGTGCTGTTTAAAATAACATTCAGCTATGCATTCACCTCAAAAGATTGCCACTTAACAGCGTTGTTTCTTTTTGTAATCTTTATTGTTTAGGTTTATTATGGCTCTCATCTTTTTCCCCCCTTAGAAAACATAAACAGTTGCCTTGTTCACCATGCGCGCGGGATCCCCGTGTCCTGGCAGCGCTCCCTCTTCGCCATGGCCGGCTCAAAAGATAACAACCAAGGACTGTGCTGAGCCTTCTTCTCCCAGAATTAAGTTTATTCTCCCTGCTGGTATGTGTTTTACTACCATGTTCCTCAGGATGGTGTTTCTCGTTATTAATGGTTACTTACCAGTGTTTAAGCACAGCGGTTGGAATCCTCTTGTTTAACACCCATGCGGTCCCACTGGGGCCTCATTGCCTTCATTTAGGCCATATATTAAAAAAAAAAAAGACAATAAAAGGAGCCAGGCACACTGATGTCCCTGGGTTGTTTTGCAGAGCCCTGCTCTCTGCAGGTAAATAGGTCTTTTTCTTGGTCTGGCACGTTGATAAGCCTTCACACTTGGCTGGGCTTGAGGTGCGTTTGTGCAAAGGCAGATTGTTTTAGTTAACATAATCAGTGAACTCACTGTTCTACCTGGATGTCTGGGAGAATTGCCAAGAGATTTCCCAACATTTCAATCAGAGGCAGGGGCTATAAAGCTGTCAGTTTTCTTGTAGGCCAATTTGCCTTTGCCATGGTTCTAACATTGTGCTCATTTATAAAGAAATCAGCCCAGGTCTTTTGGGGTAATATTTTATGCTGGTTTCAATTTGAAGAAGAATGATTTCTTTTTCTTTCTTCCTCCTTTTTTTTAAAAAACTTTTTATTGTAGAGATGCATTTTTAAAAGCCATTTCCTGACACAGGGAATTTCCCCACTTTAAGATTCTGATACAGCAGTAATTAAAAAAAGAATTAAATAATTAATTAATGCTCAATTTTTTGTTCCCAGCACTGGAGCCAAGCTCCTTTCACATATTGTACCAGCCTCAAGTAAATGTGTTCTTAAACAAAGAAATGAAGCTACTTAGGTCAAATGTTCAGAGTCATCTTGGTCTGCCTAGTAATTAGAATCAGAGATATGTTAAACTACCTGAAAATAATTCACTTTCACAGGGAAAAAAAGTATACCTACAAGTTTATGGTTTGCAGGTCATTGTCATCTACTCTACTTTCACCTGCTGCAATAAATTCCAATGAAATATCCACTACTGAGTTCTGAATGTGGGGATATTTTTTCCCCCAAGCCTTCAGCATTTACCACCTTGTTCCAGATTACATCATGCAATCTTCAACAGTGTTGTGATATTTTTTTGGTGGATGGGATGCATGGAGCAGGGGACCACATCCTCTTGAAGTTTCTTTGATGTTCCCCACAGGGAACTTTTCAGTATTTGGCCGGTTGGATGTTTTTCAAGTATTTTGTCATGTTTAAGGCCTAGGACAACTGTTGGCTATTTTTGTAAGCTGATGATGAGAAAGGTGGACCCATTCCTTCTGCTCTGCACTGCATCCAGCTGCAGGGAGTGGTGGTGGCAGGGGTGATGCTGAGAGCATGGTCCTGTAGGATGGTCCAGCCTGTAGGACTCAGGCATGTGGTGCCATCAAACACATTTTGCAAGATCATCCTCTGTGGGTTTATAATTTTGAAGTTTTGGATTCCTAAGGGCCAGCACCTCAAGAACTTGATGCAACGAAGCAGGAGGATGGTGACCCTGGGTGATAGGAGAGATGAGGTAAGGTTTAGGCTGAACGCTGCAGTTGTTCAGTCTGGAGAAGTCTCCAGGGAGATACTGAAGCACCTTCCTGAAGTACCTAAAGCTGCTTCAAGAGAACTGCAGAAGGACTCTGTACAAGAGCCTGGAGTGACAGAACAAGGAGGAATGGCTTCACACTGGCAGAGGACAGGTTTAGATGGGATATTAGAAAGAAATTCCTCCCTGTGAGGGTGGTGAGGCCCTGGCACATGTTGCTCAGAGGAGCTGTGCCTGCCCCACCTTTGAAAGTCTTAAAGGCCAGTTTGGATGGGGCTCTGAGAATCCTGGTCCAGTGGGAAATGTCCCTGTGCATGGCAGGCAGGCTTGGAAGGAGATAGTTTTAAGATCCCCTCCAACCCAAACCTTCTGGGATTCTATGATCACCTGTCATGGGAGGATTGTACTCCTACCAGGACCATATTAAGGCTTGACAAATTCACCTGTCAGAGGCTTCACACAGCTGATTTATTTGCCAAGACAGGTGGAGAGCTGCCTGGGCTTATCTCTGAGCAAAGTGGAATGAGAAGAGGCACATTAAAGAAGTTCTGCCTCTGATTGCAAAGACGAGAGCACGACTGTTACAGAGCCACAAATTAGCAGATGGTTTTAAACCAGCTCCCCAGCACTGAAATTAAAAGCACTTAATACAGGAATCATATTCTCTAGCTAAGGCACAACGGGACTCTGGTGAATTTAGTTTATAGTGCTTCCGTGTTGTAACAGAAATTTGTATTTTTGAGGCAATCAGGGGAGCCACATTACAGCAGGACTTGCAAAGATTCGTGTTTGCGTCTGGCGGTTGCAAATGCATTAACTCTTTCATGTGAAACTCCTCTGCCAGTGCCATGATTCCTTCTGTGCTGAGGTACAATGTTCAGTTCCCGATGAACAGGGGATAGGTAACAAAACTGACACATGTTCATTTATTGAACAGAAAAAAAAGGATGTTGTAATGGAATTTTATGAGTAAATATGTGTTGAGCTGTTTACTCTCGGGGTATTTGTTGCCAATTTAACAACTCAGCAAGTCAACCTTTGGTGTTATGCCTCAGCCACCAACCGGATCCATAAACATTTAGATCAAGAATACAATTTTTGGGGGATTATTATTGTCAAGAAGAAATAAAATTGTCTTAAAATAATTAGCATTTTCCTCACACGATATGGTATAGACATATAGACATAGAATCCCAGAATCCCAGAATTGTTTGGGTGGGCATCTCATGCCATCCCCTTCCATGGGCAGGGACACTTTCTACTAGACCAGGATTCTTAGAGCTCCATCCAGCCTGCCCTTGGACACTTCCAGGGATGGGCCAGCCACAGCTTTTCTTGGCAACCTGTGCCAGGGCCTCACTGCCCACACAGAGAAAAATTTCTTCTGAATATCCCACCTAAACCTACTCTCTTTCAGTCTGAAGACATTTCCCCTCGTCCTGTCATTCCAAATTCTTGTAAATGGTCTCTCCTCATCTTTCTTGTCAGGTCCCTCCAGGTACTGGATGGTCACAATCAGGTGACCCCCAAAACCTTCTTCAGGATGAAGAATCCCAGTTCCCTCAGCCCTTCCTCACAGGAGAGACTGTCAGCTTTTTCCCCCTTTCTCTCAAATGTTGGCAAACACACCACAATACCTTGCATTGTAATGAGATAGCAGAGGAGCTGGCTGCCATGCTCATTACTGTTTCATTACTTGGTGATCAGGAGAGTTTTTTCCATCAGTGCCTGATTTCTGTGTTATCAGGAAAAGGGCAAGATCTTTGATGTTTTGTAATATTCTTCAGTGCTACTAGAAAACTACTTGTTTTCTTCCTTTCAAGGATGAATCAATGGTTTATAATGATCTATAGCAGATATTTTGGATTTAACCTAGGGTTATGTATAAAATATTAAATATAGCCATTATAAGGAATATGTTTAAAAAAAAAAACAAACTCTATGAGTGTTAGCCTTTACATGCCAAATTCCAACTTAGGTAATTAATTTTTTCCTACATTCATTTTCCATGCAATTTTAATTGGGTACACTATTTTTCATTTCCAGTGCAAAGTGAAAGTACAGTCCATTGCCCTGTGCTGTGAAAGAGTTAATACATGCTGAGTTGGAGGTTGCTGTACTTCAGTAATAAGTGAATCTGCTACGTATGTCTGAAGAAATCAGCACAGAAAAATGCCAAATCCTCTTGAAATAAGGTACCAAATTTGTCAGATGTTTTGGCATGCTGTAAAAGTTTAAAATTACATTAGTGGCATCCAAGTTATCACACACATATCCTAAAAAGCAGATTTTCGTAGTGTTCAAATATTCAGCATGCGGCTCATCAGATTGCGTTAACCACCACTACAAAAGGGAAAGGAATCAATACATATGTAAATGTGATTCTGGTTTAAAAATCTATTTTGGGTTTTACTGTTGCCATGCTAAAAGGCATTGTAAACTGCAACAGACCCATTTCCTACGGGTTGGCTTCCTTCTGCCACTGGAGCAAGTGGAGCATGTGGCTCTCCAGAAGAGGAGAGCAGTGAAACGAGTGCTGGTGTTAATCATTTCCAGGAGATCTTGTTCCATGTTGAAGAGGTGCCTAGAGATGAAACCTATTTGAGAGGTTTTCCTGGACTTGGAAATCACATAGATTGTTTAAACATTTATTATGGATTGCATAGCATGGGCAAGACATAATTTGGTTTTTGGATTAGGCTGTAAGTGTTGTCATTAACACCGGGCTCTGCCTAATTTAAGAAATCTGAGTCAGTTGTCTGAGGCTGTGAGGTTAGCAAATTTCTCTTCATCTGTGGAAGATCTTACAGGTCACCTAGAATTATACTTTTTATTTTTCTGCTCTGGAAGATCCAGATTCAAAATATTCATGAAGTCTGAAATTATATGTATAAAAAAGAGCAGACAAATAACATTTTCCCCAAGCAGTGATCCTCTAAGTTGTTTACATTCATCTGTATCAATAAAATCAAAAGCCGGGTGTTCGTCTTCATTCTCTCCTTTGTACATTGTGTTTCTTTCCTTTGGAAAGAGTTGGCACTGGAGAGAATAATGATTTAAATCCCAAAGGTGACAGAATTTGACCCTGACAAGGGTTGAGAAGTTTGGCTGAGCACAGCAAGGGAGTGAAACCCCATAAGCACTCGGGGAACAAGAGACACCCCAATGTTGAAGTGCAGAAGGGTGTGGCAAGAGTGGGAGCTGCTCTTGGGTAACACCAAAGGATGTTAATTGCTCCAAGATGACATTTCTCCTACTGAAATTTGCTCATTTTGATGTCAGGTATGGAAACTTAAAAAAAAAAATAAAACTGCCTTTGCAAAAGTGAAGAGCACGAGGGGAGTGGGGGACTTTTGGATTGGTTAGCTAATAGATGCCCGGGGGGATCAGAAAGGCCATGTGGGTGGACATAAGGATTTAAAGATATTTAGGAGGCAAAGAAGAGGTGAGAGAAGGCAGAGGTGAGACAGAAGAGAGAACTGCCCTGTGTCAGTGTAGGGAGCAGAGGCTGCCTGGTTTAGCAATGGGATTGGGGTGAAAGGGTTCTGGTTTTCCCCTCACTGAAGGAGAGATCCACTCCCAGTCCTCCAACAAAGCATTTGCCCACAGTGCAGTTTTTCCCAGGAATTTCACATTAAAATGCAAAGCATTTTGTAGAAACAAAATCTCAGTGAACAAACTTTTGTGCTTTAAGTACAGGCAGGTTATCAAAAGGGAAAGTTATTAATAAAAATATGATCAGAGAATTTGCTGCCTTTTAAGTTCCTCATTGAATAGCCACAGTGGAGTTTTGGTTTGTTTATGCCCAGCACCCAAAGAGAGAACCTCCAGAATATTTGAGGATAATCTGTGGGGATTTTTGTTTCATCTGTAGCTTTCTTCTTGGAATTAAGTATTCTTGCTGTAATCTGAGTGCCACTTTAGGTCATTCAGAAATATTTATTATCTTATTAGAGGGAACTACTTTCACTTCTCTTGCAGCAAGGTTTTTGGGAATCAGCCCAAAAAACCGTCATGGGCAATGCTGTGCTGTGTGGACTGAAGCAATGTAAATGCAATTAATACACACTGATGAAATTTTAACCTCCTGTTTAAGACAGTAACAAGCATTCTGGCTTTATGGGGGTTTTGTGTGCTCTGGCATGCTCAGTGCATGCATTATGGCACATGCCACCACACTGTGAAATGCCACACCATGGCACCGAGTTCCCCAGGACTGTTCAGGACATGGTTTGGTGTGGAGAGGAGCCATGCAAAGCTGCACGGTGCTGGTCTTCCAGTATCAATATTCCCATATGGAAATGAGTGAGGAGATTCACTGGCTTTGGCAAGCCAACAGGAAATTGGTCTATGTTGTCTCCAGGTTAGCATTGAAATAGAAAAGTATTAGAGAAAGGAATGTTCAGTACCAGCTAAAGCGAAAGGGAAACTCTATGTCCTTAGGATCTTTTCCTTAGGATCTTTTTTTTCTATCTGTTGCCTCCATCATTCCCCCCCCTCATTCCCCTCCCAAATGCATGAAAATGATGCTTATTTTCTCATTCTCTTTTTGAATCATTGATGTAGAAGGTTTGGAAAACCAAAATTTTTGATATGAAGCAATAGCCACCGAGAACTCATTGAATATAGCACTTATTTTTTTCTTTCCAAGCCTTTAATTGCCTCATCACATTTCCAAATTTACAATCTTTCAGCTGTTATATGACTCTATCCAATGATTAATGTGGTATTAATAACTTTGTCTGGTGAATGTTGGTGTAAAGAAGTGACTGCTGTTGACTGTGCCACTGTTAATGACATGTTTCCTTCAGTTTGAAGAGCAAACTATTGTGTGCCTCACCTACTCAGAAACAGCTGTTCCAAGAAAAGACAGAGTATTAGAGTATATCTTCATGAACATTCTGTTTTCTGTCTGTAATTAATATGTTCCGGATTGTTTGGCTACTTTGGTCAGTGAATCACAAACCGGGCTATTATGCTCAGGGCTACTTTTGGGACATCAAGTAATAGCTCCTTCTAAAAGCACTGAGAGCAACCCCTGTAGATCACTGTGGGTTTGAATAACTATCCAGCTTTGGCTAAACCATGCCAGATTTCTGTAAGAAATGATGAGCTATCACTGGGTAAAAAAAAAGAAAATTATTCTTGATTCACACCTCACTGGTGTAAATCCTGTTCCAGTTTTAAAGGCACCTTGTTGTAACAGTGTTGGACAGAGGAATTCTTGAGGCTAAGTGACATTTGCAGCCTATGATACTGGTGTATCTGTGCTGTGTATCCATCAACATTTGGCATTTAAGAAAATCTGCTCATCCTCGCATCGCCTGTTAAACACTCACTCTATTAGAGGAAAATAAAAAAAAAGGAAAGTAAGGGGAAAATAAAACACTTTGCATTTGAGTTTTTAATAAGCAAAAACAGGGGTCAGTGTGACCACAATGGTGTAAAATCAGCCCCAAATGACCTCAGGAAAATGTACACCTTGAAGCCAAAGGTGGGTTAAAATGACATTTTTTTTGTCCATGAATTCATGCTGGAATAACTTGTGCTCTTTAGTGTGCACAGCTGTATTATCCCGGGGCAGTTTTTGGCTCGGTGTGAATTTACACATCTGTCAGATCGCTTGGAGATCCATAGGCAAGATGTAGTGCTGGGGAACATTGTGTGGATTTGGGATGTTTCCTGTAGGAGCTGGGAAGCGATGAAGAACGAAAGACTCGCCTTCTCTTCTCCCTACCCATCACCCTCTGCTCCCAGGAACAGGACAAAAGCACGTCTGTTCACAGGTGATTTTAGGCTCTGCTTCAAGACTTCATTCTTATTTCAAATTCACACTTTTTTTAGTTCAAAACTGCTAATTTAAAACTGCTTGTGCAGTCCCTCCAGTTTATTCCAAATAGCGGTCCCCAAGGGGTGTTTAAATTCGTGTTAAGGACTAGAGGTTTGTCTGGTTTTTGGAAGAATAAGATGAGCATCAGACTATGAATACTGAAAACTGATCTAGGGATTCAACCACAGATCAGATTCCTTTTTTTCTAGTTTCTTTTTCCTTCATGAATGGAAGTGTATGTTGGATGCTATGCAGCATGTTGGTCTCTCTCCTCCCAGGTAACAAGTAATAGAGGAGATGGCTTCAGATTGTGGCAGGGAATGTTTAGGTTGAATATTAGGGAAATTTTCTTCACCAATAGCATTGTCTTGCTCTGGCACAGGTTGCCAGGGCGGTAGTGAAGTCCCCATCCTCAGATGGATTTAAAAGTCATGTGGATGTGGCACTTGGGGCCATGATTAGTGGTGCTCCTGGCAGTGCTGGGGGTATTGTTTGACTCGATAAACTTAGAGGTATTTCCTAACCTAAATGAGTCTAAAATTTTATTCTATAATTATATATTTCTTTAGTCATTTCTATGTTGTTTTTTTTTTTCCTGGACTACTGTTCATAGCTCAGCTCCTTAATTTTCTGTGTCTTCAAAACCAATGGCATTTCCCCTGACTTCTCAAAGCACTCTGCTTTATGCATGATCCTGATTTCTTCTCCAGAGCTCTTTATACCTTTTCCCTGCTGTGCTATGGCCTGAGCTGGAGCTTTAAAACCGCTCAATGCCTTCACCTGCTTCTGCTACCAGCTTCCCATGTGTCCTTCGGAATATTTTAATTTATTCCCTGTGTGGTGGTTTTACACACCACTCTGGCGTCTAAATTTTGTGTGAGATCGCTGCCATGAATTTTAATGCATAACAAATTTTGGGGTGGAGTTTCTGCACTACTATCTTAAACACGAAAGTTGCATTGTTCACAAAGCAAACCATATTTTAAATTCATGGCCCCAGGATAAGCCAAACAAATATAATTTTTCTTTAATTTTTATAGAGGGAGAGTGAACACAGTAGAGCTGGAGAGGGTTTTCTTGTTTGCAGAGCCCCATTGCAGGGTTTGCGGCTGTGCCGTGTGTGTTGGTGGAGCGAGAGGCAAGGCATGCTCGCTTGGATTGGTTTTGAGGGAGGTTGTGCAGAGCTCACAATGAAGCTGGCACAGCTTCCAGGCCTGGGGTTAAGTTGCTCAGTTTGGTTCAATTGGTAATTAATAAGAGCAATGGCCAATTTGACTTTATACCATGTGTCTGTCTGTGTGGAACCTGGCACATGCGAACTGCCTTTCTACCCAGCAAGATGGTCAGTGTGTTTTTTGACATTCTGGGAGCTGAGAAGCATGTGGAGTTTTTGGTGGAGGAGAATAATCCTCCTGGCCTCTCACACTGGTTTAAAATGGTGGTTAAATATGACTTTCAAAATATTTCTGGAGTGCTGTTGTAGGCTCACCTCCTACAGCTTCCAGATTTTCAGCAGACAGGTCCCTCACAGTTTCAGGGCAGCATCACAGCAGTTGGGTTGTCTCGTAAACCCAGAAGGGGCCACCAACATTTTGGTGCAAGACTTCCCCCCACACCCCTCCAAAGAGGAACATCTGCTCCTTAGCATGCTGCTCATTTCCATGGCAGGACTCCAGTTGCTCTTCCAACGCAGAGCTCGGCAATAGTAGTGCTGGTGTCTGAGCCCTGGAACACACCAAGTGGTTTGCGTGTGCTTTTGTGTGCCATGAGTTATTTCTACTGTGTGCTTATTTATAATAATGGGCATTCATTATTATGAGGGAGCCTTTTTTGCTCAGGAATCATCACAGTACACGCTGTAAATGCATCTTGACAATAGTTTGCGTTTGTAGATTATGGACTCATAATCCGTATTTATTTGTGTGTATAAAACTGTAATGCCAAATGCATAGTAAAAAAAAAAATAAAAAAAAGAAAACCAACCCAAAAACAAACCTTAGGAAATTGTATGAACAGTAGTTCCATTTAAAATATAATATCTTGGCCAATTTTGTTATGTCCAAATATCCTAGTCACATTGTAGACTAACAGCCTGCCAAATTTCACTTAAAAGCACAGCCAATTTTTAAGTTACAGAAGCACAAAGAGCAGTGGAATGTTCTTTTTTAGGACTCCTCTAACTTAAACAAAAATTATAAGGTTTTTATTGTTTTGCTTAAATCCAAGGGAAAAAAAATATTTGCTGCAATTCAGCCTGGATCACACTGCAGAGTTCAGCATTTGGCTGTCCTACACGAACAGAGTGAGCTACTTAAAACAAGTTGATTTGCTCCTTAGAAGTTCAAAGCCCATGGAAAAGTATATCTGTTAGTAAATATGAGGCAGGCAGAGGAATTTTTATTAATGGAATCTAACTTTATTTATTTATTCCCACACCCTCCCCCTCCAAGCAAAGCAGCTCTCCCATTGGCTTTTAATTAGAGATATTTTCGCTGCTGATTGCTGCTCTGAACTAGGGTCTTTTCAGAGGCTTTATCTTGCTCTTTTCTGATTGTAACAGGATGCACAGTCTCACTTCCAGTGCAATAAAGAGAAAGTTTAAAATAATCCGAACTAAGAAACACTGACTTTTACATACTTTTTTTTTCTCCTAACAGTGATGGTCAGGAACTAGTATTAAAATATCTTAAAGGAAAGAAATAATATTCAAATTGTGGACATAACCCCAAATATTGCATAAAAGACTTGTGGAGGTTTTTAAAAATTTTAACTGAGGTTTTGTTGTCAGGAAAGAAAAAAATCCACTTTTAAGATTCCTCATCTACATACTTAAAATCATTTTGCACTGGCATCAAAGGAACAAATGCATGGATTCATTAGAATAATTACAGAAAAAAAAAAAAAGGAGGAAAATGGAACCAGCGCGTTAAAATCTCCGTTTTAGCTCTATATACTGCCTGCCATTTGGGGGAAAAACAGTTAATTAGGACAGCAAAAGGCAGCACAGACATAAAATGTGCTGTGTGACAAAGGTGGCAGAACTCGCCAAAGATTCAGATGGAAGGAGGAAGTTATAACAGTCCCTATAAAATGGCTTAAAAAATTATGTATATGTATATATATATAAAGTGTATGTTTAAAAGCCTCCACAGCGCTCCCCCATCACTTGGTTAGGATATTTCCGAAAGGTTACGGCTGTAGAACAGTATTTATTTCTTTCTGCTGCGCAGGCGGTTGCTGCTCCCTCCCCGCTGTCCTCGCCGCCTCCAGCCCCGCGCCCCGCTCCCGTTCCCATCCCCGCTCCCATTCCCGCTCCCACCCCTGCTCCCGTTCCCATCCCTGCTCCCATTCCCGTTCCCATCCCCGTTCCCATCCCCGTTCCCATCCCCACTCCCATCCCCTCTCCCATCCCCTCTCCCATCCCCTCTCCCATCCCCGTTCCCATCCCCGCTCGCATCCCTGCTCCCGTTCCCATCCCCTCTCCCATCCCCTCTCCCATCCCCTCTCCCATCCCCTCTCCCATCCCCTCTCCCATCCCCTCTCCGATCCCCTCTCCCATCCCCTCTCCCATCCCCTCTCCGATCCCCTCTCCCATCCCCTCTCCCATCCCCTCTCCCATTCCCTCTCCCATCCCCTCTCCCATCCCCTCTCCCATCCCCTCTCCGATCCCCTCTCCCATCCCCTCTCCCATTCCCTCTCCCATCCCCTCTCCCATCCCCTCTCCCATCCCCTCTCCCATCCCCTCTCCCATCCCCTCTCCCATCCCCGCTCCCATCCCCGCTCCCATCCCCGTTCCCATCCCCTCTCCCATCCCCGCTCCCATCCCCGTTCCCATCCCCTCTCTCATCCCCGCTCCCATCCCCGCTCGCATCCCCGTTCCTATTCCCATTCCCGTTCTTTATTCCCAGAACAGCTCTCAGCCCGCGTGGCCAATCGGGGCGGCAGCGCCGGCCCAGGACCGCTCTCGGTGCTCAGCTCCAAATGTGATTCCAGCCCTGACAGGGGGATTATAGGAAACAGATGACTTACGCTTCTAATTTGTGGCCTTAAATTGCAAACAGAATTTCAGGAGTCGAGCGGAGTAATAAATGGCAATAGAGAAAGCCACACACAGCCAAATCAGTATGTGGTGGTTGTAGGTTAAACTAAATAGGAAGAGACAGGTTATGATGGTTTAGTGTATTACAGAGAAGAAAGTCTTAAATTACTGGTGCTGAGAGGTATTGCACTATGGCAGACAGTATTGCATTGTGTAGTCTACAGATATCACAAGCAGAACAATAAAAAAACAGGTTTAGCATAAAACCTGTTGCTGGACAAATCTTTTTTTTCCTTCCCCTAGAAATGGAAGCAGTGTTTTATGTTTGTTTTGACCTTAACTATATGCTTGCCCCTTAACATCTGTTTTCTACTGTTGCAGTTTTTCACACCAAATTAACTGTCAGGGCTTCAGATAAAATAAAGTTGAAAATACTTTCAAATTATTTTTTTTGTGACTTTCAAGACGAGAAGAGTGTCCTGTTACTCTTCCTGTCCTTATCTCCCACAGGCATAACATATATTCTGTTAAACATTTTCAAACTGTTAAAAATTAAAATGGCAGATTTTGAACTTTTTTCCTCTTTTTTTTTTTTTTTTTTTTTCTTTTGCTGATGGCATCTCTGCCAGCCACTGCTTTTTTGTGTAGTAGCATCAGAGTGTGTTTTGGAGGAGGTTTTTGCTCTTTCCTGCTGGATCTGCTGACTTCTTTTTGTTATCATTTGTAGCTCCTGGTTCTGAAAAGCTTCAGTGTGTTTTTTTAATGATGATTTGTGTCAAAAGCTTGCTCCACGGTGTTAATTGGTGCATGATCCTTGTAAGCCTTAAATTATAAAGATATATTCGTAGAGCCCAGAGTGGTCTCATCTCTGATATGCCAATGACTAATGTGGGATTTGCTTTTTTAAATATTTTTTATCCAATAAAAGAGGGAAGGAGAGATGAGGAATATGCTTAAAGGTCTGGTGGAATAGCTGGTACCACAAAGGCATATGTCAACTGTTAGTATTTCTTAAGCCTCTTAATTTGCAGATGTATTTTAAAAAATGGAATGAGTCTTGTCTTTAACAATATGTGATCTCTGGAGCCTCTGGAAGCTGTTAGAAAAACATTCCCATTACACACTGAGTAATGTGCCAGTATTATCCTACCCCCCAGATAATATTGCCCTGAACTGACAACTGGCCAGACCTCCAAAGAGCATTAACCCAAAGGTTTAAAACAAAAGAGGAGAAATAAACCTTTGGCTCCCTGGTGTTTTGCATTCCTGTGCTGTACCCTAATCTGTGCAACCTGTGTAATCTGTAGTCTCCCTCCTGGTGATTTCCCACTCAGAGAAAGCCTTTCGTGTTTCAGGGCATTGTGGCAGGGCCAACATCGAGGTTTCATTCCAGGCAGTGGAGCCTGCATTTGAATGAACATAACTGTTATTATTGCAAAATGATTATTGTTTTAAGCGGGTCTTTTGATTATCATTGAAAATGACTGGCTAAATACATTTTGATTAATCAGTTGCAAAAATTATGCTTGTTAGAACTGTTTTATATTCTCAGTCGCTGTATTCTCACCGTAGGTTGTAGCCATTTCTTTACAGATGAAGATTTTTTCCCCTTAAGTCACCTGGTGAGAAAGGAAAACAAATCTTAGTTGAAAGCTTTTGTCTGCGAGACAGACTCCTCTTTTCATCCCTATGTCCTTTAAAAAAATGCTCAATTATTGTCTGTACCATGGAGGAAAGAATGGGGCCTACACAGGACCTGAACCTTTTCAGACAGGAGATGGCTTTTGTTTTTGCACCCCATCAACACCGCTCACCTAATTAAATCTGATATCTCTGGCTGAAGCAAAATGATTTGTTAATAGTTCTTTGGGAATTTCCTTAATGAGTTGAGATGTCTTTTGTATGGTACATGTGGGGGTATTTTGCAAATGGAGCTGAAAAAGGAAAAAAAAAAAAGAAAGAAAGAAAGAAAGAAAAATAGGGCAAAGAGAGAGGAGAAAGAGCACCAAAGCGAGGAGCAAGGTGTGGGCTGACGGCAGGTCCTGGTGGGCTGCCTCCAGTCATTAGCCAGGGACGCGCGGCAGAGCCCTCCCCATCCCGCACAGCCAGGGACATCTGTCAGGGACTCGGATATTGCACCTTGATCAGGCCGAGACACTGACACCATTTTCTTTAACAAACACCAGCAGCTTTTCTTTCTCCTTTATTTTAACATTTCTCAGGGGTTGGATTCCCTTTCTTCTCCTGTTCTGCTGAGAGTAAAAGGAGCTTGTTAACTTGCTTAGATATTTTGACTGCTGATGCACTTTGGCCACTTGCCTGTGGTAACAGTGTCAAAGCATTACTTGGGATAATTGCTATATTTGCAGTCTGAGGAGTGCTCTGACTTAGTGTTCAAGCTGCTGAATAAAAAAGAAATTGTCATTTTGGAAGAAATCTGTGAATTACCCTCTCAGTTAAAAAAGCGCACAATTTTCAAAATGTCTTTTCCCCTTGTGTTCAAGCATAATGTTATTCAGATAATTAACATTTTAATAACTCGCTTAAAATATGAGAGCGGTTTAAAAGGCTCTGGTTTCAGTAGGGTTTTGTTTTGTTTTTATTTTTAGCTTTGGGGATTAACCACTATGGGGCTCTATTTCTTCATTCTGTGAATACCCAAAAGTACCCACCGGTCCATAAAATCACCGTAAGCTTCCAGCTTGGGCTTTTCAAAGGATGCAGGATCCAGCTCAGAGTTTTCACCAAGTTTACTTATCTTTCTAGTTTCCCACATTGACCTAATACTGTAAAATATCAATATTCTTGTAATTATGAAATAACTGGGATATTAAAAATATTCGTTAGGTTGTCAGTTGTGGCTCAAGCCATACTGCATATGGATAGCCCGTGACAATTTTTTGATAGCCCTTCATTTAGTAAAGATGTGAATAATTTATATGTTCTCTTATGTCATCCATTTTCCATGTGGAAGTTGAGACTATAATGGAATTTAATTGTATGAATGCACCATAAGAAATGGCACCTCTAAACTATGTTTGTTATGCATTACACCTTTCTGAAATGTTTGTGCATCCCATTTGTTGTGCAACCTTCAATCTTTTTCTTTGAGAGATTAGAACAGATACCATATTCATGCTTCGGTTTGGGAAAAAGCCCATATTTCTTGTAGACTCCCTGGATATCCTAGAACTTCCTCTGATCCCCCTTTAGCAGGGGCACCTGGCAGGATCTGGTTGGAGCAAAAGGTTCTAATCCAAGGGCCATGCACTCCAGGTCAGGTCAACACTACCATCAGCAGCACAGGGCAAAGGCAGGAGAAGATGATTCAAGCACACATTTCTTTTTGTGGCCCCTTTATTGTCAACTTTGCCTCAAAATTCTAAAAGAGAAAGCAAACAGAATGGAAAGACATAGTCAGAATTGTGCTTCAAATCCTGCTTGTCGGGATTCACACTTTTAAAATTGCACGTGGTCACAATATCACGGCACCCAAGCAAAGCACTGTAGGATCACGAAATCCTAGAATGGTTTGGTTTGGAAGGGACCTTGAAGACTGCCTTGTTACAACCCTCTTGCCAAGAACAAGGACACCTTCCAATAGGCCAGATTGCTCCAAGCCTAGTCTTGAATAATTCCAGGAATGGGGAATTTAGCAGACTAAACGTGTTGAGAAATCCATAATTTAATATCATCTAAAGAACGTTCAGCAGGACAAACAGAATGATGAAAGGCTTGAGTGAACCTTTCCAATGCCCATCCTAAATGCCCAAATTAGTCAGTCTAGAAATTACCAGTTATCATCAGCCCTGCTGCTGTTTCGCACTTACCTGTGCTCGGTTTCAGTCCTGTTGCATCTGGCTCCTGTCATTTTATGGCACACTGATAAACAGCTATTGATTTAATCAAAATTACACAGCCAGGACAGTGCTTGGCCCCAGGAAATCTTGCAGGGAAGCAACTAGTAAAATTACTCTTCCTGCATTTTTCTGTTGCTCGTGGGCTTCAGTGCTCAGCCGCTCTAATGCAAAGTGAAGCATACTTTGTTCTTCTGCCTCCAGATACCTTGTGTGGCTGCCTGATGCACTCTGATGTGCATTTCACCTGGCATTTGGAAGTATTCATTTAACACAGGCATGATTACTTCTCTTGTGGTGTCAATTCTGAAAGAGCTGAGCTCTTCCAAAAAGTGCTGATTGCTCTCCTGACAGACGAGGTGGCAAAGGGGAATGGTGCAGGGTCCCAGCTGATGTGGCCCGAGGCTGTTGGTGGGGAGGGTTTAATGTGCATGACAAATTTGCTACTAATAAAATTGTTCAGGGGCCAGATTTTACTCTCTGTTATGTGGATTTGAATTTGCAGTTCTTCCAGAGGGTTCATTTCTTACTGGAAATTTCAAACGGGGTAGGTCAATATCTGGCTGTCTGTGTTTTGGGGTGTGTTCTTCTTAGTGAGAGAAATACCGCCCATTTTAACTCTTCCTTTATTTAATTATTCCTTTATAACTACCTTTTTCTTTTTAAAAGGGCTATTTTAATTTTCTTTTATTTTTATTTCAATTTCCTTTCCCAGTAATTTACAAACTACTTCCATATTAGAAAATAAAATCAAGCTAAAACCACTCCAGTAAAAAAAAAAAAAAAAAGAAAACAAACTGAAAAACAAAACCAAAACCCCATCCCTCTAAACACAAAAGTCCCAAAAGTTAAATTGTATGAAAGAAAAGCTCCTTTCCATTAGAGTAGGATCACCAGGGCTAGGATAAGCCCCTTGCAATATTATACATATTTGAAACATGAGAGCTATTGTTTTGAAGCTTTACTATGTTATTGTCCTGCTTGTCTGAGTAAGAAGCATGTATCTCTGGTGGATGGAGGTTAGCTAAGTAAGTCATGCATAGATGGAATTTATTAAGTTTGCATGGTAGTGACAGCTGTGAGTGGGAACAGTAACTCTGAACGTGCCAGGGCTGAGAAAGGGAAGGAGTTTTCGCATGTGTCTTAAAGGAAAATGGTGGGGTGATGGTGAGAGCTCTTCTAATCACTCCATCTCATTACCAAGGGGGAAAGTCACTGAAATGGTTTTGAAAGTGTAATAGTCTGGCTGAGAGCTGTCTTTGGACAAGCTCACCAGGCAGATGAAGACAGGGAAGAGTTGGGTTCAGTAAGGAACCGGTGAAAATCAGCAATTTAATACAAATCCATTCAGAAGGAGTTATAAATATACATCAGTGCAACGTAGGAACTAGTTATCTGTTAAATTGTCTAAAAATGTTTTTTAAATATAGAATTCACCCCCAAATCACTTCCTAACCATCTGATCTTCAGGAGCTCCTCATGGAAACATTTTTTTCCTTTTCTTTTCTTTTCTTTATTTTGCATTCCCTCTCTGCCTCCTGAGATGTAACTCACCTTTGCTGCTGGATCATTAAAATGGCAGCTGTCACTTAGAGGGAGACAAATTCCAGTTTCTGGGGCTGATCCTGGCAGGACTGTGTAAGCAGAGAAAGGTCAGCCTGGCTTGTGAGAGCCAGGGATGGGCTGCCTGGGGAGCAGAGCAGACCCAGGCAGGGACAGAGGGAGAAGCACTGGGAAGGGAGGAAATATTTATTAATGATGCACCTGATATTAATCCAGCTCATCCCCCTGGCTTATTGCTCTGGTTGTGGTGAATCAGACAAGCAGAAGAACCCGTCTGGAGCAGGGATGCTCCAACCCAAAAATAGTGAGAGGAGATATCTCCTTCCTCCCAGTGCTGCCTGGAGCAGTTCCAGAGCCGAACATACTGACATGGCTTTTAAATGTCCCTTTCAAACCCAAGATCCTTTTCTAGCACCTGTGGGGCTACCAAAAAGAGACGTGATCCCTCTGCACCTCATCTGCCACCCCTTTGCACCCTACCTCCTCTTGCCCTTACCTGGCTGCACCCCGGACCCCATCCCTGTACATTTTATGTATCAGAAATGCCACAGGATGGGCTCTGCCAGTACATTTTCATGTGGTTTAGGTATTAATCTGAGCAGCAGAGCATCATGTCTGCCCCATTTCTTTGAAACAGAGCTTCTTGTACCTCTTGTTTGATATTATATATATTTTTAAAACAACCTCCCCCTTCATAACTCTCAGCACCATTCCGTTTTGTATTTTTTTTTCTCCAGGCAGATTAAAATTAATTCTAATTTTAGAGAGCTCTTTAGGTGACATATTTTAATTTTCACCTTTTCCAGGGCTATTGCTGCAGCCTAAAAATGAGCTTACGGTGGGTTAAATCCATGTTGTTAATGAAGCACTTCTTGCTCTGTTTTTTTTTTTTGTTTTTTTTTTTTTTTTTTTTTTTTTTGTTGTTGTTGTTAGACCACATAGGATATGTTCTGTTGATATGTGGGGACTTATGATTAGATGAGAATTTACCTCTGAGGAAGCTCAGATTATCACACATAAAGCATCAGAAATAAAAAAATGGTGTGCACAACCATGAAAAAAACAATGGATCTTATCTTCAGTTTTTTTCCTAATCACCCTCCAGCATCACTACAGCAGTTAAGTTGCCTCAGGGCTCGCTAGGATTTATAGTTTATTAAAACATTGATAAGAGCAGCTGAGCGAACAGTGAACTGAATGTTCGGTAAATATTAGTTTGAATTCGTGGCAGAATTTTGATCCGACGTGTTCACAGATCTCCTGCATTTACAAAGTTCATTGCAAAATCGCTCTGCATTGACTAGTTTGGCAATTTGTGTGTGTGTGTGTGTGTGTGTGTGATTTTTTCCTGGTAGGGAGCTAACCCGTGTAGATCAAACAGCTCTCGCTGTGGCTGGAAACACAGTTTGAAGTTGACATTCTGTCTGTCACATGAATTCCATATTTCACTTAATAAGTTATGCAAATGGTGGATTTCATGTTTGGCTTTTTTGTAGTGTTGACTTTGAGTTTTGAATAACATCCAGGCTTAATAGTTTGATTAGTGAAATTAGAGAATAATTGGGAAGAGCAAATCGTTGCTTTCGTGATCTGTCAGTGAATCATTTAGATGAAACTATTCCCTGTGCCTTGTTTCCTTGTGTTATATTTTGACACTTGATGCCACATCACTGAGGGATTACCATGAGCTTTCCCTTCCTTTGCAGGGAAGTAAAACCAATCCCCCACACGCAATTGGAAGCCCAGAGATGAGTGGGAATACCAGCACTACCTTAATGCTACCTAATGGGTGTCACCTATGTGGATTTATGGCTCCCACTGCATCTAAATAATGGAGGAGAAGTGATGCAATACCCTTCACCCCTTGTTCTCTGTGGCTTGCTAGCACTGGGGCTGGAAGTAGTTTCTACTCATCCAAATTCTCTATTTGATGGGAATTTTAGAATTAATATTTTTTTCTAGGTGTGGTCAAAGTTAAGAAATCCTGGGTTAGACTGTTTCAAAGATGGAGATGAAAAATTGCAAAAATTAAACCAAAACTTTAACTCCACATAATTTTCCTCTTAAGCAACAAATGAAGACCTATTGTAAATCCCACTATGAAACACAAAGGTACAGTTGGTTATAAAAATGCTGAGTTACCTTGGGTTTGCAGCATCTGCCTGGTAGTAGGAAGGCAGAAAATCATACCTGATGTAAACCTGAGCTCACATGTGGCCCCAACCCAAGTGCCCAGCCTGCAAGAACTGTCTCTGCTCCCCAGAGCCAGGACATGCCAAGCTGAGCCACATTTGGGCTTCACATCTGCATGGCAAAGAAACCTCCATTGCCTTCCTGAGAGCTGTTTGTAGCCTCATTAGAATAAATAAATAAATAAATAAATAAATAAATATGTGGAGGAAGAAAAAAAGCTTAAAATCTCAGCTGATCAGGTCTTGCTTGATAATTTAGCAAAAGTGCACATATTCTGCCCATTTTAACAGAAGGGAACATTTTCTTCCAGGATTTTCCTGACTAAGAAAGTCTGTCGGTGCTGCGAACCAAGGGAAGAAGCAGAAAAAAAATAAATTCATGCTTCCCTAAGCGAAATCACTTATCCCTGTTTTACCAGCCTTTATCAGAGTTTGTACATTTCCACCAATTAAATTATTTTTTTTCTTCAGGGGAGCTCGTGAGGGACTTACATAAATTCTCTTAATTTCTGAGTAATGCAGTCCTGACAATCACTTAAGACAGTGGAGTTGATACCACTGTCAGGGAAGACTCTTTTTCAAAAGAATGTTTTTACAGAATATCACTGTGACACTTTGCTTAGATGGATGTCTTTAGCAGAATTTGATTAATGTAATGTAATAAAAGAGATGCACACTAAAGTGTCTGTACATGTCTTGTTAAGTATGTTTGATTCATTATATGTAGCTCTCCTCACTTCTTTTCTCTTTCCTCAGTTCATTTTTTATCATTTCAATAATATATCTATAAATATGAAAAAGTTGGCACTTTCTTTGACATATATGGCTATTAATTCATAACTCTAAAAAATTGTATCTTTCAACTTGTCACTTTAAAGCTTGTACAGTTTATTACAGTAAGTAACCTGTGTTGGAAATTAGATTTTGAACTTTAGCAAGGAGATAAATAAGCTTGTGGACATAGAAGTTATGGAGAAGATACCTAGATATAGTGCTAGAATAAAATTGCATGAAAAGATCACTTACTTGAAGATGATAATTTCAGAGCTCCCTGAGGATCACATTAAGATTGCATATAGGAAATGGGCTTGAGCTTGAATTCCAATAACTTTAATTCCTAGAAATGGCAATATTTCAGTTAATCCTTTTCCTTGGGTGGATGAGTCTCATTCTGTAGGCCAATAATATGTATCAGCAGCATGCAGTTTCACTAAATACAGGAAATTTACTTTAGAAAGACTCCTGAAAATTCCTCTAAACAAAGCTTTGTCTGTCTTTCTGCAGTATCAATCAACCTGAGGAAGAGCAAAACCTGGAAAATTTTAATATATTTGCTGCAGAGTGTACCATAACTTTTAAAGGGAACCAGATTAGTTGTTTTCTGGTTGGCCAAGTAAGTCCTGGGGAAGCAAGGATGGTCATTAATGATTTTATGTTGTTTTGTTCTGATAGCAGAAGAGCTGTTCTGCTCCTTTTCTAGGGAGTTTTTAGCCTGTGAATTTTTCAGAGCAGATCTGACAGGTCCAGTCCAAGCGTGGATCACATCAGGTTTGGGACTGCAGAGATTGTTGGCACTGAGGATTCTGCAGCTGGGAAGTCTTCTTTGAGTGAATTTTTCTCAAGTCTTGTCTGGGATTGGGAAAATTTCTTAAGGGGATTAATAGGGTGGGAGATTCTGAGCTGGACATCTATGGTGGTACAGATCAGCACATTGATATCAGCCTTCCTGCTGTGGAGGGTCTACAGGGGAATGGGGAGGGGAACAGAAGAAGGATGGAGCCACTCTGCAAAGTTCTCTCCATCCTCCTGCCAGCAGGATTATTTCATTTTATTGTGGCAGGGAATGGTGAGTGGGACTCGGCAGGCAGAGCATGCGAGGAGCTCCCACTGCTGACATCCAGAGCACAGACCACATGAGGTGGGTGGAAACAGTGCCCTGGGGGGGCCTGGCAGTGGGTGTAAGGTGGGTTTGTTGGCAGCAGGAAATACAGAAGTCAGGGCAGCCCGGGAGTGATGCGAAACCACACAGTGCAACTGCTGCAGGATTGCAAATCACAGAATGCTGAGGAGCACTCGGCGAGCAGGGGAGATGTGGTGGGGAAAGATGTGTGAAATCAGAGCTCCCAAGTGAGGACAGATGGACCAGCCACAGGAAGAGGGAGGCGAGGAAGGTGGGGATGCCACAGAAGATGTACCATTTGGTACGTGGTATAGGAGAATTTTGCTGTTACTTTTTCTGCAAAGTGGGGATTTTATTACTAATACTTTGCCATGGTTTTTGTTAGACCAGGGCATGTGGTGTTGATAACATGCATCCTCAGAATGTGGTTGTGTTAATTAAGTGCATGGAGTAAATATGATCAAAAAAGCAGGCAGGGGGATTCACTTCTGAGAAGTGTTCAAGCTTTGGTGTTTTCTGAGGCTTTGGGGAAGTGCACGTGGCTGCCTGGGAGCCACAGCTGAGGGCAGCAGGTCTTTGGGCACCCTACAAAGGGAACTGAGTGTTCACAAAACAGAGGTAAGGTTCTGTATGGACACTGGACCAGCAGCACCTGGACCAGCACAGATAAATGTTAATTATATGGGGAAGCAGTGGCAGTGCTACACAACACCCCACTGGGAAATCCTGGGATGAGTGTCATGCTCAGGAGCTGGCCGGTGCTCTGAAGCTGATCCTCCATGGTACAGCCACACCTTGGAAACTGAAGTTCCTCTTTCCCAGGTGGGGAAGATGACCTTGCCAGGTATGCACAGGAGGCCCTGGCACAGGTTGCCCAGAAAAGTTGTGGCTGCCCCATCCCTGGAAGTGTCCAAGGCCAGGCTGGATGGGGCTTTTCACAGCCTGGAGCAGTGGAAAATGTATTTGCTCAGGGCCTTTAAGGTCCCTTCTAGTCATTCTGTGATTCTGTGGACTCTGTTGCTCAGAACTTCCTTACTTATAACAGTTGTTAGCCAGCCAGGTAAAGAAAAACCATCAGGATTTTTACCTTGAAGAAGCCATGTCTTAAGGAAGTCAAACCAGCTGCATTGATTCCTGCCAGCACACTTGTCTTTGGGGAATTTTTTGTTTTATAAAACCAGATTGCCAGATCTGTACAACAGAAGGAAAAAGGAGAAAAGCAGGTTTTGAATGAAACTGAAGAAAATTTCTTGGAGTGAGGAGCTCCTATCAGTGATAATCTGCAGTATCTGAGCATGAGCAGCTGAGATAGGCACCTGAAATAATGAGTGAACAGAAGGAGGTTGGACCACTGCTGTGAGATAAAAGCCTCATAGGCTTGCTCTCACCAGTGCAAACACAGCTCACCTCCAAGCTGACTTATCCTGGCATCTCTGGGGTGTTTTCACCAGGGAAGTACATCTCATCCTTCTGATGTTTCAGCTGTAAAATCAAGGGGCATTGTATCACAGAATGATAGAATAGGCTGGGTTGAAAGGGAGACATTGGGATCATCAAGTCCAAGTCCTGCCTCTGCACAGGACCATCTCCAAGAGTCAAAACAAGTGCCCACAAGAGTTGTCCAAACACTTCCTGGGTTCTGTCAGCCTTGGTGCTGGGACCACTGCCGTGGGGAGCTTCTTCCAGTGCCCAACCACCTCTGGCTGAAGAAATTTTTCTTAATGTCCAAACTAAACCCTCCCTGACACAGCCCTGTCACTGACCACCACAGAGAAGAGATCAGTGTCTTCTCCTTTGTCCCAAAACTGCACCTAATATTCAAGGTGAGGTCACCCCAGTGCAGAGTGGGGCAGTGGAGACACGGTTTAGTGATGACTGGGCCATGCTGGGTTAATGGTTGGACTCAGAGGGCTTTTCCAACTTAAATAATTTAATGATTCCATTCTCTCATCACCATGATTTGAGGCAGTGAAGTAACCAGATTCCTACTGTGAATCAGGTAAAGGGCTAGAATATATTCTCTAGAATATGAAACTCATCTAAGTAAGTAATTTTACTTTGTGTGAATACCATGAATAAATAAGAGAGAGGGGTGACTAGGGTTCCTGCTCACCCTAGCAGGAGGATTATTACTGTTTCAGAAGATGACCAGGTGTAAACCTCACACTACACTTGGCAGTTTAGATGGCATGGCTTGGCTTGTCTTGGCTTACAGGCTTTCATTCACCTCTTTCATTGCTCCCAGGTGTAGTCTGGCTCACCAGAAGGCACAGGTGGGCCTAACTGCAAGGAGCTGACTATATCAGAGGGGATGGGCTTCTTGCTTTCTTTGATTAAGGACAGAAGGAGAGACAATGCTCATCTTTTAAGGTAAAATCAGATCTAGAAATTGGGAAGATAAAATTAGGGTTCTATCTTGTGGTGGCTTGTGACTTTTTTTTTTTTGTTTGTTTGTTTGAAAACTGGTCAGTAAAACCTATATTTATTTTTTTTTTGTGTTGGAAAAGATTTGGAGTGGTTGGTCTTGTGGATGTTTAGTGGTTGAGCCCTGCTCTTGCTGTTTGCATTGGTTTCTTCAAACAAATATCTTGAATATGTTCTTACATAAAACCAGAAAATAAGGTTGTCTTGAGAGAGTTAGTGCATTTACTTGGGTGATTATATTAAGTATGTGCTTAATTGTCCTTTTGATACCAGCAAAAGTACAGAGATATCAGCTCTCAGAAGCTGCTTGGAGCAGCTATCTTTGCTTTATGTTTGTGAGCGAGGACTGGTGGAGTTTACAAGAGGGGAAACAAAACACTGGTGGGAAGTTGCTGTAGCTATGGACTGTCTTTCACACAGTTAGAGTTGAAGAGGTTACAACCAGTTTTCAAGGCATTTTTTACAGCAAGTGGCTTTCCTTCTGAAAGATGCCTGGTCCCCAAGCAGAGTAATAAGAAGAGTGTGGAAAATGCCTGTGGCTGCTTCATTCAAGACCCATAAATGTAATGAGTCAGGTATTTTGCCTGTATACTGAGCTGGGAGCTTAGGGAAATATGTTAAAAACAGTTCAGCTGGCAAAATAAACCCTCTCTGCCTATTGTTCCAGAGGGTATGGGGAGCTGAGGTGGTGTGGGGCTGGAAGGGGATGCCCAGCTGTGTCCCCAGGAAAGGGGAGGAAGGGCTGGTCTGTGCCTGTGGCCGAGGGACAGGTTGCTGAGCACTAGGGTGGTGAACGGTTTGAAAATGAGGAAGGGGTGTTGCAGGGTATGAAATTTCTTCTGGAAAGAAGGGTGTGTGCTGCGGTGAGAGCAACAGGGAGGTCGGGCAAGAAAGCTGTAAACACCTCTCCAAGTGGGCTGTTTCCTTCCCTGTTCCTGCAGCACTGGCCTCCCTGTCATCCCCAGCTAGAAGAGAAGTGAGAATTAAAACCTTGTGCATTTGGGGGTGTTGGTGTCTCTGCTGCACCTGCTCAAGTGCTGAACAGCAGGTGTTTGTGGCCACATTGGTGCTCCTGCAAGGAAGGGGTATGAAGGGCATGAGCCTTGCGTGGAGTGGCTGCACAATATTTGAGGTGCTGGAGAAACTTTGGGTGTTGCAGAGATGCTCTTCAGCAGGGAGACACTTGAGTGACTTGAAAAGTCTTTTCATGTGTTTTCTTGCTGTAGGCAGTTTATTGCCCTGCATCCCTTCCTCCCCCCAGAATAAAAACCCCATGGTTTATCAAACCTCATTTTCTCCAAGTGCCTTTCTAAGTTTAGTTTTCTCTCCTAATTGCTTGCCAAGAAGAGGGGAAGGGAGGGGGGGAGGGAAGAAATTGGTTAATTGATTAGTAATTTAGTCTCTGGTGATATGCTTATTTAAGAAATCTGCCAGAGTTATATATGTCAAATGATTCACATGAAAACAACATCAAGTGAATCATATATAAAAATGACATAATTGCTATTAAACTTAGAAGCCATATGTGTGGCTGAGGAAATTACTGGCTTTAGCAACTCTTTTATATTTCTTCCCAAAGCCAGTTATACTCCTCTGAACAGAGAAAGCAACTTTATGTGTAGGAAAATAGTCCCTATGAGTGTTATTTGGAGATCTGTTAATTCAAGGAAGTAGGTGCATATTCCAGCCCTGCAGGAAAAGAATCAAAATTGGGAGTGTTGGGAAGCTGAGGAAGGGGTCTGTTGCTTTTTCTTTTTCTCATCAGCAAGATTAAACGCCAGCTCTTGCAATATGCACCATCTGAGATTTTATTGCTTTCTGTTATTTTTAGTACTAGGAGGGAGATTAAATGAAATCCGGGATTATTTCAGAGAGTGTTAAACTTTTTATTGCTCATTTTTACCATCGGGCTCAGGCTGACCCACTTGGGTGGGTCACTACAGGACGTGGGCTCTTCAGACAATTAATTCCTCTACCTATTTGTAGCCTTAGAGGAAAGCACCAGCAGAAGCAAATATACCTATTAATATAGCTACTCTTTTATTTGACATTACTCTCTTCTCAGAAGGCTGTTGTGTGCTGTACTCCATATATACAAACAGTATTTTACTTGTGGCTCATCTTCCTTGCAGACTCTGTGGGATCACAGGCTCCTGTCACTTCCCTGGGAATTTTGGAAGCTTATTTTTATTTATCTCTTTAAGGGTGCTTGAAATAAACCTAAACTGATTTAATATTTTGCATTTTTTATCAGGAGATTATTAAGAAGGCCTTTTTTTTCTTGTATGCAGTTACTTCAAATCTTTACATTAAAAAAAAATTAGCTCCATACAGCTTACTTGCTGCTTGTTACTGATGGTTCCTTCATTTTTATTCCTTTTTATAGGGTGGTGCCTTTTCCATTAGTCACAGCCCTTGACACGTTGATATATGCAGTAAGGAAGGCTTTAGGTGCTGGTGGTGATGAATAGCTGTTGGAGCACTCTCCTGCAGTTAATCTTGGGAGAAGGAGAAATTCTGGTCTTGCTTCTGCAGGTTGCAGAGGTCTCACTTGTCTTCAGGCTGGGTTTTGTCGGTTCATGAGTGTGCCTGCCAGCTGGTGCTGGCACAATTTTAGCCCAGGACATTAGCAAGTCCCCCTTGGTGAGGAGGAGGGGTCGGTAGGCAGCTATTCAGCTCTGACAGGGTGCCTGTGTCATCAGCACTGAGGGATGGAGTATCTATTGTGGCCTGTGTGATGTGAGAAACCCCCCAGTATTTTCTTTAATTAGATGCCGATAAATCAACTTCTAGAAGCCACACGTTAAAGACTATCTCAGTGGCATATCGTTATAAGCTGTATTTTGTTATGTCTGGAGTAACACTCCCCGTATTTTGGGCACTCCCAGTGTCCCATGGTTTGTCCTCAGACACCGGCCTGGATGCTTACGGTGTCTCCTGCAGGCCTTTGGGCTGCCCTGGAACAAACAAGTTTGTCAGGAAAGTGGGGATTACGCTGTACTGAGCCAGGTTTTTTCTCTGTTGTGTGTCTGTCTAATCTTGCTGTGGAGTCACTGATGTAAGAGGAATGAGCTGGGACTGGAGTGGGCAGTGAATGCGTCTGCAATGGGAATAACGATTTATTCCGTAAACATGGAGCGCTGATGGAGCCCTGACCTCTGACTCAGCCCCAGCTTGGGACACCCAAACCTTTCCCTCTGTCTATGCCTGCCAGCCCCTTCTTCTCCCTCAGACCTTCAGGCTTCCACCAAACACAGGCTGGGAGCTTGTCTCTGATACTGATCTGGGATGGCCACTGAACTTGCCAGTAAACACAAAGGGCTTTTGTTTCAAAGAGTTAATGCAGCTGGTTTGCTTAATTATTCAACAGGAAGGGGCAAGCTAGGTAGGGAGCCACAGTGTGACCAACATTTCTAAAGGATAATCTAACTTGCTATAAGTTTTCAAATGGGAACAAATCTGAGTGGAGAATTGGTATCAGCAGTCGCCAATTTTTTTTTTTTTTTTTTTTTTTTTTGATTTTGGGAGCTCTTAGTCATTTTTGTCTGAATCCAGGTTCACAGCTGAGTCATTCCTTCTGCTCTTCTTCCCCTGGTTACTTTTCCATGTTGTTTCATTTTTCCCAGATAGATATTACAGGAGTAAGGCTATGCTAACCACACTGCAAGTAGTGAAAACAACGTGTGACTTCCTTGGGAAGCAGAGAACATCCTCTGTGTGTGTTTCTGGGACGTGTATCCTGATCACATGGAGGTCTGTGCAGTGGGCAAGTGCATCAGGATAAAGTGTGGGAGAGGCAGATGTCATCAGTGTCACTGGATTTACCTCCAGCTTTGGCTAAAGAGGAAATTATGAGTAAATGGTTCAATATCCTCTCTGGTGCTCAGTTTGGCAGTGCAGAAGGTTGAAGAGGGGTTGAAGGAACCGGTGTCAGGAGCTGCTCTTGCACACTGTGTTTTCACCTTGTTTGGGATTGGCACAGCATGGGATGGCTTGAGAGAGACAGAGCAAAATGCATTTCAGAAGAAGAAAAGGGCCTCCATATAATGAAGAGTTCAACTGGAATAAATGTGGGGGAAAAAATTATTTCTTTGCATGCGAGATTTCTTGCCACTTTCAAGCTAATCCTTTCAGTTCACTTCAATACAGTCACTGAAGTAGCTTAGAAAAAGAGAGAAAAAGATCTTTGATATGCTAGATCAACCAAAGTTTAAAAAATCTCTCTTTGTATATGCCATTTATAATGCAAATCTCAAGTTGCCATTTTAGTTTCACTTACTGTCGTTACTGAAGTACCTTGGAATACAAAGCCTGGAGATGGAGGGAGATCCCAAATGACAGAGTGCCTTTAATAGTTCAATAATAAATGAAAAAAGAAAAAAAAAAAATTGCATTTCCTCATTTCTGTAAATACCTTCCACCTCAGTGTGTGAGGCACAGGGAAAAAGAGAATCTTGCTGTATGGAGGCTGAAGTTATTGCACTGAGTCTTCTGGGAATTTGAATTCAGCTTTTGGTAGTGTGTCCCCAAAAGGCTTTGACCCTGGCTGGGATGCGACTTTCCTCCTACCAGGAGAAAATGTAAGTGTTAACCCTGTTTGCTTGGGCAGTGAGCAACTGGTTAAGTTTTCTTTTGGAATGAAGCCTAATTTCTAAGAGTTGCCTTCCCAAATATATAACCTGATTTCTTTCCCCTGTGTTCCCAACATTTAAGCACTGATTAAATGTCACCAAAGATAATAGGAGAAATGCTCATGACGGCCAGGCTATTTTAAAATAGCATGGGCATGCTTAAAGCAATAAAGTAATTTTGCCTCTGCTACACAGTGTGTTTAATGCATATTTAAATTAAACTGTAGACAACTTTGAGCAGGCTGGATCTGGAAATGAGTTATCTTTGTAATTGGGGATATTTTGGGACTTGCCCTGCTGAATTTCAAACAGCCACTCTGTGGAAGGTGACTCTTAAATGGGCTCCTGTCACACCTCAGAGTGGGCATCTTGAGATAATCCTGTCTGAATTTTGAATCCTTGTATTTTGGTATTCTAGGGACAGGGGGAGAACTTGTTCTGTTGTTCATACCCCAGACCCATGCTCTCTTTTCCAAACCAGAATTAGTCTTCCTTTTCACTCCCTGCTTGGTGCCAATGTGCTTTTGTCTCCACTGAGGAATCAATATGGCATCAGAGCTGAAGCGTAGTTCAGGGTGTTTTCTGTGAGTGAAAGTAAAAACATTGTTTATTTATTATGTTTTTTCCCCACTTTTTTTTTTTTTTTTTACTGCAAACACCTTTTAAACCTTGACTACAGCATGTGCTGCACTCTATCCACCAGTGCCAGTCTGATTTTGAAGAGTTTGGGTATGTTTCATTGAATCTGAGAAATGATGGGTGCAGAAAAAAAAAAAAAAAGAAGAAACAGTGTCTTCTAACTAAGCTGTTACTGATTATCTGAGTGCAATGTACAGATTAAGGGCCTGATCTAAAGACACTGGGGTCAATTGACTGAAGTGGACTTTGAATCAAGTCTTATGAGCATTCAGTGAATGCTGTGGTGAAGGGTGCTGGAGATGAGCGCAGCACACTTTCCTCTCCAATAAGCCTGAAATACTCCAGCTGAAACTCTAAGGAAGAGTTGGCTTTCTGGCTTTTATTGAAAAGCCCTCAAATTATTGCATATTACATATGTAATGTGAGAAATATTCAGCTGGGAGAAGAGATTATTTGTAGCATCTCAAGAATGAGACTTTCCAGGTGTTGGAATGGGCATTTCAGAGTTTTTTTCCTTTTTGGACAAAAGGGTGTTTCATC
The DNA here is from genome assembly GCF_963662255.1 of Cinclus cinclus. NCBI lineage: Eukaryota > Metazoa > Chordata > Aves > Passeriformes > Cinclidae > Cinclus > Cinclus cinclus. The sequence goes on from NC_085054.1 coordinate 26,087,277, forward strand.
AAACTTTCTGCTCTTCAAAATTCTATGATCTAAGTCCTTCAGATTATGTTTTCCCACACAGCAGTGATTCTATTGCCTTTTACAGGCTGCAATGAAAGAATTTGAGAGAAAAATATAAATAAAATATGCCCAAGCATGCAAGTCAATGATCTGTGTGTTAAGCCTATTGGCACATACAGGACAATTTTATTGCATGACCTACTGGTTAAAAGCATCAAAAATATAAGTCAAGCCATTTGAAGAAGTGCTGTTTAGTGAGTTAGAATGAATGAAGTCTTTATTGAGTGCATGCTTCCAGATTCATCACTGGTTCTGTTCTAGTCATGCCCTATCCTAGTCTTAACTGCCCCAGGCAGTCTTTTTGAGGCCACTTGACCTGCCAGTCATATTTCAGAAACTACTGATACGGTTCCTGATTTAGTTTAGATTCCAAACAGGCTAGCTGCTGGATTACAGACTAATGACCCATCAGATGCTAAAGGCAAAGGCTTAAAGTGCTCTAGTGAATTAAGCCTCAACATTGTCTGAAGGGAAGAATTTATTATGTCATTAAACTTGATTCAATAAGTTTCATTTCTTTAGATGCATTGCACTAAACAAGGAGTCAGGAATTAGTAGGAGGAAGAGATACCATTTTGATTCTCTTCAGGTAAAGCATTGATATTCAAGTAGAGAAGCAAGGGATGCCATTTCATAGGATTTTGGCTGTATTGCTAAAAACAATAGGTTGAGCAAACTCTTCATAGCTGATTAACTAACCATGGACTCCTCAAACTGGGTTCACTTGAATATATGCTTCACTTGGTAAATACACAGCAAAGTGAGGCTTGCCTGATTTGATGAGACCCTTGGTGAGGTTTCGGGGACTTTCCATCAAATATCCAAGCCTCAGTGGTGTAAAGATATTAGTAGCAAGTTATAGATGGCACTGGGATTTAATGCAAAACTTAATACAAGCACATAATGTGATGAGTCAAATGGGGATTGCAGCCTGCCTCAAGACTGTAACAGTGATCTGAAGAAAAAAGCCTACATAATGCAGAGATCACTTTAAAACATAAAAAAAAATTAAAAAAATAAGCATTTGGTGTTTTATCTATCTGCATATGTCTCCTAGTTGTGTTACAGCAACAGAAAAAAAAAGTGTTTATAAATAATAACAAAGATTCTTCAGGAAAATGTTAGGATTTCTGCCTGTGGCTTTGTCACTCATCTCTCCTAGTATCTGATGGAGTTCCTTTGAGTCCTTCAAGATGTTTTTATGTTGTAAAGGTGGTCACACAATCAGGAGGGAAGCGAAAGGCTAGAAAATGTGATTTTTACGGGCATTCTTTTATATCAGACAAAAGATGGTAAGAGTGTATATTTTTCAGCTTTAAAATTAATTGAAATGTGGTTAGATTATGATTTTAATAAATTATGGACCTTATTACAAATGTTAAGTTGCACTGAAGTATTTTGAACTGTATATATTTATATGAGAGCAGGTCTGGGATTAGGTTTTTTTTATTAGATGATTTTAATCACTTTAATACAATTCATAATCAAAGGGAGTATTTAATATTCTGGTCTTAAAATTAAAATTGACCTGATGGGCTGATTGTCTCATTCTTTAATGAAGACTATTCTTTCCCTAAAATGCAATAGCTTTTTCTTGGGAGTTAAAGAAATAGTAAAGGTCGCTCTGATTTATGTTCATATACAACTCTACTTTGTTCTTTTTCTCTAACACACTGGAAAGGCAAAATTCACTGCTGTGTTAAAACTACTTTCCACTGTGATCTGAATGATTAAATCTAGCAGATATGTCTGCATACACACACATTTATGAATTCATATTTATCTTTAGGCTTCTAATGAAAAACATATATAATTTAACTGACCACTGCAAGATCTTAATCTATAGGATAGGCTTCTGAAGAACTAAAGCTGGGAAATTCTTACAACTGCAGGAGCTTAGACAAAACATTCAAAGTGTTTTTCACCTTCTCTTGCTGTTAGAACATTCTTAATTAGTGTGATAATTCTAAGCAGGTGGCCCTCAAGTTGTGTCAGACCAGTATGAAACTCAGCTTTACCTGGTTTGTGGTGGGTTTTGGTTTTGTGCTGGTTTTGGAGAAATGGTTCTTCTGGGAATCAAGGAAAAGGATGTATTTAGGACATACCAGCCCAGTGTATTCCAGCACTACAACTTTTGAAACTTTGTGTTGGAACTGGAATGGGCACTTCAACTGCTTAAAGTTAGTAAAAAAAATTTTAGAGGACTTTGCTTAGTGATTGTGAAACAAATGATGGAGTCTTGGGACCTGCTGTGTAGTGGTGATGGAGTGAGCTTTTCTACCATCCCTTGTGGTGGCATTTTTGTTCTGGGCCCAAAGTGGTGTCACCTGCAGTGCTCTGCGTGGGCATCCTCAGCCTTGGTCGTCTTGTCCTTCTCCACTGAAAATGTCAGGAAGATCTCAACTGGCAGTTTGGAAACTAAACAGATTTCAGTATTGTGCTGGAAAGGCAAAATATGCTGGTTAAATATGAAAGGGTGTATATTTATCTTCAGGCATCAGCTGTGGCATCTTGTGCTGGTTGTAAGAAAATGTTACCCCCAGCTGGTGCAGTAAGACCCTGTTTCTCAGCATACTCTCCCCATTCTGCTGCTCCCAGGGTGTGTAAAAACAGCTTGATGGAGTTTGAATCATGGCAATTTTGAATTTATGGGACCTCCCAGATACCCATGGTGTTGCTCTTTGCTCTTCTTTGTGGTTCACCCTAGGAAGTAGGGGAGGAGTGGGGTGAGGCATGAAAGAGGGGAATGTGGAGCCACAGGTGGCCTCAGCACGTGCTCCTTTTCCTTTTGTGAGCCGAAACTTTTGACCAGACCTATAGCTGGTGTGAGGAAGGCCATAAATGCATTAGAAACTGCCCCTCTCACCCCCAGAAATCTCTCTATCTGAAAACATCCATTCCCCCCTTTTTTTTGGCATTAATTCTGGATATAAAAATGGGGACCCAAATCCCAGGAGATCAAACTCCACATCTGATGAGTTGCTCCATGTAGCCTTGGCACAATCTCCGTCAGTTTTCCCAAACTGCGTAACAGGGGTAATATTTAACCAGCCCATGGGGGTGTGAAGTGATTATTGCCTCTGTAGAACCATGTTTTACTGTCACCCCCGTGTCTGTTCCTGGCTGACCTGGGCAATGTGTCCTTGCCTGCTGTGTTGTGTGGCCAGAAAGTGCTGTCAGGTGGCTTCCTCTGTGGGAGGGATGTGGGACAGTTCTGCAAGATGGGCTACTAGAGTATTAGCAAACAAGATGTGCAGTAAGGGAAGTTTTTCACCAGGTTTTGGCCTCATCTGCACCTTTACTTATCTTTCATGGGGAATAGATGGAATCTGAGGCTGCTGGAAAAAATAATAACCCCAAATATCAGATTTTTCTATATTATATGAGTGGAGAAGAGAGCAGAGCAGTACTGCCTGTAGGCCACCTCAAAACCTTCTTTCTCCTAAGCCTGTCCCATTTCAAACTGCATTTAGAAATTTTAACCCAGACTTGAAATTTTTCACAGCATTACAAACACTCATTCATTTCTCTTCTTTGACTGCTAAACATGTGTCCTGCAAAAGAAATACGCTCAAGAAGGAGGAGAAAAAATTTTTCCAGTTTAATGCTGTCATCACTCTGTAGCTCAGATTCTGTCGTGCTATGAAAACACAGAGTGTAAAGATTTCTGCTAACAAATATAAATTTGACTTCTTCATGCAAGTGATGTTGTTTTTTATGGTGTTTCTTCACCCTGTTCTGAAGATACTATTCCAAAAAAATAACTTCAGGTTTAGAGTGCTTTGGAAATTATAGCTTTCAGGAAAGGAGATGGGATTAAAGTTCTCCCATTTTATAGAAGGTGAAATTGAAGCATGAGGAGCCACAGCTGGCCAATTTCTCTTCTTTTTATTTGCCTGATAACAGAAAAGTGTGCACCTTTGGAAATTAAATTGGCATGTTTTTTTGTATAGAGGAAAATACGGATTTACTTGGTCTCCTGATTAAAATAGGTCCCCCTACCCCCCCTTTTTTTAAATGTTTCAAATTTGTGAATTCATATTTTTTATATATATATGATTGATGTGCATGTGTAGTTGGTACTTGTTTGGTAAAGTTTGTGTGTAGTTTGTTCTAAAGTTTACTGCAGCCCTTAGTTCTTGTTTCTGATTTTTTCACAATGTCTTCAGATACCTAATTAAAACTTAGTTAGCTTTACAAAGTTGGACAGTTGGCTTAAAGGAAAAGGGAGCGGGGGCTGGGAGAGAGGGAAATCCCACCAAAACATTAGTCTGTCAGGTGGGTTTCCTTTCCCAGCTGTAGTTTATAGGATTATTATCAAATCTTAGCACTGAGAGGAAAGTTAACCACAGAGACAACAAGTTACAGCAACAAAATGTGTTGTTCCTTTTTTACAGTGGATGACTTTAATTTCCAGACAGGAGTCTCAGTTACCTATTTCAGAACGCTTCACTTGGCCCCAGGTATTTCAGGTAGATTAATAGCCTGAGGTAACGTGCCCAGTGTGAAATCAGTGATGCAGTGGTGTTACCTTGGATGCCATAGGTACAAGGTACAAACTTCATATTCCTGTTTTTCTCCTGCTTGCATTCCATCTTCTACCTTTTGGTAAATTTTAAACACACATTGAAGCTCAGACAAGGTTATGATTTGGTTTGCTTGCAAAAATTAGTGAAACCAGTCACTGACGATGGGAACAGGTCGTTATTTTAAATACCAGAATGAAGCATCAAGGAGTTCTTAACTGTTCCAAGAATTTTTCTTCTGATTTCTTTTAGTAAAATATTCATTAATCAGACACAAAGCTGGAGTATGACATGCATTCTGTTTATCTACACATTGATCTTAAATATTTTTGCCTCTCCTATTGCCTTTGTTTGCTTTCTGGCACATGTTCACCCACAGATGGAAATGAAGAAAGGCACCTGACTGATTGATAATTCTGTTAGTAAAACATCCTTGTAGCAAAGGAGTGTTTGGAAGTTCTTAGATGTGACCTTCCAACCACAGGCTGGTTTGGTGTCCACAATCTAGACATAAGACTATAAAATTTGAATCTGAGAGTGTGTTTGGACCGAAGTCTGAGTTGATCCTTGTTTAGGAGATGCTATGGCCTGAGGATGCTGCTCTCAGAGAATCCTGTGGGATGATAAAAGTGGCTTCACCATTCAGGGAAAGTAAGGGGTTGAGAGACTCACATTTTTATGTGGATTTGGGTAGATAAGTAGTTTCATAATTTAGATTGGCAACCAAAACCATTGCATAAAATCTGACCCTCTAAAGGACCTGAGTGACTTCAGCTGGCACATGGAGTTGCAAACAGGGCAGTCAGTTTGTCTGACCCTGGGCTGGCCAGTGCACTTTCTCTGGCTGTCCTCTCTCTCCCCCTTGCCCCTCTGGGCAGCAGCTCAACACTGGAAATCACTTGAAAAAGTAACACTCCTAGAAGGATATTTCCATTTAAGTTCATGGGATCAAATGCTGGTTTTGATTACAAAAGAGCAAACCTATTGCCCTCCACAGGGTTGTGTTGATGTAATACAGCCATAAAAGAGCACAATTTGTTTAGCCTAGCAACAACGAAGACTAAGAGGGGTCATGATTGCTCTGTGCTTTTAAAAAAGGGGGATGTAAACACCAAGAAGGGTTGAGTGGTCTCAGTCAAATGACAATATTGGCATGAGAACAAACGAATATTCAAGAGCCTTAAATAAAATCAGCCCCAGATCAAGTCTTCAAATTATCTCACTTCTGGAAAAAACATTCCCATAGAAGTTATGGGGTTAACAAAGTTAATAGGTTTTGAGATGAAGCTAAGTAGTTTATGAACTATATTCACATTCAGCATTATATGATGCGGATAGCCAGGGACAAGGCTCTAACCCAGAACTGAGCAAGATTTCCTGTGTTCCTATAAGCAAAACTTAGCCAATCTGGCCTGCAGTACTACCACTTCAGAAGATAGGTTTATGTGAGCCCCTTTTGCTGAACACAGCTGAAGATGTCTAAGCTGTATTTCCTGAGTAAAGTGGTGGATTTGCTTTCTTCAAAGCCTGTCATCCTTCTCTGGTATAGGTGTGCTGTACTTGATGAACTGAAATAATTTGAGAGGCAGATGGGTTATCCTGACATATCCCTTTGGGAGGGCTGCCAAGCTCTGGCTGAGGTTAGGAAGCCTCTGCTCCCTGTGTGTGGTGGGGGGTGACCTCCAGGGTCCTCCATGTGGGGCTGGGGCACCTTGTCCATGTTCGTGCCCTGTTGGGGACCTGGGAATAGATTACAGACAGTTTCAACTTTAAATTTCCTTGCTCTCTTGGGGGTGAAACATAATCCTTGCCCTCGCTCTAACACATCCTCTGTGGTTTAATTTAAATGGTGATTTTTACCGTGACATGTGATGTTCATCTGCTAACCCTTTCCCCAATATGTTCAATTTAAAGACACATCAAACCTCGGAATGTGCCTCTATCTATAGACACAGAAGCATGCTATGAGGTAGTTTACCTACTTAGGTTAGTACCTAGGCGCTTGTAAACAAATTCATAAATTTGTCATGATGATTATGGTGTTGGCAAACACAATGGTTGATCATGTTATAAATGTTTATCAACACCCGCACTCACCCACCTGCTAAGAGGTGCTACGCTTTAATGAAATTGTTTGAATATCAAGGCTGGTTGCTAAGATACAATGTTCTTGTTACCAGGGATGTGATGCTTACAGATTTCTGTTATCAAATAATGATTAGAGATGTGCTAACCTCAAGGTGCTCAGTGCAGTGGAAGGCTTACTGAGCCACAAATTAGTAAACTGTCTGCCTGAGCAGACACTTAGAGAAGGAGCACATGTGCATCAAACTTACCGAGCTGACATTTTTAAAGAAGACAAGATCTGGCAGTGTAAATGTTCCTATAGATGATGAAAGACTGTCATAGGAAATGTTTACATGATCTGTTGCCTAGCACAATGTCTTCGTGCCATTTTCCCTCCCGATGCAGAGCAGTGTTGAAATCACCAAGTCAAATAACTGCTTTCCTCTTGCTCACTAAAAATGGCTCTTGCCACTCACCTCTTGAAATTGCGCATTCACAAATTTCTGTTTTCTAAGGGCCCCACAAAGATGGAAACAAAGAAGTGTAAAAAAATTGGCCAGCACACGGGTCTGCTGGATAAAAGATGCCATTTTTGGGAACTGCAGTGTATCCAAGGTTGAAAGTTTGCTGTTGTTAAAACTACAGCTAAATGTTGAAGAAGACAAACATCAAATATTGATGATGTTTTCTTTTTAATGTAGGTGCTCTGAGGGCTCTGATTTGCTAATGCACTTTGTAATAAGGTATAAATATTGTACTTCATTTTATTCTTTTACCAAGTGTTTTCCAGTGTTATTAATCATCAAAGAAAATAATGAACAGCACAATATAGGTGATCAAAAGGGTTTTGCTTCACTGCTGCAGTGCTAACTAACCTTTAAATGTAATTGCTGATCTCATTATTGAATTAGGGTTCAAGGTATGTTTGCAGTCTCTTCGTTAGCATGAATTTGAGCTTAAAGTCAGTTCAGCTGAAATTATCTCAATTGTAAGCAAGCTTCATGTTTGCCTGTGAAACTCAGTGTATTTTTACATCAGCAGTAATTGTTTGTTTCAGTGTAAAGGGATGTTATTTTCCTGCTTCTGTACAAATGCTTCTGTAGCTACTCACAAGACGCTCCTATTGCTATAAGTAAAAATCTGTTGGCAATTAAATACAATTCAGTGCAGTTCTAGCAGATAAGTAGACAACTTCAAAATACAGAATTGCAAAATAGAAAAAGAATCAGCAATAACTTACTATGGTTATAATTAATGATATTAAGATTTACCCTTTGGATGTAAAATTCCTACTTTATAAAATGATACAAGACTGCATCCTACAACAGGATCTTAACATAACCCATGTTCTACCTACGCTGTGTAGGCTGTTCAGACAAATAATCGCCTTCAGCAGATGCCTTTGTCATAATGAGTGTGATAGTTTAATATTTATGGAAGAACTGCTGATTTTCAATGCCTGCTTTAAAACACCAAGAATAATTTTTCCAGTTCTAAGGGCTGCATGGAGAGGAATGTGGTGCAGAGTGAATGGGATATAGAAACATCTCTATGCCACTTCCAAGGGATGGGAGTGGTTCTCTCTGCTCCTGCCTCCCCAGTTTTACATAGGGAGCAGCAGTGGGGCTGGTAAAAGAGGCTGATCATTCTCAGTTAGGTGAAGTTGAAGTGATGAAAAATTGCTAATGTCTGTTGCTGAAACTGAGGTGGGAGAACCTGAAATCTGGCCTCTATGGGAATGGATTTGCACTGTGGCTTGTGTTCACCTCCTGGGACAGCTGATCCCCTTTGTCTGCTCTCCCACCTGTTCCTCTACTACTTTTCACTGAGCTTTGGACCTGCATTGAATTTTATGGCTCTGCTATAATATTTCTGACATTTGTACTTTTGTTATTGCATATATTGGCTATGAAAATATAAAATATTCTCTAAAACTAAGTCCTAAAACTTCCCTTCCTTTCACCACTAGTTATCAGCAAGCTGGGACTGTGGCTGTGGCCACCATGGAAATGGAGATGTAGTGAAATGCCTTGAAATAACACTAAAGCACAGATGCTCACCTGGCCCCTTATGAAAGCACTTTATCTGCTGCAGCTGCCTGTGAAGTGGGAGAAAAGTTGTCTCTTTTTTTTCTGCCTTTTTTTTTTTTCCTTAGGTTTGTTGTAATGAATGATTTACATGGCATTAAATTATGTTGGGATATACTGTGTCAGGTGGCATGACCTGGTATAACCCAACTTAATGCAACACATATGTTTAGATTGTATTACATGTGAAGAAAAATTCCCTGAGAAGCTGTCAGGAGCAGGTGATTCCTGCAAATGGAAAATATTTGCACAGTGATATTTTATATGAGTCAAAATTGAAAGGTGTGTAATACTTCAGTATGGATTTGGGAGCTTTAGCCCTGCTGACTTTGCTGGGACTAAAACTTTTTAATATGCCATTGTTCCCTTTGGAAATATGATTTAACAGCTGAAGCTGAGATGGAAATTTTGCAAAATCTTGCTTTCGTTAGAACTGATGAAGCTGCAGTTGTGTAAGACTGTGAGATCTAAATCAATTGACTCGCAGCTACCAATAAAGCAGGATGTAAGGAATTCACACAAGCAAGTCTGGATTATTATTTTCCTTTTAAAATATTGCATGCTTGATCACTTCCCCTTTTGGAAATCAACTTGGTAGGAATGTGGGCCGAAGTGCAAGGTTTACATTTCACTCTGACTTGACTGTGTCGAGGTACCCAGCTTTAAATTTGGAGGCTCATATGGATTTTTTTTTCTTTTTTTTATTTGGTGTCAGAAATAGGAGCCTAAATTTAGGCTACGAAGTTCATTTAAGAGTCTAAATATAAACGTTCTGCTTTTCAAAAGTGCTGAGCACCCTGCAGCTCCCGCAGACTCCATTGAGACTTTGCCTCGGTGTGGGATGCTGCTCCCAAATGCACCCCATCCCGGGGGGGAGGCTCCTGGGTGTTTGCATTCGGTGTTTGCACAGCACAAAATGTGTGTTTGTAATGCCTGTGAGACTCAGAAGTCAAGGAAATGCCTGTGTGACTCTAATTGTACACACACGTAGTGGCCTTCTCTGTGTATGCATTGTGATGCATTGATCACGTCCTCTGCTGGGGTGAATGCTTGGGAGCATGATGTGAGTGAGGCAGGGGTTACAGCCAGACTGTTCTGGCACAACAGACAAACAAAGCCATGTTTGGAAAGGCAAACATTGACACTCCAAGCTTTTTCATGTGGGCTCTTCTGTGGACAAGCTAAATTTAAAACCAAGGTATTACTATGCTTCTTTTGCAAGGTGTTTTTTACCTGTAGACTGGTTGCTGTTGCATCTATGTTGGAGATACTCCTGTTTCTGCTCTACCCAGAGCCTTTCCCATCTTGTCTGGTACTCAGCATTTCACCTTATCTTAATCAGTTTTTTTTTTCCTACCCTTATTCTGTTTTAGGAGACTCATAATTTCCTTTTATCCAGATTTCCCCTTAAGCCCACTTTTACTTAGCTTATGTCTGAAAAGCACTGATAGATGAAATTTGAGGTTGCTCTGGGTACCCAGCCCTAAATCCAGGAGCAGCATTTGCAGGTGGTAAATTCTTTTACTCCTATAGCCCTAAGCTCAGCACAAACCTCTCCTATGCTGTGTAAATGGCTTTAGAAAACCCTGAGAAGGGATGTTTGACTTGTGAGAAAATATATTTCAACTTTTAGAAGTGCTTTTTAAGAAAAAAATAAAAAAAAGAAGATAAAAATCTGCCACAAACTTGAGATGTAAATAAGAATAACCTGAGATACCTAATAGATAAGAACAACCTGGCCAAAGGCAAATGGGGGATCCTGGACAAGAGCTACCCCATTTTTGCTGAATCTCAAGTTCCTACTTGGAAAAGTGGTAGGATCTTTGGCAGGAATAAGCCTTGCTGTTATTCTGGGCAAGGCAATGCATTTCCTCTCCCCAGCCCTCATCAAAGAAATGCCTCAACTTTTTTGAGCTGAAGTGTCTCCAAAGCATCTGTCTCTCAAACAGATACCTGGCATAGCACTACCAGCTCAAACAGTTAAAATTGGCTAGACAAATGTGACTGAAATCCGTGTCTATTAGTAAGAGGAGTTTTCAGGCAAACAATTATATGTGTTGCTGCCACTGCCAATAATGCTGATATTTATTTTTGTATTATGCACAAACCTTTAAACAGGATCATCTTCGTTACAACACATCATCAGGGGCTACTCTGCACTGAGCATATGGCAGGGCTGGAGCTTGGAGAAGTGGGTAGTAGCTGGTAAACGCTGACAGCTGAGAACAGACCATTGTCACTACTCAGAGCGTGTTTGCAGTCAGGGTGCAGAGGCAGCAGTTACCTGCTTTTGGAGGCTCCAGCTTCTCCAGAAAAGATGGGAGCAGATGTCAGGAGCCTCAGATTTGGATCTGATAAGGACTTGGATCAAAATATCAAACAAAAATATTTTAGGGAAAGTTTCTGGGAGGAAGTGAGCTATATGGGGAGCATGGCTTGCCAGGCTTTTTAAAAATAAAACGTTCTCACTCTGTGTTTAGCTCTCCCACAGTTTGAAACACTTGCGGTGATCGAGCCTAGCAGCCCTTGTCAGTCTACAGTACATCATCCCCCTTCGGTTGGCTGGGAACATCTCTCCTGTAAGGGCAAAATAAAGCTGCTCATTTTGCACACATGCTTTTAAAACTATAGGCAAGGAATACCTAAATATAAAGCAAGGGCACCTTGGACTAAATGCTTTCTGACTGGGGCTGTTATCGCCCTTTCCCCTTGCAGTCACACATCTGCTTCTCCTGCCTTTTCTTACACGCACCTGTGGCTTGCTGACAATCACAGGATGGTTTGAGTTGAAGGAGACCTTAAAAATCCTCGGGTTCCAACCCCTGGCCTTGGGCAGGCACAGGGACAATGTGCTCTGTGGTGTGTGTGAACTGCTCAGGTTCACACCGCTGTCACACCTCGCTCACTCCATGCTCAGGAGTGCATTCCTCCAATTAAATACCAAACCCCAGCACCATACCTACAGAGGCAGCAGAAATCTGGTGCATGGGTGAAGGAGAGAGGGGCCTTCTGCTGCCTTCACAGGCCGGTGCATTACCCTCAGTCCTTTGTTTGCAGGGAGGTACAAGATCTGGGGTTCAGTGAGCACTCTCAGTTTCTTCTGTGTGTTTTCCTTGTAGAGCTACATAAGCAAATCTCCTTGTGGTAGTGCAACCAGGAGGGAGATTTTTTTGGTGTCTTTTTAAAATTGCAGTTCATATGATACCTAAAAATATCTGTTGCCGACTGGCTTTCTGAACTGTTCTTTTTGTTGGCACTTTGATAAAAGTAAAATTAATTAATTAAAAATAAACTTACTAGTAACTGCCTCCAAACTGAGAAATGGGCAGCTTTTCCTAGCATTTTTTTTTACTTGAAACTGCCTGGGTTGGGAAGACAGGATGATTTTCAGTGCATAGTTTATGAAAAAGAAGGGGATTAGCAGACCTTCATAGAAGAACCATGAGTTATGTTAATCCATGAGTCTCTTTATGGTAATTGCAAACTAAATCAAATGACACAACTGTTGAAATGTGCTGTAGATTTTTTTTTTTGCCAATTAACAGTCAGAAACACTAATGTTGATGTCCCTAAGTCATAATATGTCAGTTTGCAAAAGCATGCAAAGTAAGTTTGCTGTTTCATGGCAAGCTTTTCTTTTGTTGCTTGGTAATTAATTGTAATGTAGCTGCTCCCCATTTACCGTGGAGAGGTAACCATCAGCACTTGGTGGGCTGGGGGCCTCCTCAGGGGTGAAGACAGGGATATTTTGGCTATAAATGTTGTGCTCAGCCTGTGAAGACATTCTAGAAAGGTTTATTCGCCAAAATAAAATGCAAAATCTACCTAGCTGGTGTCCCTTTGCATACCTATATTTGAACACTGCCTTGCAAATTAAGAGGCAAGGTGATTCATTGAGGCGAGTGATTTCACTCTTCACAATACCAAAGCACCCAAATACGCAATCTTCTCAACCAGCAGCCTCCATAAAATATTTTTTAGGGTTATGTTTGACAGGGAACAACTGAGTTGGAATGAGCATACTGCAGAGCACTGTTTTGTGTACTAATTATCTACATCGATGGCTGTGCGGAGCGGCTCGGAGCGCTGTACCTGCTGTGCTGAACAACTCGCTCGTAGTCATGGAGTGTATGCTTCCCGTGGGCACCTGCCCGCTCTGTGCAGGGCATCACGTTGAGTCATGTCACGTTGTGTCACATCACAGATGAGATGTGACCCAGTGTAACCTGGCACAGTGCAGCGCTGGCACTGCAGTGGATCTCAACGCGGCGGAACCGCGTGGTCGTGTTTGTCAAGGTCGGGCAAATGCAGGCTGGATGTGCCTGAACCTGCAGCTTTACCCCCTAGCCTGGCTCTGTGTAGGTGGTTTGGCATATCTCTCTGGGATATAAATGCAGGAATTTCCCTGCTTGTGCTTATTTATGATACTTGTCGTTTGGGAAACGGTAATCTTCCTACTTTTTAATCTAAATTGAACTGTGGTGAGCATGCCAATAAAACACACCGCGACAGACAAAGGAAAATCTCCCTCTATTAATAATAAAAATCTTTAAGATTTATCAGTTTCCCTCTCTTTCTTTCCTTTGTGTGATGCAGTCTAAAGCAACTGCTACATTTATAGATATCTGATAAAATTTTAATAGAAGAACCCATTACCTTTGAATCTGGAGTAAAGAGACTATATCAAAACCAGGAGTGTTGAGCTGAGCTAAATATAACTTGTTAACTTGGAGTAGCAACCCGTGAGTTTTATAGTGCTGATGGATTTACTTTCTATTGCCACAAGCAGTGGGACAGTGAATTTTGTAGCAGGTGAGGTGCCATTAAACAAGAGCAAAAAAGATTTTTCCAGCTATTGAGGACTGGGGTGTTGGTTGGACTTTTTTTTATTTTTTATTTTTTTATTTTTTTTCTTTGGAGGTCTTTCCCAACCTTAATGATTCTCTGAGGAGGCTGTATAAGACTCACCATTGAGTGTGAAAAATTAAACTAAGGTTTTGGAGTTTGCCTCCTTGATTCTGGGGGTTACTGAGGTCTAAACAATGTTTGTGTTATTGCCAGAGTTGGGGTTTGCAATTTAATAAGATGAGCTTTGAAAGAAAACATCAATACAGGGTTTAACAACCAAATCCAGAATTACCTGGGGGGAAAAAATGCTGCTACTTTGTACCCCGTTGCCTTTTTACCTACCTGGAAAAGAAACTCAAGATAATTTTAGTAAGGAGGTAATACAAAAGGGGATCTTTATTTGAAGGCCTTCAGAAGCTTTTCAGGAGCTGTTTGCTCTCCAATATCCAATTCTGACTTGTAGATGCTCTGCTCACCTGGCATCTAATGCCTGCATAATCATCATTTTAAGGGCAGATTTCAAATTTTATGAAAATGTAGGAAATAAATTTTCACTTTTTAAATTTTATTTTATATACTTAGTGGTACTTCAGGCAATATTTTTTTTTCTTAACACTGAAATAATTAGCAGAGTTTTTTAATGCTTCTGACGCATTAATAAATGAAAATTGATGATTTTGAATACACACACATATATATATATGATTATATATATACACCATAAAATATGACTTTTTCTGTGTCATTTAGAGAAGAATCACTTTGTCCATGAGAGGAGGAGCTGCAGTTCAGGACGGTTTTTAGTTGTGTAATTACTGCTGATTACTGATTAGCAGGTAGGAAAGAGCATTTTTAGGACTAGGAACTTGCACTGTCCCATTACTCTTACAGTACTTGAGATTAAAAATAAAACTACTATTTTCTACTATTTTTTTTTCTGTTTGACTTGAAATGTGCTGTTTTCTGAGTGTTTTATTAGCAAAAAATCCAGATATTCATCTGACAGGATGGAGTTGAAAGACTAGGTTAAAACATGAAGTCAAATGAGAGTCTTATCTAAATCCCTATCTTAGATGGGAGGGTTTATTACTGAGCTAATAGTGTTGTAACTAAAGTTGCACGATGCAGCAGGCTTCAGACAGAAGCTGATGACCTCTATTATGATACATCCACTTTAGAACCAGATGAAATGTAGTAAAATGTATTTAAAAATATTCCAGAAACATATGTAGATACCAGAATCTGAAGTCCTAAATGCATACAGCCTCTATTTCTCCACCAAAGGATGAAGCTGGTAAATACAGTAACATTCTTTCTCTCCTTGAGCTGAGCTGAATTTAAACTGTGAGCTTCATTTCCACAATTCAGTGTCCAATATGCAATCTGATCACACCTCCACTTTTGTGAGTTGTAACCGTGGCCTTAAATTAAATTACAAACCCTACATTGGACTGACATAAATCTGATTTTGGGCTGAACTTGAAGTGTTTGAAATACCAAATCACTACTCCCTGATCCCTAATGAGAAGTAATCAAAGAATTTAACCAGCAGTACAAACACTTACACATCACTACAGAAGTAGCCAAATTGACTCAAAGTACTCTTTCTCTCTATGAAAAAATTGTGTGCAAATATACCCTACTGACACAGGCTCTTCCAGCACAATCACTAAAGAGGAGGGAAAAGACTCTTCTGCTTTAATTCTCAGAAAAGAATCCCAATAATTATTTTTCTCCCTTCCCTTCTGGAAATCTATTTTTTACTATTCTACCCTCTGCTGCATAAACAATTAAATGCAATAAGGAATTACCTAGCCTGCCTGGATGTGACGTGGACAGTTGCTAACCTGATGCTTCTGCCATGATCTGGACACACATAAATTGGTTGGGGTCTCTTTCTTCTGTCTCTTTCCAAAAGAACCCCCCAAAAAACAAAAACAAAATAACAACAACAAAAAAACAACTAACCAAAACAACCAACCAAACAAAAAAAAACAACAAAAAAAAAACCCAAAAAAACCAACAAAATCCTGGTTTGACTGCTCAGATCCCCAAACAGTCCTGATTTATTTGACTGTCAAATTTCCTTGTTGTCTCCTTGCATTTTCCACAGCAGTTCAAAATCTCAGTGCATCAGGGCAATTATGATATTATATAGCCATGCATTTGATGGTACTGACACAGAGTAAAAAAAAAAAAAAAAAAGAGAACTAAAAATCAATAGTGTTTTTTTCCTTCTGAGGAGAAGCAGCACTAAGCTTGCCCTGGTGGGAATGTGAAAAGGTACATCCTGAATTTTAGCCCTAAGGTGATGCAAAGTGAAGGAAGCTGTCTTTTCTAATGAATTTAAGCCCTTGCTTTCTGACCCTATAAAGAAGAGGAGTTTTTTCCTTTCCTTTGTGTTTTTTTTTTTTTTTCTTCTCTGTCTTTTTTTGGGGGGTGTAGATGTAAGAAAACAGTTATTAGTGTTACTCTAGGCTATTTATTATTATTATTTTTAAATTCCTCAGCAAAGGGTGGATCATGCCAACTGCTCTGGTGACTATAGGGTGGGATTTAAGGTACTTAAAGAATGAGGCAACCAGACCAAGTCATTCTATGATTGCTGGAGAAGTAATTTTACACCTGATATTTAAGATAATCTGTCTACATCATGCATGTCATCTTTCTCCAGTGTGTATTTTACTGCCTAGGAAAGCTCATGTTCCTGCCTGAGTAGAGTGCTGGGGGTTATATTTTGTCTGATACACCTTTTTAGAATGTACAGTTGTGGGATGAGGGGAAAGGGGTAGTGGGTGACACTACAGGTGCTGGCTGGTGCTCTTGAGGTCTCCTATAATAAATTTTGCTGGTAAAGCTGCACCTGCTGCCAAACAATGGGCCATGCAAACCCAATACATGATCCCGGGAAGAAATTTTTCCCTGGCAGGGTGATGAGGCCCTGGAGAAGCTATTGATTGTCCATCCCTGGAAATGTCCCAGGCCAGGTTGGACAGACCTTGGAGCAATCTGGTCTAGTAGAAGGTGTCCCTGCTTATGGCAAGGGGTGGAACTGAATGAAGTTTAAGGTTCCTTCTGCCCAAACCATTCTGTGATCCTGTTTGTAAGCATTCCATGAATGCAATATGCATTGAAGGGAGCTTCTAGTAACTTCTGAAGTAAAGACGATGATGATGATGATTTTATTTCATTTTCTATGCAAGGATAGAGACTGCCATCTATTAAAACATCCATAAAGAATCAGATCAGTGCATGAAAGCTGTTAAATGTGGAGTTGGTGTCTGACTGCAGTGTCTTCACAAATGAGCAATGCTCGGACCATCATTTCTATTGAGGAGATTTATTTTTGTCTCTGCTGTTAAGAAGAAAGTTCCATCGGCCGGTGTTGGATTTCAGAACTTGTATGATAAATCAGGAATTTTATACCCCTCTTTGTACATACCTTGATGGTTGTTATATCTGTAAGTTGGTAGAGAATCACTCTGGAATTATAAATCCTGTGATTCAGGAGTTAAACTTAGACTAAAGCCCAGTGAATCACAGGTTCCCCATGTGCACATATCTTTCCTCATGCACTTGCAAAATCTGAAGTCATGAGGTTCCAAAGGAAAGGTTCAGAGAAAAAAAGTTTCTGTTCCTTCTTTCTAAGTGTCCTGGATGCTGCCATCCAACTTCCCTTGAAACAGACCTCATGGTCTTGTATTTTGGTGTGGCTGCTTTGTAATGACCCGCTTTTTGCAGAGGGTCAGCACTTGTGACTTGCAGGATGTCCACAGGGGAGGGAAGATGTGCAGAGCTGTCTGTGCTCTACTGGGGGAGTTGTGAAAAATGTTCCCTGCTCAGGTGTCAGACCCCAGACAGGGCATCCAGATCCTTACAGAATCATCTTTATGAGGACTTCCCATGAGGAACATGCTTAGGTCCTTGAGGATAACTAGATGCCTAAATATATAGGTATATGTTTGCTGAGATTTTTGAGATTTCATGGGTTTTGGCTGCAGAAAAACACTTCATCTTAAGTGTGCATCTGGGATTTACCCCTTGAAATCCAAAACTTGGACCTAGGTTCTACATCCTGGTGACACCTAACCTTTGCATGAACCTTAAACTACAATATGCTTTAGATATGAAGTGTGTGTTGATAAAATCTAAGTGCTTCTGAGAACTCCAGAATTGCTCAAGCACTTCAGGCAAATTCAAGCAGAGCTTCCCCTGCCACCCTCTGTCGTGTCAGCCCTGCTGGACTTCTCAGAAACCATGAGTAGGGTGAAGGGAAGCAGATGAAGGAGTGGAGGGAGATTCAACCCCTTCCTTCTGAAGCCCTCCCCTGGCTGCTCCATGGGAAAGGATGTGCCTGTAAACACATAGGTTTGGAAAACCTTGTGAAAGCACAGCTCTCATAAAGAAGGAAAACCTATTTCTGCCCCAAATGATGCTTTACCTGAATATTTGTAGGAATCCATGCAGGGTATTCAGTGCGCGTCGAGCAAAGACAGCAGCACTTGAGGCACCAACTCCTGTCTCTCCATTGGAAGCAGCTGTTATTACCTTCTATAAAACAAAGTGTCTGATGTATTTGCAGATAGAATTTGTGAAGACATAAAAGTGAGATCTGTCTGATGTCAGCTTTCACAATTGCAGCTCTTGGTGTTGTCTGACCTCCTGAAGACCCAGTTTGATCCACGCATTTCCTCTTATTTACAGTAGTGTGCTGACATTTAGATGGGGATGGAGACCTAGGGAAAGGAAATGGAGTTTACGATGACAAAAAAAGTCATAAGAAATTTGGTTCCTTAAGTTTAAGCTTTTCCTCATGGTTTTATTTTTTTTTCACAACTCTTCCTTTGTTAAGATGAAGTGACAAGACCTCAAATGACAAGAAAATTAGGGAATTGGGAATTGCAGGAATATGAGGCAAACAAGTACATCACATTCTTTCTTTTGATTCCAGTGGAAGTATAAACTCACCTAAATGTGGAATAAGTTTGGTATCTGTGGACAAGTGTACCTTGCACAGAACAATCCCACAACATCACAAGGTGCTTGGTTACTGCCAATTGTTAGTGAGAGGTGAAGGAATTAAGAGCATTTTTGTAGAGCCCAATGAGTATATAATTATATAGGGAATTTTCTGCTGGTGTAATCCACTCTAGGTACACATAAGGAGATTGTTCTCTTTAATGTTCAAGGTATGTTTCTTGATTAACAAGGAAACTCAGTTTAGGAGAGCTGGGGGGAGGAAGAGAAGAGATGAAAATGAGGAAGTTCTTAGTACAGTACCAGAAAAAAAAATGTATTAACGATAATTGAAACTCACCTCCGTGAGGGCAATGAATCATCAGAAACAGCCTGTGGAAAACAAGGTTGTGCAACCTTGACCAGTGTGTGTCACTGACTGGTGGAATTTTTAGAAAAGCAGCAGTTTGGGCTCATTGCTGTGGTTCGTGATTGCACACACCTGTTCGGCTCGGAGGTTTTGCAACCAAATTGAAAAAAAAAAGGAAGCTGAACTTGCTGCTTCTCCTGAGCAGTGCAAAAAAGCAGAAAACCACAGCTGTTCTAGCTGTTAACAGATATCAGCGGAGCTCCTCCTGTTACATAATTGAGGATAACGTTTTTGAAGCATATGGGCTGAAGGTATTGTAAACTCATTAAAGCTTGAGGTGGGAAACATTCTAGCACATTTCTAGGTTTGGTATCTTTAACAAATGTTTACAATTAGAGCTCCTATAGGCAATTTATTAAATAATAAATGAAGGGAAAGCTTGAGAAAGAAGCAGAAAGTCAGGAATTCCTGTGCAGTGACACGTGAGTTGCAAGTGTAATTGTGCAAGATTGCTGCCCATTGATCTGATAACTGGTCACTTTGGGTGGCTAGAGATGCAAGATGCAGTTTTGCTATCTGCTGGGTAATGTGAGAGAAATACAGTTTTCAGACACTCTGAAGTTACTGGAGTTACTACCTGCTGTATGCCAGCTTCCAGCATCTGACTAAGAAAAGCTGTAGAAAATTAAATGGTTACAAAGTGGATCTGGACAGCCTCTGTATTTCTATGGATCTGATCCTTAGGAGGAAGGAGGACAGAGGTGGTTCTTGCTGTAATTGCACTAGTAGTGCACACATGGATTTGGCCCATTTCTGAAAGCCCCTGTGTCAAGAAAAATTAAGTAATGTGACCAAACTTGGAGACTTAACACATGGGCTTTAGTGAGTATGGATGGTTGAGGGCTGGAAACAGTAACAGGTTTTGGGGATGCAGCTTCTGGGAGTGTGGTTTCTGATGTTCTAGAGTCATTCTTATTGGTTCAAGAGGCTCCACTGATCATGGGGTGTGGATCTCTGGCTATGGGTCAAATCCAAGTGGAGTCACTGAATGAATCTGGGCAGTGCAGCAGCCTAAAGATTGGGAAATACTTGGCCCGTGAGTTTTTCTTCCCAGTGAAGACCTACCAGCTAAACCCAAAGAACGTGATCTTGGTTTCTTCAGGGGTGATAAAGCTGGCCAGGCTATAGCAGCTTCTATCATTTTTATAGTCCTAATACACAGTCATAAGTGATTCAGTGTTTACAGGGAAGTAGAAAACATCCTGCAGTTTCCATGGAACGTTGTCTCTCCAGATGAGGCTGAAGGCCAAGTTCCAACTGCTCTCTGTCCTCACACAAGTAGGGTGGCCCTACAGGGCTTTGCTACCATGTGCAGCAGAGAAGAAATGTAGCTGAGCCAACAGAGTGCCCTGTGATGGGTTAATCCAAATCTGTTACCCGTGTCCTACTCTCCTCCCATGACACCACACAGTGCTTAGAATCCATTGTCCTGGTTTGTTTTCAATGGCAGAGGAAATTCAGTTTGTTTAATCTGTATTTCATTTGGTTGGCATCAAAGTGGCAAGAGGGCCATTGGCTGGTACAATGCATGTTGTATGAAAAACATGCTCTTGATGATTTATTATTAAGGACCAAGATTTTCTTTTGTGACTAAGGCTTGGCTTAAGGCTTGTCTTGTTGCTGGCTGGCTGGCATTTTCCCACAGCATGAGATGTGAGGCTATCCTACAAAATCATTATCAGGGTCTCTTAAATAAAACACATGCTTGTTAATGAGTATCATGATGATTTTGCAGCTATAGCTTCAAAAATTGTAACTTAAAGAGCAGGCATAAAAAAAATGAGACAAGTCTAGGATCTGACATCCTCTCATAACTGATCCAAATATTGCTGAGCCTGGAATTTCATCCTTGTTTGAGGAATGTCAAAACAGGACCTGACTCTCAGGTGCAGCCTAGTGGCTTCCACAGGTGATCCAGAGAGAGTGGGATGTTTCCTGTTATATACGGATGATCTAAAACTCTGCTATATTTATCCAGTAGCACATGGAATCTGGAGACCTGCTTTTCATCTCCCTGGGTTTTTGCCAAATCCTTAACATGATTAACAATTTTATTTTTTTTTAATGCAATCAGATGCTCTTTAGAAACACGAATGTGTTTGAAGGCTCTCCATACTGGAGAACTTATGTGAAGATATCTATTTATTTTATCCTCCCCCCCCCCCCCCCCCCCCCAATACTTTGCTTACAGTTAAGATTTTAAAATTATTCATTGCATGTTGTTGCTCTTCAAACTATTTGGGAAGTATTGTGTTCTGGAAAAAGAAATGGGAAGTTATTGGCTTCGTTAGGGTCTTGCTAATTATTCAACTTACTTACTTTGAGAAAATAGCCATTTCAATCTAAATGCACCAAATATTTGAACTGGGTTCAAGCTATTCATCAGGGCTTTTTCTCTGCATGAATTTCAGATCTCTAACTTCAGTGCAATTAGAGGTTAACCTGATCCTTTTGTTTTAATACCAATCCAAAGCAAGACAGCACAGCTCTTTGCAAAGCCAGTAGAAAAAACACAATGCAAATAATATTCTGATTGCTTTGGTAAATCTCTGGTATTCATAACAATTGAGTATATCAAATTCATATGTGGCATTAATTATACTGCACCATTATGGATCAAAAACAGCTGAAAAGGAAGGGTGCTTGCTGGGGTGATAGATAATCTATGGAGTATTTGTGAAAATTTGGCCAAGTGTGCCTGGAGTTATGCACATCATCTGAACTCTGGTCTGATTAAAGTTGCACAAACAGATTTCTTGGGGAATCTCCATATAAAGTTGATCTAGTTGGTCATGCCCTTTAGAATCATGTTCCCCAATTTGCCTTGTTCCCAGATTCTAGATGGAGTAGGAGTTGTTTTATTTAAGCTTGTGCTGTTTATTCACAGGGTGTGGTGGGGGATGTTAAACATTTTTTGTTTTGTTGCAGCTTTATGTGCAGTGCTTTAATCAAGGTGTCTCCCTTACATGCTATATTCCCATCATCATGGGTAACTCTAGGACACACATTTATTCTGGAAGAGAGTAATAAAAATGAATGTTGTCAGTGTCTGTAGAAAATGAGCACTGGACCTCCAGCTAATCAGGTTATTTCAGGCTAGTTAAGCATATTTCTGATTCCAAATTTGTTTGCATTTGTTAATGCATTTCAGTCTAAGATGCTCTGTGTGATGCTTTCATGATGCTAGAGAATTTTGGAATGGGATATTTGACCTGTTCTGCAAAGAATGCATCTGTTCACTAAATCAAATTAGAAAATGCTTAATCTGTAATTTTTACTATACCAAGACATCAAGGAAAGGATAGGGTTTTACTGGCAATGGAAAAACTATTAAAATTTTTATCCTTATGCAAATATGTAGACTAACTACATGGAGTTTTTTATTAGTGAAATAGTCCTCCCTTCATTAAAACACTTTACTAGAAAGTCAGAGGGCAAAATTGGCTAGGCATTTTAATTATCCCAAGTTTTCCATGCAAGATCTCATCTTGTGGAGTGGGTGTTTTCTTTAATAACCTCCCAAATACCTGTAAGGTTTGAAAGTGGTAAAACTCCCTGTAAGGTTACAGAAATCCATTCCAGCCTCACCTTTGGAAGTGAAAGGTCAGTGTAAAAACATTGACTTTTCATGCATGCCATAACTGAGACTCTTGCCTCGTTGTTTCTGTTTCTTGCTTTGGAACCACCTCATCCACTTGCACCTCCCATGCTTCCAGGGCATTCCTGCTTAAGTGGGGAACACTCAGGTGAAGTGTTTATTGTTACAGATTACCCCAGTGAGCTACAGACACAACAGATTGAAACTGTACATGTCACCAGCAAAAGCCAAGGGCAGAGAGGAATTAATCCTTTTGGAAAATTAAATTGCAAATATCAGATATCCATAATAAAGAAAAGCCTAGACCTTGTTTTTCAGCTATGTTTTTTTTCCAGGCTATAAAAACAAGCAACTGTGTTTGTTTTCTTGAAGAATACTTCAAACCCTTTGTTGAAAGATACTGCTTAATAGTTGAAATACTGGCAATTTCTGAAAATTCAGGGCTGTGGGAGAGTTGCTGCCCGTTATTTGGCTAATCTGGGCACACTGTCACACTGTTCTTTTAATAGGTGTGTTTGTGAAACCAGAATAAGACTTGCGTGATCACTGGTGATGATATCTGATACCCAGTTTCACAGCAAACTGTGACAGTAAGGGATTGAAACAATTTTTTCCTAAGTTATGCTGAGATTCTCACGAATCATCCTTTTGTCTGTCCCTAAAACGTGGGTGCCACTGCCTCGGTGCCGAACACTGCTGCGACTGTGTAGTCTCTGTTTCTCTATGAGAAGACAGAAACCATCTGGTCTGAAACACAGCCCCCTTTGAAAATACATATCCCATTATGTTAGCTCTGAAACAGCCTGAGCAGCTCTGCCTCTGAAGAGGAGATCGTGTCTTAACATGTAGAAAACTTTTCTTTTAAAATATTTTTCTTTTTTTTTTTTTTTCCTTTTACTGGGGGTATGGGGAGATATGCCTAGAGTATTCTTAATTATTGATTATTCTTAATTATATGATTTTTATCCTGAATCTGTCTTGCTCTCACAGAGACCATGCTTGCAGGATGACTTATTCCCTTGTTTTCCAGAGGGGGTGTGGTGGTTCCCTGGCAATGCCCTGGGGACTGTGGCTCTCTGTGCTGGGGGATAACCCAATCATTTTCCAACCTCCCTTGTCTTCTTGTCAGTGCCAGGCAGCTCAGGCACACGAGGGCAGCAGGCTGTATGTCTCCAGGCCACCTGTACATTCTTCCTCTTTCTGTCCATCCTCCTCCTCCTGTAGCTCACAAGGTCCTTGTTGCTATTGTCTGTTTTGCCTCTCTCATTAGAAAAGCCATGGTGCTGCAATGGACCTGGCCTGGGCACCTTGGTCAGCCCTGTGCTTCGAGAGAAGGTCAAGCAGGAAACTAATCTGATTTGGTCTCTGTTCAGCACTCACAGCTCCTCCTGCAAGGAGAGGAGGGGGCGAGGTGGTGGACAGTGGAGGGGGAAGGTCCATGGACCCCATGTGATGCTGCAGCAAACCTGGTGCTCTCTGGCTGGGAAATGTTCACTTCTGATTTACAGCAGCGAGTACAGAATTAGATTTACTTTGTTCCCCCTGCTATTTTTCCTGACTGGTGTTCACAGGGCTAGCAAGTTATGGTGGTTAAAAAAAAGAAAACAAACCAACAAAAAAAACCCCCTAATGTTCTATAACTCCCCTTTAGCAAGACACAGGCACAAATGGCTGTGCAAAGGTTGCCAAATGCAAATTTCGTGTTATAATTAGGTCTCCACTATTCTTTTCCACTTTTTAAAAAGCCTAGTTTTTTTTTTTTTTTTTTTACGCTTATTTGCCTTTTTGCTCCAAAGGTGCAGGTTTTGCTTAACTTCTGCAATAGGCCTTCTTATGACAGTAGATTTGTGAGTTTGGTTTGATAAATTGCTGGCTGTACGTCTTGGGAAGCGGATGTTCTCAGCTGTGCAGAGCAAAAAAAGCCCCTAGCAAACCCAACAAAAACTCAAACCCCTCATTTTGAGCCCTTCATTTGGCTATGACAGGTAGCACTGGTGGTTCTTCACTCTGAGGATGTGAAGTGCAGGCAGCCAGGAACATATACGAGGTAACTATTATGTTTAAGTCAACACAAGAGCATGCCAGGAATGTTGCTGATGCTTTAAGAATGCACCTAATTAATTTAAAAGTAGTTCTGTATTACTCTCTACCTAACCTGTATTATTCTCTAACCTTACCCTGAAAGCAATTGCCATTTTATTTTTAACAGAGGTAATAACAAAGCAGGGCTGCTCTGTTTAGGTGGGAGAGCTGCCTGATTTTCAGGGCAGGTAAGGCAGATTAATAACAGGCCACTCATAAGAAGGTTTCAGGTCTCACTGTCAGAGGGTAATAATTAATGATCAAATGTTAATGGAGATGCTGGGCTGTTGATGCTATTAATTCAGCTCAGTGGAGCCAGTCCTGACCAGGACCTGCCACAGCTGTCACTGCATTTGCTTAATTATTCCAGTGCCTTCAGGCTCTTTTTCCCTTTCTCCTGCTAACTGCAGGACAGTATGTTTCCACTGAAGCAGAATTATGAAGAACGCCCCGATTCCCGGGCACTGCCTGGCCAGCTCTACACGCAGACCTACAGGCAACAGAGATGACCACAAAGTTAAACAAATAACCTCTCTGCCCCTCCCCACAAAGTCTTTTTTTTTTTTTTTTTTTTTTTTTTATTCCCTCCCTCCAGAAAGATGTAGGATGATTAAAAACAGCTCAGGACGGGAGGGTGGCAGGGCTGGGGCAGCCTCAGCATCATGGTCTGGGTCCATCTTGGTATTGTGGATGCTTTGCTGGCCTGGGGGTTTGGAAGTGCTGGTCCACACTGGCAGTTCATTTATAGATTTCTACATACTAGCAGGGTCTTCCTACCATCTTAGACCAGCTAATGAATTCATAATTCCGACTGGTTTAGATTCCTACCAGCTGGTAGGCATCTTATATATTCCCAAGGATTCTTATAATGAAGCATCAACCAGTTCTTGCCAAAAGGTGAATGTAAAATGGGGCAAGGGTCACTAAATTCCAGTGAAGTCTCAAAATCTGGAAATCCAGGGCAGAGGATCTTGGGCTAAGGGTGAAAAATTTATTGGTTAAAATGATGATTTTTGTCAGACTTGAGGATAGAGAAACGGGAGTTCTCAGTGTTTAACTCTGTACAGTCCTGTTAAGACTCAAGAAAAATCCTAATCCAGTCTTTCAAGGAATTTTTGAAACTCTCTTAATGTCTTGCCTCTTTTTCTGATGCAAAACTCCCTCATATTTCTCCCCATTCCTCTTAAAAGACACGCTAATTATTTTCATTTCCCTGCCTCTACCACCTCCCTAAAAAAACCCAAAAAACAAAAAACCTCAAAAATTGCATGCCCCTGCCCCCCCCAAAAAAAATGCAGAAAGGTTTTTTTTTTTAATTTAATTTCCAGTTCTGAGAAGTGCTGCATTTTAAAACTAGTTCAGTGTGTCTTGAGCTGCAAGGCTGGAATGCTTCTTGACTCGCTTCCAACCTGAAGTGCTTAAAAAAATGTGAAGCACTACAACAATTTTAAATCACTCTATACACTGCACATGGTGATTTAAAATAATTGAAGCTCTTCAAATTTTTATATGCCCTTGAATTTGGAAGCGATCAAAGTTCTGAGCATGTGCAATACACAATGATTTAAAATTATTAGAGCTCTTCAAATTTATCATAAGTGTTTCAGCTTGAAAGTGATAGGGAATCTGGACCTCAGCAGTGTAAAGTGATTTAAAATTATCAGAGCACTACAGATGTTTTATAGGTGCTTTAATTTGGAACTGATCTCAGTTCCGGACTCTACCAATGTATAGCATATTACTTTTAAAATCTCTGAAGCAGTTTAATATTTTTCCAAACTGGTTTTCTTAAAGTCAACCATCTTTGATAATTTTAAAATATATTTTGTTGCAAGTGGCACCCTTTCAACAGAATATTTTACACACTGTAATGGTAGCAGAAGTGATTGCAGTTGGGCTGTAATTTGCCTCTGTACCTTCTTATAAGGGATCCTAGGTTCTCACGTGGATCCTTTGTGGCTTCACCTACCCAACACCTCTGCTGTGGAAGTGATGCAAACCTGGCATCTGTTGGAGATCCACATAGAGCTTGTGTCCACAACCCAGAGAACACAGGTTTTGTCCATGTGTGCATAAATTAGGTAAAAGCAGGTGCAAATGGGTTTTTAACCATGTAATTACCTGGTTTGGGGGTGTAAATTCTCACCTGCTGCTCATTTCATTGGCTCGATTCTGGTGTGTGCCTGGGTGATTTCTTCTTGGTGTCTTAGGAGGCTTAGGAAAAGACGATAAAATAGTCTGAAATCTGAAATATTGAGAAAGGACCTTTCAGAAGAATTATTACTGAATTCCTAGAATCACAAAATCATAGAGTGGTTTGGGTTGGATGGAACCTTAAATACCTGTTTGTCCCACCCACCGTGCCACTGACATGGACACCTCCTAATAGATTTGGTTGCTCCAAGCACCATCCAACCTGGCCTTGGACATTTCCAGGGATGGGGTAGCCACAGCTCCTTTGGGCAGCAATTCAACTGAGACCAAGGAGTGTGGACTGCTCTATTTCCCACAAGCTTAAATAATTACTTAAACTTACATAAACTTATTCTTTCCAAGTAAAAATGACATGTAAGTTATACTTAAAATAGTGTTAGAAGCCCTAAGTGTATAATTTGATTGTTTGGAAGACTTGCTTGGTCCTGAGGTCTTCGTGTAATGCTTTTATATCACTTATTTACTCTAAAACTGAGAATTTGGTGCCGGGATGAAGATAGACAATGCTTCATGACAGTACTTTTTTCCTTTGGGTTGGCTGTTGGCAGCATTGCTGAAGATGTTCTTGTTGTGAGAGCTATGGAGGAGCCTTGTTTGCTGAAGATGAAATATGTGTTTCTGGAAACTCGAGGTTGCTGGCTCTGGGATGAGCACTATCAGTGATCACTCTCACTTCAGCATGGTGGATGCTCACTGAGTGGTCATGGTCCTCTTTTTCCTGTTTCTCAAATATTCTCTGCTTTTCACCTAAGGCTACATTCACAGAGGTAACAATCTCGGTTTTTTTCTTTTTTTTTTTTCTTCTTCCACTGATTTCCTATTCTTGAGTAATATTTTAGTTTTGATTAAAGGGGAAGGAAAAAAAATCAAGCAAATGAAAATTAACTCACACGCAGAAAAGAACAACTTCCATTTGAATTAAAAATTTCTAACATAGAGGAGTCATTTGACCTGTGCTCTAGTTCTCTGACTCTCCAAGTCACTGTGAGAGTAGAAATTTAACAGGATTAGGAATAAAAGATTCTAATAATAGCAAGTATTTTACATTTAGGATTATGATGGAAGATACCATCATTAACCTTAGCCCTAGGACTTGTTCTAACACCATTAACATCCTGACCTAGAGCTTAACACCATCCTATTTTCCCGGGTTGGTGAAATACTTGGCTTTGTCTTAAGTTTTCCTTTTCTTTTTTTTTTCCTCCTCCTTATTGCAAAAAGCAAGTAGAACAGTTTTTGTTTGTTTAATGTTTTAAGGTCTTCCTCTTTTGATGTTTCCCCTTTGGGATAAGAAGCTTATGATGAGAGAGGGGTAACAGTAGTCATCATTTTCAGGTTTAGGCAGGGGATATTTTAACGCATGAGGTTTAGTTAGGTGGCCTATTTCTGCTGCAGATCAATGGTGTTGAGGGCTTGACTGCCCTTTGTACTTGGAAAATCTCTTGCTAGATGTGTGAAGTCAGGAAAACAAAGCCATACATGGGTAGTAAAGTAACTTCCTTTATACTGAAATATCGTCTGTGGTTTTTGTCTCCAGTAGGGTTGGTTTGGGGTTGACAAGCTATGGGTTTTGGAGCCGAAACAGTGTTATGAGTGGGGTATACTTCAATTTTGTTTTTTGCCTAATTTTACGGGGGGGTGGGGGGGGGAAGCTGAGCCCAGACTCAAAGTCCATCTGATTTGGTGCTAGAGTCTCTGTCTGCTTTTAAGGGGTAAGAAAGTTGAGGAGGGGGATGTGTGTGTGGGGTCTGTGTGAGGGATAGTGGAGAAGCCACAGTTGGGCAAAGCAGCATGTTCAACACTGATTTACACTGCATTTCTCATGTACTATTTCTGATAAAAACACATTTTAACATCAGTTCTGTCATATGTATGAGCAGGGAAAACAAACTGTTTAAGAGATGGCTGTATCATTTATGCTCTGTCAATATTTCAGCATTTCAAACCAGCAAATTTAAGAACTTTATTCAAAGCGTTCAGTGATATCAAGAATGTTTTAGTCATGATGATCTTTTTCTACTTGTCCACTGACTGCTGGGTTTGCCATAACAGGACCTTTTGTCTCTTTCTGGCAGGAGGTGTTAGGGCTTCTTGAATGGCACCAAATGCCAAGATTTTATTCCCAGCTGAAACATGGTGTGACAGAGCAGCAGAGTCCTTTCTTCCTCACCTCTGGCAAGCAGTGGCTCAGAGATAAGTCACGCTTACAAGTGAAGTCCATCACACACAATACAATCAGTTTTGGTGAGTTTTTTGTCAGTTTTGTGCCATGTTAGGTGTCATGGGCCAGGCTCACAACTGCTTGAGTCAATCTAACTCAACTTGTGTTTGGAACAGTATGAGTTCATCCAAGTGAAGAACCTGGCACTGCCCAGTGTCCTTTTGTTGATCTCTAGGAATTGCCACAAAGATTTTTGTTAACCTCAAAATTACTGGCCAAAAACTTTGGGCTTTTTTGTTTTTGATGTTGACCCACTTATCCCCACCTTGTGAGTACAGTGAAGATGGGCAGTGGAGCAGAATAATTACTCTTCAGGCATATAATGCTGTGAATAATTTGTACTTTAAACTAGATCCTGCATAGGGAGGATATAAAATGAATTTTAATACACAAATCATCTTTAATGGATATTGTCAAAAAATAGTGAGAACTCAACTCCTCCCCCGTATTCCTATTCCACTTACACAGTATATGAGAAATTACAGTCTTAATAAACACAGAAAAGTGACAAATTGTTGCAGCATGAATGAACGATGATATATGGATACCACAAATCCATAATTAGGTGGGTTTTATTTAAAGTTGACATAACTTACATTTTTCTAATTAATTTTTTACCTGTTCATAGAATTTGATCTCTTTTCCTGTTGAAAGGATATGTTACTTGGCCAATACTTTTTTTTTTTTTTTTTTTACAAAAAGAGAGGGAGTCCTAAAATAATATGAGGTACATTATTTTTTATATGCAGTAGTAACAGATTTGCACTTTTAATTTGACTGTGTTAAATGCTATGGAAGAAGAAGGTCACATGAGGGTGAACTGTCTTTATTGTTATCTTAATATGTTTAAAGGGAGACATTCAAGCTATACTAATTTGTGTGATAATAACACCCTCATCTGGGCGGTCCCAAGCTGAGGAAATAATTTCATCTCATTCAGCCTTTTGCTGAGCTATATTACATGTATTACCATGCATTAGCAGGCTATGTAAATTTTCTGTCCTTTGAATGACAGTTTATTATGGTGGTACCTCATAGGTAGAGTGGTTCAGGCATCATAAAGCAGGTTTTCCTCATCAAAATATTCATCTTTTTTTGAATTTGATAAATGGAAAGTAATTATTTGAAAATGGGCAAGTCTTCCACTTGTGGGGGAAAGCTGTCAGTTGTTATTAAGAGGGTTCCAAAGGTTGGTTTTACTTCCCAGGTTGATCTCTGTTTTGAGCTGTTCTCAGTTGTGGATAGTGTGTGGTGGTTTTGGCTCCCCTGGGTGAAGGGAATTGGGAAAGTGGGGAAATTCAGTCACTGCAACCATTTTGGTCCAGTCTCTGCAGGATGAATGTGCATTTTCTCATGCAGCAGCTCCATCCTTGAAGCATATGCCAATGCTGAAGTCAAGCCACTGAAGTTTCCTTGAAAAGTCAAGTTGAGGCTTTATCCTGTGTGGGGAAAAAGGTGCAATGGTAATGGGCAGCATGTTAGTTCTTCTGCTTGGGTGACTGGAGAGGATAACTACCCAGAAATACCTGTAATCCAGTTAATTGTGGCACCCCTGGAAATCTACTCCAGCAGTTGTATTTCTGACAAAGCATTTTCACCTGGCTTAGCAGGGCTCGCTCATAAATATGAAGTCTTCATCTGATAAATAATTCAGTTTAACTTGGCTTGTGATATTTTTTCCCCCTTAACTTTATTATTTTTGTAAGTGAAAATTTCAAGACTGTTGGACATTCTATTTCCATGAAAAACTCCACATCTTTTCTGTAAGTTAGCCTATTAAAAGCAAGCAAAATAATTTAAAAAAAGCAAAACACCAACCAACAACCCAAGAAATCCCATCAAAACCCCTAAACTCCTTCACGCCTTGTAAGCTTAATATTTAACAATTCCGGTTTCAAAAAATGTCTATTAAATTATGTTTTCATGGAACCTAAGTAAATTTGGTGACATTTTTGCAAAAGTTGTTACTATGTATTGTTATTTTTAGATTCTTCCAGAAGCTGAGTATATCATAGCCTAGGCTAAGGAGATGATGCAAGCATGCTTAAAAGTTGGCAAACTATTAAATTCAAGGTAAAATACTTAGGAAGCACATGGAAATAATCTCAAAATATCTTAAAAAAATGGCATTTTTTTTTTTATTTGAATAAACTAATACTGTCCCAGGGAAGGTGCTGTGCCTGGACATTATGTTTATATATAGAAAATTATAAACCCAAGTCAAGAAATACTGACCATTGTATGAACTTCCTAGGGGAGTTATGATCTGGTTCATAGGAAGCATATCCATTCTCTGTTGAATTTTTTTATGGCGAGGAGTTTTTTTTTCCTAATAATAAAACAAAATCTGTTGTCTCACAAGAGCCTCACCCAAGTGTGTAAGTATAGAGGAAGTAGAGGACAAGCCAGTCATGCCCTGCTTTACTCTGCTGTGCCTCCTGGGTTTCACAGCTCTGTCTGGCTCCTCTGTGTATGTGTGTGTTGCAGTAAAAAGCCCATGAACAAGCTATGGATGGAGCATTTGCCTCTTGAATTTTTGGGCTTTTGTTGATTTGTCACATAAATGTTATATAAATGTAGCTTTCTATGTGTTAATATTGCATACTGTTGAGGTGTTTGCAGTCCCCTCAGCCTTCAGAAGGACTATTTAAAAATTAACTGAAAAGCAGGTTCCACCATTTTATGGCATTACCTGGTTTAACGTGAGCACATGAATTATTAACTGTCTGTCTTGTTAAGTACCAGATCAGTGCCTTTTGCTGTAGATAGGGAGAAAAAAGCATGCAATGTAGAAGTACTCTGTAAAGCAGTAATAAAATAAAAATAATTTTAAAAAGAAGTTCAAAAGTGAATATGAAGTGTAGGCCTTGTGTGGCTTGTTGTGAGGCAGCTTCCTCAAACCAGTTGAGTCCTCATTGCCAAGGTGCTCATCAAATAAAAGTCACAGAAGTTTGTATGTTTGCAAACTTATTTGTCTGGTGAGAAATTTGAGCTGAATAATTTATGTAGAGCAAATGCTGTGAAGGTCTGTGAACTGTATTTCTGACCTACCTGTAGAAATAATTTAATCCCAGCATGGTCCATTAGCAGTGGTTAGAATTGCCTTTGCAAACAGCTACAGGGCTTAGAGCTCATCACATCAACGCTCAGTCAGAGGTGAGGGGCTCAGCTTTCCCATCACATGGTTCCTGGAAAACAGATATCTCTATTCCAAGAAAAGCATTCTCCTTTAAAATATACAACGTAAAGCAGACTCTACAATGTGAACCAGAGTTTTACTGTCAACCTCTTTGGAGTAAGGGAAATCAGATTGAAAGTGAAGAAACAGAAGGACTTTTAAATCTGTTTATAACCAAACTGCCTCTTAGGTTCAAATTGTATCTGTGTCCTGAATAAACATAGATCTGTCACTGTAGTCCAGTACTGAGTGTGGGGAAATCTAGTGCCTCGTGGCTGGCAAAGTCCTTGATATGTAGTAGAAAACACTGGGCATTTCTACTTTTCTTATGATATTTGGAAATAGAGGAACCAGGGGGATGATAACTTTCTGCTTTCTGAAAATGAAATACCAGCACCATTCCAGGAACCCAAATATGGTTTTAAGGTTTTGAAAAAACTGAGTTAAAAAGTCCCACCTCTGCACAGTGGTATTAGTACATTTGACCTGAAGAAATATTAACTAAACAACTGTTGAAGCAGCGGAGTTCAGAGGGAAATGAAAAATGTTCCTGAAGGGTCATTCCCTGTCACTCCCCAGTTCAGACATTGCCCTTCCCCTTTAACTTCTGCTCACCAAGCACTTGGCACCATGTGATCAGTGCTTGTGCACACCTGGTGAATTGATAGTCCCTCTGCCCTCAATATTACTTCCTTGGGTCTTTCTGTTGTCATTTCATCATTCATGCCCACCTCATCCTTCTTTTATTTTAGAAATCATTTGGAGCCACAAATTTGCCGTATTTGCTCATCAGCTACCTGGGAGATGGAGAGCAGCTTTTTTTCTTTTGAAAGGCAGAAAAGAAGTGAGATAAATATTAACTCATTTAGCAATTATATATATATATATATATATATATATAATTTTTGTGATTTTTTTTGTGATTATTTTTTTTTTGCTTGTTTTGTTTAGTTTTGGGGCTCTTTTCCTTTAAAGCTTTTTCCCTGTTCTGAGCTCAAATTTTCTTATGGAGAAGATTCACTTTTCTTTTTCCTTAGTCATTCTTCACCTATGGCTTGTGAATGGGGCTCCTTATTGTCCAAAAGAAACCTTTTTGAGTGTGGAGCAATGCTTTGTTCCCAGTAATCTGGATTGAACAAGGCCATTCTCTATCCTCATGTGAAGTTCTGTGTTTAAATCACACCATATAAAATCTGCATCTCAGCGAAGTTTTCAGGCTACAGCAGTGCACAACTGCAAACTCCCCCAGAGGACTGAAGCATCCCACAAATTGTGGCAAATTTCCCACAAAGTCCTGCAAATTGCAACAAAATTCATGGGAAAAGAGACAGGAAGTGATTTTTTTCCCCTGCCTGGGGAGAACTTGTTGTAGAGGTCTGACCTGAAGGCTCTCACAGAGGTTGGAGGGGAAAAAAATACATTTTTAACGTTGCACTGTGGAATATATATCTTTTTACTATTTCCTATTTAGGGGGAAAGCACTAAAAATGTAGTATGTGTTTTAGATGTTTCTTTTTCACTGGTGTGATATAGCTACAGGTACATGTAATAGAGCAAAATGCAGGGACCCTGGATAACATGACTGCTGCTGATTGCACCGCTCCTCTTTTACCTACAACTTGTGGACTCCCCAAAGTGGCACTGCTTGAACCGCTGCCATTTCAAATATTAGTCGAAAGCCACATATTCTTTCATGCTTCAGTTATAAAGAGAGAGTATAAATTATTTAATTGGGAGAAAGTATTGCATTAATATATTTACACTTCTAATGCATTTACAGAAACGTGCTCCTCCCTAGCGAGAATAATAAAACATTGGTGTAAAGTTGCACAGGAGGCACAACTGAGGATTGGGAGGAGTTCTACCCAGGGAAGCAGCCCCTTTTCATCCTCTTCTAGAAGGTGGTTGCTGCATTTTTAGAGCAAGATACAGCTGCCTGCTGTACCCTTGCTGGAGCTCTGCCAGAGCCTACTTTTCCCTCAAGAAACATGTGGTTGTTATACATCCGTCTATTTTGCCTTGCTGCTCCCTTCATCTCAAGGGCAACTGCTCTCTGCAGATCACTTGTACCCTCCCAAACTGAGTTTGGGATAATGGCCCCGTGGATGCCATGTGTCTTAATCTGATTGCCAATGTCAACTCAAAGGAATGTGCTCCCCTAAAAGTCTTCTAATTTAAGTGCACCGAGGTTTTTGCACTAGTCTAGTTAACTAGCACCCAGGCTTGTGATCTGCTTAGGCTTATGTTTCACAGGTACAGCTAGAATTCTGAAATATTTTAAACCATATGCCTGTTTGCCTCAAAGAAGAGGCTCTGTTTTTAAAATTTCATTTAATCTTTTCTGGTTTTACACTTTAAGGCAATGGCTTCTCAGCTGCTGCAAAAGCATTGAAATTAGAGTCCAGATTAACCGCAGACTTCAAGAATAGTATCGACACTGAAAGTGGTTTTGAATGGGATGTGGGTGTTTACTAGGACTGCTCTGCTGCACAAACCCCACTCTTGGGTTGGATAGGGACTGAGTTAATAAAGGAGTGAGCCAAAAGGATCAGGGAGTACTGTAGGCTCATGTGTGTCCAGGGTCTGTGGACACAGTTTAGTTGCCAGAACAGAAATCTGAATAGGAAATAGCCACCCTGAATTGAGATCATGTGTGCTCTCCATATTTTGCACAGAGCCAGTGGAGTTACCTGGCAGGGTTTTGTGAGTGTGGCCAGTGTGACAGCTTTCTGATGTGCTTTCCCACCTTCCTGTGACTGCAGCTCATGGAATTCCAGAGATAAGGATTTATAAAGATAGATCTTTAATGGATGTGTTGAGCCACTCCTGGCACAAGATTTTGGTGAAAAGGAACTGGTACATCTGTTTCATCAGGAAATGCTTCTTGTATCTCAGAGGTTTGGATCAAAGCTGGAAAATAAGAGGTTAAGGAACAGGGTTGGTGCAGCCAGGTTTGGTGTCCTGACTCAGTCATGTGGGAGTGGAACCCACCACTGTGCTCTGTGCTTTTGCTGCTGTGGGTTTGCACAACTGCTCTGGTGGAATTTAGAGGAGGCTTTTAATTTTCACTTATACTTTCTCCTATGTTTCTTGTTCTGCTCTGTTCTTTCTTTGTAGCTAGGCCTGGGCAGGTAAATAAGGCATGTGTTTCAAGCGTGCTGCTGGAAAATCACTCGACTCTACTCTGGGTAGAATAAACTCATCTTCGAGTCTGAATTCCATAATATTTTTCTTTTTTAAGTCAGTGCTTGTGAGAAACCAAGGCAAAGCCACTCTGAGTGGATTCACTGCTGAGAGTTGGAGACTCTCTTGCTGCGCTGACCTGGACTTTTATTGTTGACCAAGCCCTGAGCAACCTGGTCTAGTGGAATGTGTCCCTGGTCTAGTGGAATGTGTCCCTGCCCATGGAGGAGTTTGGAATGAGATGATCTTTAAGGTCCTTTCCAAACCAAGTCTTTCTGTGATTCTGTGAAAGTGCATCTACGTTAGTACTTAAACTGTGAGGGGACTTGGCAATTTTACTGCTAATTTTATTTAGCACCATAAAGTACACATTTATTAAAAACATTAACAAAAACTCTTAAAAAACCCTAAAATTAAGCCAAGCCAACCTTCTCTCTCTCAAGCCCGAAGTTCAGTGGAAATGTTTCTGATGCTTTCTTTTTAATAGAAAAAAGATGAGCGCTAAAGTGCAACTGGATTTATGACAGAACGACCCTCTGCTCATTTACTGTTTCCAGGAGAGCAGCAGCCTCTCTGGCATGCTCTTCCCAGCTTCCTGAAAGGTGTTGCAGCTCTGCCTCAGAGGTCTCATATTCAGGATAGCAGTGATTTACCTTATTTACTCGAAGCTGACCTCCCCTTTAGTACACTGCTCCTTCACTTAGTCAGCTCAATGGGTGCCAGATATTGTTCTCTTGCAGGAAGTTCTTCCTGGAATTCTGCAGCAAACCAAAGGCTGAGAGAGTGGGAAAATGAAAATAAGGTCAACTTTCCCTTAGGACTAGAGAATAGAAGAAATACACTGACACCATTTGAGACCTCCTTCCCAGAAAAATAGAAGCCACAAATACAGCCAGATTACACAAATTGATTCCAGTACATAACTAGTTCTTACAATTCCTCTTTTTCCCTAAGATGAATTGCACATAACCTGTGTTTTAAAGGAGAGAATAAAATTGTTTGTCTAGTAGAAATGCATTCAGAGATTTTTTGGTCTGATTTTAGTATGTAGAAATATTAGTATGTACTGAGTATTACTCAATACAGTCAAGAATTTGCAAAATCAGGGGCACAGCAGATAACTTGCGTAAGGCAGAGTAGCATTATTTATTTGTGCTAAGAATTGCACTTTTAGTCCAACTTCAAATAAGCAAATGTTCCTGGCAGGTCTTAGCTAACACCCTTCCTTGCTATCCAGGGAAAATGTGAGGCATCCCTGAGAAGTCCCATAGTTTGAGCCATGCTGAACATGCATCAGTGACAGGTTAAAGGCATATATATATATAGGATATTTGTAGTTCCTTTCACCCCACTTGGCCCCAGTTTCCAGAAATTATGAATCATCAGTTTTGATAAAACAGACAAGAGTAGCAGCGAGGAAAAAGACGTGGTCCATATTTCCTAGGAATTGTTGCTGAGCGTCAGTTTGTCAAACAAGTCTCCTCTTCACATCTATCTTCACTTTCTCAAAGAGGGCCTGGAGAAAGCTTTGGGTCTGCTTTTTAAGATACAGAGGTTACTGACAAATTGCAGAAGGGTGATAAAAAAGCCAAGGTGACGGTGAGGAGGACAGGAATACTGCAGAGTTTGGGCAATAAAAAGAGACAGTGCTGAAAAGTTACCAAGGAATGTTTCAGAGAAACAAAGGATGTGGTCTTCAGTTCTCCAGAGACCACAGTTATTTTATTATATTCTGTTGCTATTATCACTTTTGTTTTGTTCCAGGGAGATTTTCAGCAACTTAAGGAATAGATTTTTGGGGCCAGCAATGTGCTCACACAACTCCTCTTGAATTCCAGTGGAGTTATCTGTGGGAAACAGAGGGCAAAATGTGGTCTTTGGTGAACAATTTTTGTAGCTAGTTTGTAGTGTCAACATATCCACACAAAAAATGCAAGTATCCAAAAGCGACTGCTTTAACCTTTCATTAACATGAAAGGCTCTGAAAGTGATGGGAATTTGTTGCTTACATTTTTTTTCCTCAATAACTCTGATTTTGAGACCCTTTCTATCCCTTATGTGTCATAATAAAAGCTTTTTTTTTTTTTTTTTTTTTTTAATTCACTGAACCAGCAAGCACGCACAGTCCCTGTAAAACAGCCACTAGATCCCCTGTCAGGTACTGTTCCAATTTTATGGAAATTTATCTGTTTTATGAATTCTTTTCTGAAAAACTCCTCCTGCTATTCTCCAAAGAACATGAACTTTCCTTTAAAACATAAAAAATTGCTGTCCTGTAAATTGCATTTTGATTTAGTCCCGAGTTTGTCTTAATTTTTGATAGCAACAAGTATTATTACTTCTTATATGTTCTATTTTATGTATTTCTTAGTAGAGTTGTTATTTTGGATATTTTATTGTGTTCATCTAATTATATAAGTATTCTTCAGATATGAGAATAAATCTTATCTTATTTACACACCCCTCCCTCTGCTCAGTCTGTAGTTAAAACACATGTACAGGATATCACAATTTGAAGTGTGCAAGGCATTTGTGTTTTAATTAAAATCTTGGAGGAGAAACTTGTTCACATGAATTACTAGCTGGATTTTTAACAGGTTGTATAAATGGTGACAAATTGCATCTTTGTATTCAGGGAGAGTGTGGAGTTACTTGGTGAAAATCACTACATATGTTAAAATCTTTTCAGTGTCTGCTATAAATATTGAAGATATGTGGGTATGAAATTATATGAGCGCAAACGACCCAAGAGTAATTAAAATATTTGATCTGCTTCTGTTTGCTCCAAAAAGGAAAAAAAATCTGATTTTTAGGTTGTCTTTAAAAGAAAAAAAAAGTGAGGAGAAGAGAAGTAGCTTCCTCTTACAGCATCAGTGTTTGTGGTGAAATAAGACAGGGCAGAAAAGGTTCAAAGCAGTTAAGGGAAATCCTTTCAAATTCTGAAGGGCAGCACGTGGTTCATATCCTGATTTCAGTGGTGAGATATCTGAGACACTTTCTCTGCAAACACATGGATCTGTTCCAGTGATTTTTGTGTATATTTATTCTCTGCATTTGCTTTATGCATGTATTTATTTTATTCAAGAATCTGTCTTGAAGAAAATACTTAAAATTTTTCTCCTCAAATAAGAGATACTGCTGAAGGCGGTTTTTCCAGGTGATATGCTTGGTGTTGTGAAGTTCTGCAATGTCTTAGTAACATGAACTGGAGCACTGGAATACTGTGTTTTTCCACCAAAAAAAAAAAAAAAAAAAAGATTGCCTGTCTGTGTGTTGGGTGCAGCCAGAGAAATTAAAACTGCTGGCAAAAAAGTGGCTTTTGAGAAAAGTTGAGGTTTTAGATTCAGTGGAATCTGCAAAGGACACCATGTAGTTATTGGTCAACCTCTTGCAGTTGGAAAAATACCCTAAAATATCTGTCTTGAGTATGAGTGCTCATCTTCAAAAATGACACCTCTATTAAATTAACTTGTTTCTGCCAGCCTCTTGTTTACTTAGGGCTGCTTTCACTGTTCCATAAAATGCCAATAATGGAGATGACTTACGTCATCTCCTTTGACATGTGCTCTTTGATGTGTTTTTATCCCATATGTTCAAGAAAGGACTTAGGTCTTGTGATTCGCTCAAAAGACTTGAGTTTGGCCTTTTGCTTGCAACTCCTTATGACCTCCAGTTCCAATGGTGCTGGATATTTTCAGAGGCAAATTGAAGGGAAAAGCAGCAGCAGGTACCTGCTTGCTGGGAATCAGCTTAGGTATATAAGTGCACGTACACCCATAGATATAGAATTATATATATATATGCATAAATATATGATCTGCTTTTAATTTTTCCATCAAGGTGGTTGTGGTATTAAAATAGTAAGTGTCCTTCAAGATTAAATTAATCCCTACAAAACTGGTAAAGGTCTTCTGACAAAAAATGACTCTTCTTGAGAAAATAGAAATTAATTTCATTTCTAGGCATAGACTCAACAAGACTTTCCACTGGTAAACTTTTATGGGAATTGTTCCCAGGGCTTTTGTACAACTTCAGACAGCAAATCTCTACTGCTTTTGCTCACTCTTGAATAATTCTTGCTGTTCTGAAGTCAGCATGCCCCATGTGTGGCGTTAGCTATGAGTACATGGAAATTTACTTTGCTTATAATACATTATTTTTCTAATTTCATTCTGACTTCCCCTGGTCTGATGGAGTGCTTTTAGTGAGGACTAAGACTTAAGATGGTGCTTTGCATGTACCCTAAAAAAATCTTACGTGGTGGTAGTGACATATCCTTAAATATCAAATGAAAATTGAGCAGGGACAATCTTTTCTTATTCATTCAAGCAATCTTACCTTGAGGGCACAGGTGTTTGCCAAAATGTGGCTAATGGTTTAATGCCATGGGCAGTGAAGGGAGAGCTGCAGCCTCCAGTGCACATCCTGGACTCACACAGGGATTAAAGAACTTTGACTGTAGAAGGCACTGAATTAATCCCAACACCAAAGGAATCTTCCCAGTTTGCTCTCTCTTTTTAACTTATTGATCAATTTGTTCTTGTAAACCTACTTAATGATTCTTGGTAACCCTACTTAGCTGTTCTTTTACGTTTTGTTTCTGATAAGCTTGCCCTCTGTGTTTTCAGCAAGTTTTGTTTTCTTCCACTATTTAGGAATGTTTCCCCATGTTCAGGAGCTGCATTAGGGAGGCAAGTGCATTTACTTCAGCATTATCTCAGGAGTTACTGAAATTCAAAATGCAGCACTCAGCAATAACCTGGAGAGGCAAGGAGTTAAATCTGGGAAGAACAAATATTCCTCCAGTGTCTGATGTTCTGTAGGTGTGACTGTGAGGGGATTTTTTTCTTTTTTTTTATTGTGGATAAATAACTTCTGAATATTTCCATAGCAAGTCCCATTGCTTGGATAGGTCTCCTGACTCTACGCTGTTCTGCTTTCTGGTTTGAGCATTTGCAGACAATCTTGGCAAAGCCCCTCTCCTACACTGGCTCCTCTATGAACATCTCCCTGCAGATATCATGCAGGGGAGAAAAAAAAAAAAAATGGTGCCTGGATTTGTTTGTTGTGGTTTGGGTCCCACTGCCGCTCGCGCTGAGCAGAGATATGAGGTTCATCATTTTTTGAGCACCAGGAGAAAGGAAGCTGCTGCTGCGGGGAAATCCGGGAGCTTCCTCTTCCTGCTGGTCAGCCTCTTTCTTCCTGACGTTGGCCCCTTTCCCAATGGGCTGCTAAGAGCCCAAAGCTCACTGGCTGAAATCCTGGCCTAATTAAAACTGGTGCCAAACCTCCCATTGACTTCAAGGCTCTTGCCCAGCACGTCATTGCGTCCAAGGGCCGCCTCACTCCATTGTTTATGGGATTGTTCTGATGGCTTTTCTTGGGCGATGGTCAAAGAGCTCACAGCTCTACTCCCCTGCAGACAGGCAGCCGGCTCCAAACCGAGTCCATCATCAGGCAGCATTTTATCAGTTTTAGCACAATATCTTTGTAAATTAGTCCAAAACAAGTCCCAGATTCTCAGTGGCTCCTCCATAGCTGCAGTCTGGAAGTGTGAACTTTTCTGGATTTGTTTTGTTTTGCTTGTGCGGAGAGCCTGGAAGACCCCCGTGTGATGCCTCCTGCACTGTACATGCAAAATTTGGCAATGGGAATACATTAAAGAGCCTGTGGAAATTGTAGGAAGATAGAAAAGGTAAGGGTTGAGTCCGGAAAGTATCAGATGTAGCTTTGACAGAGCAAAAAGTATCCCAGTTCCCATGTGGTACAGTGCAGGGGCAATGTTCACACTGATGTAAGAATTTTGTAGGATTTTACTCTTTGGAGTTGTTGATGTGAAAAACAGTTTAAAAAAAAACTTGAAGAAATTGATTATTGGTAACTGAACAAGTGTGTTGGTTTCTTAGAGCTTTTCTCTTTTTTCCCCTTTGACTTTCATAATATATCTGTGTTGGTTTTGCTCTGTTTTATTTTGGTTTCTTTTTTTTAAGGAAAAGGGGGTTCTTCATTGGATTAAGCTACTTGAATTTGTTCGGTGCCATGTGTTATAAAAATAAAAGCAGATAGAAGCATAAAACAAATGATTAAGCAAGCAAAAAGAATCCTGAAATGAAATGAAATATTCAGACTTGATTTGTGAGTGGGTCACTCTGTGGTCCCTCTGACCTCAAACAACAGCAAAACACGTTCTTGAAAACCACTGGAAAGTAAACAGTGCTCTTGGCTGGTGATGGTGAGGGACTGGGTCCTGCCCATGTCTTGAGCATCTGTGCTGACTTCTGCAGATCCCTTGTCAGGTTGTATTCCCGGGTTCTTCTTCCAGGAAAACGATTTTAGAACCATTCAGGAAATGCTTTTAGTTTAAACTCTTAAATATTTGTTTCCTACAACTGTTTTACCAAAGATGGGAAAGAGGTGCCTGATGTGGAGCATTTGATCTGCATCAGGAATTGTGCGCTGAGACACGTACAAGGAGAGCGTCTCAAAGAGGTAGGACCAGGTCCTGCCTTCTTTGAGGTGAGGTTCTCTGATGCAATTGATGGACTTTGAGATGTGCAGGAATGGTAGTACCAGCAGCACAAACCACCAGCACATTTGAGAGCTGCTGTGCCCTTCGATTTCTGTGTAGGAAACCATGTAATCCCTTTAATTTGTCATTTACTCTTGGCCCTACAGGATGAATCTGAGTATGCCACAGCTTTTGTTTTGCAGAGTAATTTTTGAACCTTGTATTGCAAAAAAGCTGGAGAAAGGAGATTGAAGCATCAGGAATTCCCCTGAAAATGAGCTTGTAATCTCTTTTTTTTTAAAAAAAAAATAAAACAGCAAGTGTGAGAAATTATTTCATAGATTTAATAAACAGTTGAAAGTCTCCTGGAGGACCTCTCATAGTATGCATGTTTTTCATTGTTCTTTAACGAGTAAATGACCTGTTAATGTGCACAAGAACATATCAGAAGCACATGGCAGTGAAGAAGCTTGGGTGGTAGTAGATTTGATCAAAGATTTTTCAAATCTGACCCCAAGTATTTGATGAAGAAGATTAACATGGAGACAATTTACCAAACAAATACAACATTAAGAGCCAAGAGACAGGCTGAGGGAATTGAAGGCTCCAGATTGCCCACATAAAGAATATCATTAAACATAAAGAAAACAAAGCTAGGATAGATGTCTGGGATATGGAGTCCCATAGAACAGGACTTGTGCTGCTGATTGACTTTTTTTTCTTTTCAAGTGCTATTTTTAATATAGTATGTAATTCTTTTCCTCCCAAACAAAATTTTTAAAAAAGATTCTTCCTGTGCCCTGGGTTCTAACAGTGTTACTCTAAGCATTTAAAAAGATTTCTGGAGCAGAATTGGTTAATTAGTGCTTTGTGTTACATATGACCCAACCAGAGATAAAAAGGTTTAAAGGTCTCTTGTAACCCTGCAATGCCATTTGTAACACAAAAATAACCCCCTTTCATTACTGGCATGCCACTGTAGCAGGCAGGTTATTTTTTCCCTTCGCTGCAATGAGGGCAGCTTTCGCATCAGAAGAATTCTTGGCAAATTAATGCGCTACCTCTTGGGCTAATTAAATTAGAAAGGATCAAAAATACAGAGCAGCTTTTGTGGTGGACACAATGTTGTGCTTCATGCATCTTGCTCAGAGAGGAATTTCTGCCATTTAGCCCCTTTTTGCCTCTAGCAGCGTTCTGGACTCTCTAACACAGTCAAGGTCCTAATTTGCCTCAATGAGAGAGAATTA
This sequence comes from Cinclus cinclus, assembly GCF_963662255.1. NCBI lineage: Eukaryota > Metazoa > Chordata > Aves > Passeriformes > Cinclidae > Cinclus > Cinclus cinclus. The sequence continues at coordinate 26,130,482 of NC_085054.1, forward strand.
TTAACTGATAATAAGAAAAGGAGCATTCACAGCTCCAGGCTGGGCTGTGTGGAAAAGGGTGAGCTACACAGCACCTGAAGCGCATGCAATTTTTATTAATTCCTGCCTAAAACAACGCATTCAGGAGTAAAATTGCTGTGCAAATGACAAAAACAATTATAATTTTGATTCTTCGGTTCTGAAAATATGAACTGCTTTATCTTAAATATGACTAGATTAAACTAGTAATAAGTTCACCTCTCCTTGAGCCTACACAGAGCAGTTTTGGTTGTGGCAAGTGCATTTCATTTTGAAGTTGGTTCCACTTAAATTGATTGTTCTTGTCTTTAGAAGTATTTTTGAAAGCGAGAGAGGTGTAGTTTTTCATTTATGCTGGAGATGAGAAAGGCAAAACTGCTTTTACTCATTGCAAATAGAAATTGTGCTGCTTGGAGAGAGTGATCTATGCAATAAAAGGTATTAAAGTGGATCTAGTATAATGCAAAGCAATGCAGCAAGAGTGCCCTTAGGTGGACGTAAGGTTATAGTGGGATATTCTTACATTTTTTTTTCCCAAAAGCCATTTCTTGTTAGCACAGAGAGATGTTCTCTAACAGACATTTCTGTCAGAGTTGGAATGGACTGTGCCCCTCTTCCAAATGCAATTAATGGCCATGACCAAGCAGGCCTTGCTCTGCCTGCTCTTAGATTGGAAACATTTATTAAAGCTAATAGGAGTTGGCTGGACAGAGAAAAACAGTACGAAGACCCTTCATGTAAAGCTTAAAAAATAAGTCTTTGTCCAAGAGCTACTAAACTTTCTTTGCCTTCAAGATATTGAAACCTCTGCTTGTTTTTTCCTATGCAGACACTGTTTTTCTGTGGTCAGTATTTTTGCCCTTAATGGTTCCACTCACTGCTGTACTGGAGTCTACGAACTTTCCAGGCTCATCTCCATCTGCTTTATTTTTGATTTCAAGTTTGCATGCTTTCATATGTGTCTGAAAAAGATAAATGCCAGGATTCTGCAATAGTCAGGAGGGCAGGTATTGCAAGTTATAGCAGCTTCAGGGTAATAGTAGTCCCTTCACTGATGGTTCACATCATTAGAGTTTGGAAATACAGAGACTTGGATTTTGTTTTCTTTTTCAGAATAGCAAAAGTGTGTCGTTGTAATAGCATGTATTTCATCAACATGCTTAGCATCTCCTCACATGACTTTTGCATATATTTAATTTGGAGGGGGGAAAAGCATAAGTGGAAATCTGGAGTTTGGGGTTTTTTTGTGGGAGCATGTGAAACATGAACCAGCATGTGGCACACATGATTTGCATGACTTGCGACTTTGTCTGTGTTTCTACAATAATTATTTTATTAATAATAATAGAAATGCAATGGGTAACCACAGTTGTGAAGGCAGTCCCTGTACTGGAAAATTGTGCGAACTGAAAAATTGTGGAAGAGAAAATAGTAGAGGGAAAGGAGGGCTGAGGAAGAAACAGGCTTGGCTGCAGGAAGCAGGAGAGAAGCCACGGGGTGTGAGCAGGATGGTGCCTGGTACCCAGTCCCCACCACCTGTGCTCTGCTCATCTGAAAACATAAAAATATTTGGGCAGACTGGAGAGAGGAGGAAAAAAAAAGTGAATGTAAGGATTTAAAAACTGATCTCACATATTCCCTTTTTCCTTGAAGGAAAAAAACCTCAAAAACAAACAGTCCAAGAAACATTGCAGAGAGCCCAATTATTTCAGTTAATTACTTTTTAAATAAGCTGTTCTTGATGTGTGTAAAGGTGGGAGATTATGACAATTTTTGCAGCTTTTTAATTTGTTTTTTTTCCTTCTTTTTAAAAAAATTGTATTAATGTTACAGTGCAGATTAAACAGGCCTTCATAGAACCTTTAGACTGCCAAAAAACCTGGAGGTCTGTGATATTGTGCTAAGAGCACTGGGGTTGAGCCTGTTGTTTATTTGTGTGAAAAGGAGGGGGAAATGAAAACCTGTGTTGTTTGGGGAGTGAAAGCAACCTGGTCCAGTGGAAAGTGTCCCTGTCATGGGCAAAGGGGGGTGGAATGAGGTGGTTTTTAAGGTCCCTTCAACCCAAACCATTCCATGATTTCCAGCTGCTTAGTGAGGGAAGAGTGAGGCTCTTATGGTGCACTATTGTGGAGTATGATCGTGAATAAAAGGCAAAATAAAATTATAGGAAAGTAATTTCTTAACTAGAACTGAAAAATATTTTAATCAAATCATTCAGGAGTGGGCATGATCTCTTACAAGTCCACAGAAATCTTTTGAAATATTATTTCCTGTACACTCGTTAGAGCAATCTGGTAAAAGGAAATGATGATTATGCACATAATTTAGGAAAAAGAAAAACTTGGATATTTCAAGCAAAGCTGAAAGGTTCATACTAGTCAATCATTATGAAAAGAGAAATTCCTGACTTTGCATTTATATGTTTGCATGAAATCATTTTGTGGAATAATCACTTTCTGATTCTAAATCCTTACCAGGAAAATTGGGAAACTTGTGCAACGTGATGGCCTGACTGTAGTTAATTTTTAGACTTATCTGAAGTTTCCAGGAACTTCCACAGCACTTGCATGGTACAGTTTTGTACCCAGGTGACTCCCAGTAGCATAAGACTGGACAGGAAAATCTTCTCATTAAATATCCCATGTACATGCAGAAAAATGAAACCCTGGTTCTGATTGCTTTTTATGGTTTGTGACGTGAAATTGGACTTTTGGAAAAGGACTCAACCATGAATTTTAAAGGGATAGGGAGCCCACTCTACTGATCTTTTATTCCCAGGCTTTCTACACTCATTGCTGTCCCCTCTTACGTTTGGCTTGCCTGTAGGAACGGCTCTGGGATATTTTATTATTAAGATTTCAGTGATTTAAATAAAATATCTTGCTCATCAGGTTACCACGTGAACAAAAAGTGAAACAACCCCATGACTGCTACAAAAGTACCACCTATATACAAGAAATTGTCTTCATAATGGAAAATATTAGGGATAAAAAAAAAATAATGGGAGGTTATAGTGGTTTAAGTTAAATAAATTGAAGTTTATCTGCTGCTAGAACTACATCTCCTAGTTAGTAAATTGCAATGAGATACTTGAGACTGGAAATCCATCCTTCCTTGGGTCAGTCCTGTGAGAGAAGCAGCCTTGGGAGACTCAGCCAGGACCAAAGGGACTCAGCGCTGCATGGAGCCTGGATCTTGCTCTCTAGAGGTCACCTCCTTACACTAAACATATGCACACTTTCCTTGAGCAAATTTTGTTGATGTCTTTTTGCTAAACAAATGTTGTCCTAAATACACAAACTGTTGCATGATTTCAAAGAAAAGCCAGTTTGGTACTGATGATTCACTCCCTGAGGCTCTGCCCAGGCAGAGTGATTCCCTTCTGATTTTCTTCCTCCTTTTTTTTCTATTCTTTTTTGCCTTTTTTTCCCCATGAAATTTCATTTCCTGGCAGTTGCAACATTTCTGAGCTGTATTGTTTGCAGTGGGGACTCCTTGTTTTAGAGGCCTGTTAAGTAGATATAACTGTGGTTAATGGTGGCTGGGTGTGTTGGAGATGTGGGTTTAAATTTAAGTTTTCCTTAACTTGGAGGTCATTAATGAAAAAATGCACTCTGAGCCTGAAAGGTTGGCTCTTGTTCTGGGTGTGGGTTAATTGAGGGCCCTTATACTCTGCAGGGGAGAACTGAGGCCTTGGAATCTTGGAAAAAGTCCTGGTTGGATGAAATTCTGAGCAACCTGGTCTGGTGGAAAGAGTCCGTGCTCATGATAGGGAGGTTGGAATGAGATAAGATTTAAGGCCCTTTCCAGAGGTTCTGTTTTGTTTCCAGTCCAAAGGCATTTTGAGATGATGTAAATTGCTGTAAAAGGAAATTAATTCCATAGTTCTACTCTTGGATCCTACTGCAAGTTCAGGATCATGTGAGGGCTTTGCATCTGTATCTGAGCTTCATGTATTGTTGTTCCAGCAAGGCACTGATGGGGAACGCTGTCACTTTTTTGGGTAGAAGTTTATCACAGGGATATTATCCCTGCTGCTTTTTCTCATCTTTGGTATACTTTTGGGAAAAAAAGCAGTTTGCAAATGGCCCAGTTTCTAGAGGAACTAGGGTGACAGAAAAATTTTGGTGTCCTGACACCACATTTTGTATTATTTTTGTTTTTTTTTTTCTCGCCATCTCTGAAATTGCTAATAACAGATACTTGAATTCTAGTCAAGTGAAAAATTCCAATTGATTTCAAAAGAAGTTGGATTGGATCCTAGCATCAGTTTGGCACCTATGAAAATACAAACATATGCAAAGGCCTCACTTTCAAATGCACTCAAAAACATTATTAAAAAACCCAAACCAACAGCAAAAATTTTGAAATTGCTGATTTAGAAAAAAAAAAAATCTTCAAAATTTACAGAAGTTTCAGATAGGAAATGCAAGGTTTTGGTAAGAGTTTTGAACAAAAATTTAATAAAGGCTATATTGTCTATTTGTCATGGAATTATCTTTGACCTCAGCATGCTAATTTTTTTTTTGAGTTTTATGTTCAGGTATCCTTGGTTCTGAAGGCACCATACTTTGGCTCAGGGTTCCTGCGTAGATGTTTGATTTGGGTTTACTCTTGGGGTGTTCTGTTCTAGCTGGGCTCGAGCATATGGTTTGATTTTCAAGTGAAGTGACACCACTTCTTACACATGCACATTACTCATTCCTCATGCAAGTTCAATAAAATCATGTCATCTTTTATTTTTTTATTTAAAGTTGACAAAGAAGTCATACTTAAAAACCAATCTAGGAAATTACTTCATTGTCAAAATTATTTCCTCTGATCATTTCCATGCTTTAATTTTTATATTATTCTTACTGTAGCTGTGGTGGTGGACTTTTACCACTGGAATGAATGGGAAAATGACATCATAGAAAAATGTCATGTTTTTTCAGCTCTTAAATGGCTGAACTACAATTAATCAGAATTGGTGTGATTTTTATGAGGTGATATGACCAATAATTTAGGGGTTTAATTGCTACATGAAAAGTCTTGTTTTTTTAAAAGGCATAAACATTTAGAAATACTTTTATTTTAAAATGAGAACAACACAAATTTAATGTTATCACATGACTCCAACATCAAATATTGCCTGTATAGTGTGAAATGGTAAATAAAATGCTGTTAAAAGAAGTCTACTTTTCTTTGCATTGTCTGTGAGGATGATGTGCATAACTCTCTGTAAAAGATAGCTTTTTTGATGTAAAGTTGCACTGAGCAGTGTAAGGGATGGCAGCCTGCCAATTGGTGATCCATTTTCTAGAAACCGAGTTTGAGGCCGTGCCAACAAGCCACATACATCTTATCTTCAGCATCATAGTGCAGCCTCGTAATTTGTGCAAAATTATGTTTGACGTTAAATTATAAACCCTTAGTGTAATAATAAAAAAAATAAATAACCCTAAAAGCAAATTAAAAATTATGTTTTCACTGGAGCAGGTTATAAGCCCACTAGAAATGTGATCTGTAGTCATCAGTCTATGGGCAAAATTCCATTTCTCAAGTGTTGCCTTTTTTTTCCCCCCTCTCTACCTATCAAAAAAAAGTTGCAATTCAGAAAATTAAGTTTGTTGAGTGCAAAGAGGTATTTTTTTTGAGGTGATGGATAAGACCCTTCTTTAATTACAAAAAAAAAGTCAGATGTGTTGCAGGGGGAGTTATCTCTGCCATATCCCTACCTATCACAAAAGCTTAAGCTTTGTTCTAAAAAGTGGGGTTTGCGGAAAAAAGTAGTGAAAAGGTAAAGAAAATGCTTTCCAGATGCTATTCCAGGACCAAAATCTTGTAGTGTGACCACTGCAGTGGCCCAGCATTGCCAGCAGCTGGTTTGGGGAGGCAAAGCTTCTTTCTGCCCATGGATATGATGCAGGTGTCATTGTGAGCAAAAAACTCACAACGTTCAACCTTCAGAGGCTGAGAGAGAGAGAAGACAGGAGGATTGAAATTGTGATATGAAGTATTTTATTTATTAATCTCTGTAAATTTCATAAATTAGCTCAGGGTGTATTGTGATATCCTTGTATCATATTAGTTTTACATTTAAACTAAAAAAAAATATTTATTTCCAACAGAATTGAGCAGGATTACTTATTTTCAGAAATATTTTGAGATAAAGATTTCTACTAAACATTTATACATCACCCCTCATAACCAAAATCCTATGTCAGGTTCACACTTTTCGTGGTTTGCTGATATTATCTGGCAGGATGAGTTCACAGGCTGGGAACATTAAAATCTTGGTGATCTTTCTTTACACAATTATAAAATGTTGGTCATATGAGGAAGAAAAAAAATTAGGAGACTTCTGAACAGTCTAAGATTGTTTGCGTGTAAAATTCTTCTCATTAAAACTACAATTCAGGCTCCAGTGAAAATGGTTTTAGGAGGTCTTCAGTGCCCAAGCATATGAAAATTAATCCAAAACCACTTAAAATGTGGCTAACTTATTTACAGAGCAGACTTTATTTTACACTTGTACCTCAAAGATTTCTTAGCACCTCTAAGTTCATACTTATCACCATCTTCTCACAGAGCTGGTGAGGTGTTCATGTTTATTTATAAAGCCCTGAAAAGAGCTTATTCATTTTTAATTAGTTCTTAAATTAATTTAACTTGTTTTTAAATAGTTTCTTTGAGTGGCCATAAAGAACATATTGTGTTAACACCAAGATTCGGAGTTTATCCATTGTAGTGCCCAGCTTGGTCCACTGCAGCCTTCTCCTTGCCTGGTGGTGTCCATCATTCCCAAACAAAGGTTGGGATAAGCTCAATTCTTCAGGGCCAGTGCAGATTCCCAGGGCAGTGGTGTTCCTGAGCCTCCATGAGGTGGCAGGCACCACTTCTCTGCTTCCAAGATGAGACCTCAAAATCATTGCCAGGTAACTCCAAACAGTGTTTGCACATCTTCTAGTGCCAAATTAATTCCAGTCATGGAAATTAATTTCCTAGTGTGCTTTGGGAAGGAAGAGGTGAATTAATTACTGTGGACACCATGACACCATCCAAAGCCTACGGTTAGCCGTAGGTTTAGATTAGCATGAAACCAGTAGTAATTGGGTTCCGCTTCTTTATCATTCAAGAGCTCTTTTACATGACAACAGGATGCTCACATCTCCAAGGGATACCTTTGGCACTTCCTCCACTTTCATTTCTTTGCACACCCCTGTTCATTATTGAAATCTTGGAAGCAAAGCAGGACATGGGGAGGTCTGTCCGTCTGCTTTATTTCATCTAAGCAAACTCTGCGCTCCCTTGTTGGCACAGGAAGCATTTATAAAAGTTGTTTAAAGAGCAATTGCTCTTCTTCACTGGGGATGCTGGTCTTTGCTCGGAATTTAAATCAGGTTTGTGGCTCAGAAGGGGATTGTGAGGCTTGTGAGCTGAGTATGTGAGCCCAGTGCTGCTGATGGGCCCCAGGGAAGGAGATCTCATTGGACTGGCTGTGTGTTCAGGCAACTTTATAGCCCCATGTTGCTCTTCACCATTAAAATTGTGTGCAGAAGATGGAATTAAAAGGTTTAAAAATGCATAATGTAAATAAACTCTGAATGCTGTCAAGTAAATACAATTTTATTGTTGAAAGTGGAGATCCTAGAACCATACTGATGTACAAAGTGGGCCCTGTGTCTATGGGGAAAAAAAATTAACTCAGATTGCAGGTCCACAAGTGGGGTCTGCACTGCCTGTACTTGTTTGTGTTGCTGCCTGTATGTTTCTTTTGAGTTTTGCTATGAAGTCTCATTCTCTTTATGTGTCTTGACAGACGGAATCAGTAAATGTTACATTATCAAGTTTTAGCTAAAAATGTCTCCCATTGATAGCAAATTTATATCATGTCATAATAGCTCTTTGTATCAAAGCAAGGAAAGCTGGGAAAATCCTAACTAGTGAGTAAGCTTGCATTTTTAAAGTAGTAAAAAAGTTCTTTGTTCTACAGCATCCTATTTTTAGAGTGAACTTAATTAAAGTGAGTTAGGAATTTTGAAATCTGGAATAGGAAAAATTGGGTCACTATTAATTACTATGTATATAGTAAATCCAGGGGCTGTGGTCTTTTTTCTTCACAATGCACGTATGTCTTCTTCCTCACAGGCATTTTTCATTACCAGAGGAATCAACTTCCCTTCTTCAAGGCCCTGGCTTAGCAGCTTGCTGAGCTGATAATCGAGCTGTAGCACACAAGGAGGACTTTTTTGGGGGTTCACTCCAGATGTTGTCAAGGGCATTTCTGTGCTGAATTGCACATAGCGCCCTGTCAAAACCCAGCTTTTCTAATGCATCTCTGCAGCCACTTTTCCTCCTTCCAGTCCTTCAACACCTTCTCCCTTTCACCTGCTCCCTGTCAGTCTGCAGTCAAGGAATGTAGGTTTCTGTAAATGGGAAGGTGAAGCTCTTGGGACCACAGGGAGAAATAATGTCCCCAGCTCATATTATTTTCTAGTGGTGTTCATATCCCCTAATCAATATAATTCATGTTGGTTTTCTCTCCCTTTTTCTTCCTCTGACTCTTTTTCAGAGTCAGCATTCCTCCTGTCAACTGCTATTTCTTTCCCGTTTTCTTACTCCCCATCACCCCCAGCTCCTGAGCTCCCTTGTCACCTCTCTGACTTGGATCCTTTCCTGTAGATACTTGGTCCTCTTGTGAGTTCCCATGTACCAAATCACCACCTCTGCTGCTGCTGCACGTGTACAACAATGTGCTCTGGGTCTGGTCAGGACACATGTGGCCTGTCCATGTCATCTGGGCCACTCTTTTGCTTCTGAATTCTGTCACAGTTTGCTTCTGAATCCCTGGGGAAGGAATTGCCCAGGTAAAGAAAGGCAGAATTGCCTCAATGTGAACAGCTCATCTGCTATTCCTGGGCTTGGAGTAGCAAATAAGATCTTTTCCAACTTGCACTATGATTTCTATTCCTGTGTGAGCTAAAAGACGCTAGAGAAACTTTAATAACTTTTTTAATAAATTGTTTATTTAGAAGAAAATGGAAATGCCTTTCTAGGTTTTTTGTTTTGTTTTTGGTTTTTTTTTTTTTTTGGTTTTTTTTTAGTTTTAAAAACTCTCAAGGTTTTATTGCATCATCTTTTGAGAAATGAGGAAACACTGGGACATCAGTGGTTTTTTCTCTCCCCTTCTCTCAAACTTGTCTGCACATTTCAGTCAGAGTTTAGTACTGTTTGAGCGTTTCACGAAGTTTTCCCAAATACTTTGTTCTAATTATGCCAAGTTGCTAAGAGATTCTTCTGGTTTTACAGGCATTGCTAAACTGCCAGGGCTGCACTGATTTGTGCTATTCAATATCTGTTTTTACCCTCATAATTCTTGGATTATTCCCTGTGACATCCTGTCAAATCTCTTCAGTTTGGACTCTTGTAAATGATGCCCCTTGGGTTTCTCTGAGTGCCTACAAACAGACAGGAAATGTTCAGCAGTGATTAAAGCCCATCAATACACTCTGTCAAGTAGCTGCTGTATTTAAAACTATAGGTGGACAGAACTTAGCAATGCAAAAATTGGTGAGGTAAAATAATGTTGATGTTTATTTCTAGGCTACATAAGAGGACAGAAATACCTATAACATATACCTATATCTTTATGAAAAACAATGCACTTATGAAAGAAAATGAACAATGAAAACAATAAAATAAAGACCAAGTAACTCACTATTTATGTTTTGCCTCATAAACCTCTAGTTTATTTTAATTGGAGGTATTAATTACTATATGAATACTAAAATAAAAGTAAACATGAAAAGAAAATTAAGATATACTGCATTCCAACATAATTTTTTAAACTTGAATATTTGTTTTTCCATATGTGAAGTTTAATTGGAATGGAATAATGGGTAGAGAGATTGTTATTATTATCAGCTTTCCAGTAACAGGTAAAGGATAATTATTTCCTAGGCCAAATTTTTTCTGTGACAAATGCCAGTTTTTGAACTGCTGATCTGAGGCTTCAAAAACTTTTGAAGCCTCAACAGAGCAAAAACTTTTAATCTCCTCTTACATGGCATTAGAAGGAATTCTTCTAAAGTTACACATGGAGATCAGCTAAGTGTTGAGGGGGAAAATGGAAAAAAAAATAAGGAAAGGTTGTTTTTCTCTCTCCAAACCATGCATAAATCTCTTGATAAATCCAGTGCTGAAGGTCATGCTTTGCTCATGCAGTAACACACCCTCTGTATCATTTTTACAACCCATCAACAGATATGCTGCACACTCTAAAGAAGTGTGTTAATTTAAGAATTTTGGTGCTGTGGTGGCAGATTTTGAAGGAAGATCATATTGAGAAGTGCACAGACTACCTCAGGGGGCATGTCTCGTGTTCACTTGCCTCTGCTCTTGGAATAGGAATCAGTTTATTCTGAAAAAGCCCAAACTTTGCTTTGAAAGGCCTGTCCAGGAGAGAGTTAGCTGCAGCCCTGCCTCTAGTTAGGTTTTTATCTCACTTTGGAGGTTTTAAACATGAAGGAAAATGTGGTTGGAAGGTAAATCGTTGCATTTCAGGTTTTTATAGCCTTCTGCAGCACCCCTTCCAGCAATGTGTCCCTTCTGCTGGAGTGTGGAACCAGTTCTGTGTTTGGGGTTTTTCATTAATTCAGGTTAAGAACCCCAAATTTTCAAACTGCTCTTAGAGGCCTTCATCTTTTCAGGAAGGAAGAGGAAAAGAGGACAAAACCAAAGTGATTGTATCCAAATTTTAAAACAAGAGCCAATTTTCAAGAGTTATTAAAGTGAAGGGATATGACTTCAGGTGCCAGTTCATTTTGGAGATAGTGGCTGACACCAGACAATCTTTAGATCAGTAGTCACTCAGACTCCCAAACTTTGGGATCAGGGCTTGGATTTGGTCAGGAATTTAGACCTCTCTTTTTTTCTTGGTGCATTACACATGCATAAAACCTCTGTCTTTTACTAAGGCCTTAGATAACTGCTGCAGACATTCCTTGCTGTCTTTAGACACCAGCATTCAGTTTCCCAACCTATTACTCCCATCTAGACTTCACAACGACTGCTTAGATACATTTAATTAAAATTATAGACTAGAGTTCAACCAAGAAGTGTTGAGCTAATTCCATTCCATAAGGGAAGAAATAAGATTAAAATCCAGAAGGGACCCCCCCCTCCCCCCCACTCCTTTTCCCATTTCTCCAGAATTACCATCAACCATGAGATTATCTCTATGGTTTCCTGGAGATGCATAAACCCAAAGTATGCCACGAACATCCACCCTTGAATGGAATGATCCATCACTCATTGAAACAGAAAAAAAACCATTCTGAGCCTAATATCCTTAGTGTCATCATTAATTATAATATGAAATCATAATCATTTTGGAGGTAGACCTGGGGTTAATTTGGCCAATCAACTGCTGATCATTAACAGTGGTCTATTGAAGTGTATGAAAACCATCCCCTGTAGCTCCTACACGTATGACGGAAGTAATACATTGTGTTCTTTTTTCCTACAGGCTGTGTGCCAAAGTATTAGTTTTCCCTGGGACTCCAATTCACAATTACTGGATACTTTTAGCTCTTATCGTTTTTTATGAACAGGTGGATAGGAAATTGTTTTGGCATAAAATAAACAGGGAGAGGTGCTGCAATGGGTTGTCTATTTTAAAGGCTTGTTGCCAGCCTTTTGTTTTGTTTTTTTTTCTCTCTTTCCAGTTGTTTCTTTTTTTATATAGCAGGTTTGAAATAATACACAGGTTTGTTTTGTCAGAAGTACGAAGAAAGGGTCTTTTGTGGCATTCAGTTGTGTCACTCTTCTTTTACCTGCCCTGACACTGTGCTGCTCCTCAGGACCTTTGCTTCATTTGGCTGGTAAAAACTGATCTTAGCAAAACCCCAGAAGTAGAAAAAGATGTGTCAAAATCTCTGCTTTTATGTTTGAGCATCCACATAACAATTAGGGGCTGTTAACATATGTATGTGCATGCTAATATACCTGTAAAATAGAGGGGAATGTGTATTTGAAAACATAAATAAATGCAAAATATTTTTCAATTTTATAACATCACGGCGTACACAGTTGTGAAGTCAATAGTTTAAAATTATGAAACTTTGAAATATTCCTTTGGTATTTGAGTGGATAGGCCTGCAGGATTCATCTTAATTGAATTAATTGTGTGTCCTGTGATTTGATTGCCTTTCGTAAAATCACTAAGCTGTTTGTATATGAAGTTATAAATGCAAACAAATGGATCCAAGAGGTTCCTTTCTGCTGATAAATTAATAAGTGATGGCCAAAATTACTTAAATAAAATAGCCTATTGTCAGATAGTGGGAGGCTGGATAAAATTAGATGTCTACAGCAAACATATTTTTCCTGTGTCTAAAGAAGGATTTCCCAAATCAAGGCCACCAGTCACCCATTATGTTTTAACTACAGTGAACTGAACTGGTTCAAAGTAACAGAAGAAAAAAAAATATATGAATGATCATGTCAGTTCTTTCTCTTCTATATTTCAGGATTATTCTCTGGGAAAAGGGATGCTGTATCTGAAGTGGAACAAGGTAGTGATATGGTGAAAGGCAGAAAAAAAGCTATAGTTGGAAGATATTTGGACTTTTTTTAAAAAATGTTTTTGCCCATGTACTAGTGCAGAGGAAACATGAATGGGCACAAACGTCTATTTTTAATGAAAGAAAAGAGTTGATTCACTCTCAGGCAGTAGTAATGTAACTTATTTTACAACAGCAAGAGCCAAGCATATGGTATTCATCATTAGCAGTAGCAACAGAAGCCGTTTCTGCCGGGCCGTGGCTGCACAGCCCCGCTCCAGCAGTGAGCCCTGCCTCGCTGGGATCCCACCTTCCTCTGGCACTGCTCCTGCTGATGCCTTTTTCAGGCTTGCCTAAATCAGAGGCCTGACAAGATTAGGGGAATAAAACAGATATATTTACCAGAGGGTCTTCAGGTATATTTAGGGCAGAGGAAGCCTCCCTGAGTGGCTACACGGAAAATGGAAAATGGGTTATGAGCTTTTCATGCTTTTATAAATTTGGTCCATTTACATATTGGGGGCTAATCTTCCAATCACAGCTTTAGATAATGAAGTCATTTAGCCCCAGTTTGCTCCTCCCCAGCTCATTTTTATTTATAGTTTTCCAGGCCGGAGACAGTGAGGTGTCCTTGATTCCCAGGTCTGTGGAGGAATAATTTTGTCTGACCAAAATGTGAAGCCAGTAGTTAGCACTATGAATATGGAGTTTAGGGTTATACACTGAAGAGTTACAGGATTATAAATATATGAAAATTAGAAGAGCTAAAATCCTACAACATCACTATCAGTGTCCATGGCCCCAGTGTGTCATCTAAGATTCCAACCCCATCAGCTGCTCTTGTATTTGTGGCCTTCTCAGTGAAACCAGCTCCATAATTAATGGTGTTTTACCTTTGTCTGCCCCTTTTTTTGTGCTACCGGTTGTGAGCTGTATTCATCTACAAGGCTATCCGGTCTATCTGAAGATACACTATGTGACAAGAAGAGCTTTTTATTTTTTTTTCCCACCTCCTCTCTTAGTAATTGGCTGGGCAGCTTGGAGATGTGAATCAAAGCTGGAGTTATCAGTGAGCAGCTTTTAAAATGTCCTTACCATTCCCCATTATCATTATGCTTACACACTACACCAGCAGCTAAGATTTGGCTTGATAGCCTCAGCCATCATCTCTATTCCTCTGTACTTTTCAAAATGTTCCTCTAAAACAGAAATTCCTGGCAATACATCAGGATGGAGATAAATGCTTAATATCCATGTTACTAATGGTAAAACTGAGACACGGCTTGTTCTAAGTGGCCAAAACCAGTGTGTTTTGCAGTGAGAGTTCTCCACGTGGGGAGCAGCCCTGCTAGGTCCCTGTCACACCAGCCCTTGCTGCTAGAACAACCCAACTCTTATCCCTGCAGACACCTCAGTTCACTCATCAGTGACCTTGGGTGTGCTGTCAGCAGTTACTGAGACTCGAGACGAGAGGAGGTTTATGCAGCTATTTGTATTCAGATATCAAATTAGATGGCAAACTTTTTGCTGCCTTGCAATGGGATTTGGAGTGGGGAAAACTTGAGCTCTGGGATTTATTGTGTTGGTGGATACTTAGTGATTGGAGATGAGGTGCATATAAATTGTTGATAAGAGTAGAGCTACTAAAATTGCACATAAACTACAAAAAAAGGTATGCTGAGGCCCTGACACAAGGTACCTAGAGGATCTGGGGCTACCCCTTGATCCCTGGAAATGTCCAAGGCCAGGCTGAACAGGGTTTGGAGCAATCTGGGATAGTGGAAGGTGTCCCTGCCCATGGCAGGGGCTGGAATGAGATCCAAGGTTCCTTGGATTTAAGGTGCCTTCCAATCCAACCTATTCAATGATTTTATAATCAACAGTAACCTTTATTACCATTCTCCTTCACAACTTTTATTCTTATGAAAAGTCACTTATTACTCAACATCAAGCTTTCCTCTGCTCATTTCTGTATTCATTTAAACTGAGGGATGAATCCAACCATGGGCTGGCCTGTGAACACTCTATTGTTATTGTCCTCAAAATTCCAATTCAGTTTGTACTTTGTTTTCACAAAATCCCATGATATTGCGTAAAACACTGTTATGTTATGTTGTTACTAGATTGTGTCAAATCAGGAAGATAATTGGAGGCTACCATTCATCTCAGAATACTTTAATTAGTGGATTTCTTTATCTGTCTTAAATTACTATCAACTTCCTCTTTGAAGGTAGAAAAGTGTGGAGGGCCTCATTAGTTCTGTCTTTGCACTGCACTTGAGCACTGCTAGAAATATAATTTTGTGACTGAAACATGAGCTTTGTTTTCAGTGCATTTATGTTCCAGTTCCCCCCCCCCCCCCTTCTTCCACCATCCCCCAATTTTCTGTATAAAACCCAATGCTTCTGTCTTTCCTTTTTTGTTAAAGGCTGGTTTGTAATGACGGTAGAATTGAGTGAACACTAATACAGGTATTTGTATTCTCAACAGGGAAGCCAACATCAGTTCTGGTCTGTAAATGTGTACAACAGTTTATGACTTTCATGAAATATTGGAAGAATGCAGAGATGAGAAGTTTAGTAGTATGGTAAGAAAGCCAAAATCCAAACAATGCTTCAAAGGTTTTTAAATAAATCTTTATGTTGGTGTTGACAAAACTGAAGTAGTGCCATTTGAGACAGATTTTCCCATTGAGGGACAATTTCAAAAGCACAATTATATTCATATTTGGCCAAAGTGGTGTCCTATCTGAGGCCACCTAGGTGCAGAGCAAGCTGAATTAATGCATCAGCCTCTATCCAGAGCCAAGGGACCTCTGCTGCTTCCAAGGAAGAGTCCCCTCTCACACGCAAGTCTGTAGAAGAGCTGATGATATATGCCATAGTAAAAAAACCTCCCAGATACTCTGAGATTAAAAAATTTTGGTATTTCTGCTTTGGACCATTACCCAAAATTTGGGTATCTTCTTGGCTGATATTAGCCCTTGTTCAATACCAAAAGCTGAAAGTCATGCAACCAGTTAGTTTTTTAGGGCAAAAATCAGTGGGTTTTTTTAGTTTTGTTTTTGTTTGTTTATTTGTGTGTTTGTTTGCCTATGATAGGTTATTTCTTCTTCATTCCTTTTGAAATTTTTCCAATCCTTGCAAATATTTGTGATAAAACAGAACTGACTCAGTTTTTTACTTGAAAAGGAAGATGTGATGGGTTCAGCCTCTGTGATCAGGTGATGCTGAATGGCCATCTAGGGAAACCCTTGTCCTGTGATCCACCAAATAAGTCTGTAACTTTTACCTGTCATCCCCATTGCTTGCAGAAAAGCAGAAAAAATTAAGATAATCAGTGAAATTGGAACACGGTAAAAGGCTGAGGATAAATGGGGGAAGAAGAGGAATTTCCCTTGCAAATCTGAGACTATGAATTTCTGTCCTTGCACCTCTTGGGGAGAGGAAGAAGAGGGTGATTAGAGCAGGTGGCTCTGCTCTGCCCCTTTATTTTCTGGAGAGGAGGGGATGCAGCATCCTGGACCTTCAGACTTGTGGCTGTTATGGGATGGTCTGAGCACTTTGGACATTTGGTAGGAACAGGCAAATTTTTACCAGTTTCTGTTGCCAAGCTGTACACCACAAATGTGTCTGTAAGCCCGGAGAAATAAATATGACTGCAGCTTTGTTTATAAGTGGCATAAAAACAACAGAGACAGCCAGTCAACCAGCTTTTATAAATTATAATTTTAAACTGAAAACATAATTTGAGGTCAAGGCTACTGCTCTGATTTCCAGGAATTTTTTTCTTTTAATTCCCTGATTTTTACCTCTCCCTCCTTCATGCACTTTTACTCATGTTCAAATATTCAAAGCAGAAATATGAAGAATAAGTAGTACTCTTCTTAGAGGGTGAAAGATGAGGATTTCAAATCAAACTGTGGGATATTTTAGCTCTTTGAGCAACTTCATGTTTTCCTGAGGTAAAAGGAGTGCAGCCCTTCAGATTTTGATTCTGCATTTTGGGACTTCAGCTGCAGACGTGTTTGTGAGCAGTGAAAATGGCCTTTGCAGCACACTGGGGAACCCAGATTTCAAACTGGTTATTTAAATTTACAGAAAAACCCAACAAATCCCTAACAGTAATTCCACTACTTGTGTGAAATTCTCCCAAAATGAAAGGTGTGGTGCTTGCATTGCTGATATTGGTAGTAGATATACGGATTTGTATGAACTTTTAGTAATTAAAATCAACTGTTTATTTAAATTGAACAATATTTGTTTTTACTGTTTATCATGCAGATGTCCTCCCTTTATTTTTTTTTCTTTTTTAAGCTTTTGAGGCTTTTTATAGCTGCCTAATCCCTTCAAATGTCCTGTATATCACATTTTATGAAATGTATGGGTACCAGAGAGAAGCAGACAACTTTGTTTTTAAACAAAGACCCCAGGATAAGGGGCAATGTTTTTCTCCTCACAGGTGATGGAGTACGTACAAAGAATGCAGCGGATAATGGCAGTCCTGTCCTCTGAACAGATGGTGATGGTCCTGTTGCTAGGATAAGGCCTGAAGAATTTAGTTTTTAATTCCACATTATTTGCCTCAGTGCCATGAATATCCCTAGGTTTCCTCAGGCAAAAATACAACAAATACACAGAAAGAGAAAGAGAAGTGACATGCGGATAGAAAAGGAGACAGAGCACGGGAAAGGACTGGAGCCAGGTCAATAGAAGCTTTTGGGAAAATGTCTGCTCAGCTGTCTGCAATCACCTGGGTTTGAAAGGCAGGCAGGAAGGAAGATTGGTTTGGCATGAGAACGAGGCCTTTGATGCTTTAGATACCACAGAGAAAAATACGCATTTCTTCCCATTAGAAGTCTGTTGACTTTCCTAATTAAGATAAACATGTTTCTGAAGAAGTTAGCTCTCACAGTACTACATTTGTAAAAACAACCGTGCTTTTAAAATATATACACAGACAAGGACGTGTGCCAAGAACTAGTGCTGGTGTGGTCTTACAAATCACTTTACAGGAATATTTTTAAATCATTGCTTTATTTAAAAGTGAGCGGATTTCATTCCCTCCAGTCAATTAAATATCTAATTTCAACTCAAGTAGATAATAACCAAAGTATTTTTATATAAATGAATGAACAGTTAGAAAACTCTTAAACACACAGCCCTCAAGCATGAAAAATATATTCGTTTAACTGTTTTATTCTTTTATCTCTAATTTACTACAGAGAGTTTTTGCACTTACAACATTTTCAGTTTTGGCACTGAGGGAAAGAAATCTTATTTAAAAAATTTAATTCAGATTGAAATTCTCAAGGATCCCTGTGCCACCTGAATTATTCCATCAACCATATTTAGGATGTGGTGGATGGGACCGGTGGAGTTGTGATTTTTCCACAATGGCAGTTTTGAGAGAAAAAAAACAAAAAACGAACCTGTGAAAACTTCTAGTGACCCAGTTCCCACAATAAAGCACGTGTTAAATGTCAAAAAACATGTTGAATTCATAAATGGAGACAGTGCCTGTAAAATGTACAATACCTGAGGTTCGGGGGATTAATTGCCATGTTCTCCCCCTTCTAGGTGCCTGCACAAAGCCAGACTGAATTAAGTGGTTTAAAGGAGACTCATGTTAGATGCTCTGGGATTGGTAAGTGTCTGGTTCAAATTGTTGATTTTTCTTCAATAGTGATTCTGGTAATTGGGATGTGATCCATGCTACCCTCATCATGATTTCTCACACAGCAATGCACTGAGAAGAAAATAACATGATGCAAACATCTCATATTTTGTGGTTAAAAATAAGTTGAGAAAAATTTAGATGAGAGTGTATGGGACAGAAAATGCACTGTGTACCAAAATACATCTTATATGTTATTTATAGGTGTGTGTTTGTGCATAGATATAATTCATACTTTTGTCCTCAAAAATTGACAGAATTTAATTTTATCAATAATGGGGTTTTATATTTCAGGAAGGGTTTCAAAACCAGCTCATTTGGAACAGAAAATTTTCCTGGTCTTCAAGCAGTTTCTGTTTTCATTAGCTATCCAGAAATATTATTAAGTAATATAAGATGGATCAGAATTTATTGATATTCAGTTCTCTGAGTATCACATTGCCTTGGAACCTCATAATCCTGAACAAAGTCTCACTTTTATGTTCTATTTCTAATCACTTTATTTGTACCTCAGTTTTTGGTGAAATTGATGACTGGTTCATAGAATTTCTTCTCCCTCATTTTCATCATTATGAAAAATATTCAACCAGCTTGCTGAATATTTCTTTTCTGTCTTAGTGGCTCTAGATGTTACCTGGCTGTTCTGAATTCTCATTTTATTCAGGGAATAATCACTTGTTCTGCCTAATTCAGAGGATTAATATAATTTTGCTTAATATTAGGTGCTCATCAGAGGGATGTCTTGGGTGCAGATGATATCTGACTACCTGAGGGACACAACTCCAATCTCTGCGTGTCTTGGTGAGGCTGCTGAGTAGATGTATTTTTCAGTTTATTATACAAAATGATGAGGTGAAATTGGTTCACAGCCCTTCATGTGTAAATAAATAAAAATACCTCTGAAACTTGATCGGAGATGAAAGAAACCATTTCCGTCGGAGAGAGGGAGAAGTGGTTTCCCATGCCGTGTGCTTTGTGATACACACAGAACCCTTTGTGGCTCATCTTGTTTATCCTTCGTATTCTAAGCAGGAGTCAGACACATGCCCTAGAATGGGATAATGTGTCACTTCTGACACTGCTCTTTTTCTGTAGTTTGTGTTCTTCCCTTAAAGATTGGCTGCTCTTTTGGAAGCCCGTTGTAAAGAAAGATGTGTGTGTTTTCTTCTCAATTCCTGGTTCATAAAGTGTCATATTCAGTGATCTTTTCAGATTATTAGAATGGAATCCAGATTAGAAAATGTTTTATATTTTTGCCTCATTAAAATGGTACATGGGTTTCCTTAAAAACGGAGTTTTCTTTGCTTTCTAATCTGAGACACCTTTTTTTTTTTTTTAATACAAAAGCAAAAGATGCCAGTGGCACAGCTACCTCATGTAATGAAACACATAGATTTCTCTTCTACTTATTTTATTTCTCACATTCATCATTCATATTTAATGCCACAGGCATTTGACTTCTTAATTCCCTATATTGAATTGAAGAAGCATGCACAGCATGCACTCCAGTTTAATGACTTATAATTCTTCTTCATTGATGACACACTTTTTCACCTGGAAAACTTGTGGTGCCAAACTTCCTCTCACATGTGTGATGCAGTTAGTATCCTTAACAAGGTGGTGATGGCTGGAGAGTGGAATGACTGGAAAGTGTAAGGTCCTAACCTTAAATGCCTCTTGGACTGAGAGAACATTGGCCTAAGGGCTTTTCTGGTGATATATATGTGTATATATTTATTATTTTTTTTTCTGTAGTTGAACCTCAGTTGCTGACTTCTCTCCTGCTGGCTCTAGGACATGCCTCTTTGCTTATTCATTCTCTTTTTGTGAGCCAAATTTCGAGTAATACACAACTTTCCCACCCTGAGCTAATTAGCATTAATCTACGGAGTAGGTTTGCCAATAATATTTCCAACAGAAAGGTCTCATAGACTTGAGCAGGGCTAGAAGATCATATGAATGATAAATTGCAGTGTCTGACATCAGTATTTTGGATTAAGATATGATGGATGAAGCACTATCCTGAGTGTTATTGTTTATTTACAGACATCTCACAGGACGGTAGTTAGGGTGAGTTACTTTTAAAATCTTAAGATTTTTGAATAAAATATTCTGTAGAACTACAAAGCATTCAGGCTATTATAAGAACATTACACCTTTCCAGGTTTTCAAAGCACTTTAGAAGCGCTTGCCAACCCTCACAGCACTGAAACACTGGAGGTCTTATCTTTTACTGATTTCCTGAGTGGGTTGACTGAGACATTGAAGAGTTCTGGTTTGCTAACTGTGAGCACTCTGATAGCCAAATGAAATGTCTGAAGGAAAACAAAAAATGACACTGAACTTCCCCTTGAACTATTACAGGGAAACCTTTTGGAGAGTTTCCCTCAGGAAAACAGAGTGAAAGACAGAGATGAAGTTGCCTGGTTATTCAGGCAGAGCACTCCTGAATGGGAACAGGAGGATTGCAATTAAAGTCAGCTCCAGAGTGGAGGAATATCCTTCATTCAAAACTCGCTCAAGGTGTGTGTTCTTGATGAGGATAGGTGGCATGTGGATGGAGGGGGAGAAAATTTTTTTGGAAGAGGAGGGCTAGGTAGGAGAACAAGTCCAGTTTGGTTCCTTGTGTTCCAAGAAAGGTGAATGTTTCTGGTCCTTTTCAATCTAACATCAATTTTTCAGCATGCTCCAAAAAGTGAAAGAAGTTATACTTCAGTGAGTGCAGTGATCACGAGAAAATGAGTGTTATTCTGTTCATGAATGGTGATTTAATGGTGTAGTCTTAGTAAGAGCCCTGACGTTTTCCTTTGGAATATATCCTAGAGGATTAAAAAATAAATTAATGGTACATTTTGGAAAAGATCTTCAAACATTTCAGCATAGAAGTACAAAGTTTATGTCTGGGAGAGATTTCAGAGTTCATCTAGTTCCAGCTCCTGTCCCAAGGCAGGAGCAGCTCTACCTAAAATGTGCTTTGGTTGTCAGGTGGTTTTTTAGCCTTGAAAATTTTCCATTATTTTCATAGCTTTCCAACAGCTCTATCCCCACACCACCCCCCCTTGCCTTATGTATTTAGTGTTCCGATTTCTCCTTAGCAGTTAGAAATGTCTCAGAAAGTGTTTATTAATAAATCATTAAAGGTTTGCATCTCATTTCATTTCCTTGCTGCTTTACTACTGTTTATTTCCAGCCATAGTACAAAGTAATTTTGAAAACAGAGGAGGAATCTTTCACAACTGAGTCAATTCTAAATGATGGGGGTAAACCCAGAGATTTTTTCCTTTACCTGGAATGCTCTTTGCTATTCAAGTTGTTTGCTTAGATTAAAGATTTCTTAGCCTGTTCTTGTTTTATTGGTGAAGAAGAAATAATCTTGAGTGCAAGGCTTCACAAGCTGCATGTCTTGAACATGGAGTCACTTCACCAATAGGGCTTTCCTGGGAATAGGGAATAGCAAGGTTGAATATAAGGCTTGATAACTACAGATATTTTCAGTAGCACCAAAGGAGATATGGGAAGTGATGAAAAAACTTATGAAAGGTAAACGGACTATAATTCATACTAAATATCTCCCCTTGTGCAGAAGCTCTTTTTAAATTACTCAGATAAATGAGCTCATTTATGGAATATTTTGTACTGCATGAACTTATATGGGCACCTGTCATGTATATATATTTTTAATGCTGAACTCATATAGATGGCTTAAAGTCCCCCTTGCCCTTTAGTAAATTTAAATCTCCCACAAAGCTGCTGTACAGTAGTCATAAAGAAACATTTATGGTTCAACATAATTTCCCTTCATTTCTTTTTCTCTTTCTTAAAAAAAGGCAGTTTAAAAGTAATAAAGCACTTCCTTCTGTAAATCTTTGATCTTTTTTCTTCCTAAGGGAAGATTAATTTGTAAATATGCTAATGGATTTGTATAATATGAAATCTTCATAAGAAAAACTACATTAGTTCATATGAATGAACACATCTATCTTATTCAATTTATAAACTAATGGCTGAGAGCATCAACAATGCATTCTGCTCCGTCTTGTGTCCAAAATCACTGCCTGTGATTCAAAGACAACAGAGATTTTTGAGAAAAAAAATCTAAGTTTGACCAATTTTATTTGCCTTGAGTATTTTTATTTTTAATTTGATTGCAATAGTGAGATTTACTGCTGCTCCAGCCAGGTGAGTACCCTGCTCTGAAGAAATCCCATGTGATGGGAGTTACAGTATGTGGATGAAATGCATCCACCTGCACACATTCCTAATGAATCCTGGTGGTTTCAAGCAGGGTGCTGAGCCTGCAAGCACAGATCCCTCAGGTACGTACCCTCAGAAGCTGAGTGACAGCAAAGTGTTCCTCCAGGTTGCTTACAGAGCTGAGAAGTTGACCCTCACCAGCTGCTTGCTGGGACATTGATCCTTCCACTTTCTTTCCAGCTGGAAGCCATGGAGGACTTCGGTTCCACCAGCGCAGGAGTTGGATGCAATGATCCTTGTGGATCCCTTCCAGCTCAGGGTGTTCTGTGCTGTCGTCTCTCTCTACTGCCCCAGCCCAAAGTGCCCTCTCTGCTCCATGGCAGGAGGAGATGGGACACGGACAAGGACTTCATGGAGGGATTCAACCCAATGCAAGCACAGTGAAAGGTGATTAGCTGGAAAGTTTTCAGATTCTTGTTTGTGTCTAGGCAATGCAGAGCTCCTTCCTCATTCCCCCTTTCCCCCATAGCCTACATTTCACCTCTTCCCATGTTTTTGCCTTTATTTGGTTTTATTCTGGTTCTTAGTTGAGAAGCCATGGAGGGTTGATATTTGCTCCAGCCCTGCCTGCCAGTGAGGTTGTGGCAGCTCTTCTGGTAAAATGGGACTGGCAGTGGAGAGGACATAAGAGAGGCTGGACAGAACCTTCTGTGTCCATCATTTTCTTTTTGCTCGGGTCTCTTTGCTATTTAATTTTCTCAATGATCTTTTCCACCTGGTGTTCCTTTGCCTCTTTTCTGAATTAAACAATCCTAATAGAAACTTGACATTATTAAGTGAATGCAAAAATCAGAGTCTGTGTGTTGATTCAGAGGGCTGTGCTATCTGACAGTGTGGTCACATCATGGTGCCCCAGCCCACAGGAAAATGCTGCTCTTAGCCATGGGCTCACCTCTCTGCCTCTGCACAAGGGGTGAGTCCACGTACTTTGATATTTTTCCCTTCAATATCTGATATCTTTAAATAAAAATTATGTGGGGAGGATTCAAATTGATTTTGAATTTAGCTCTAATTTTGATCCAGTTTTGTTTGCAGAACGAAGCTTGGTGCTGGAGGAGTGTAAGTGGTACCCTTGTACCTCTAAGCACCTCCAAGCTTTATGCAGTGATTTCTCAGGCCTGATTTATTAAGGTAAGCACAGATATGTTGAACTTCAAGCCAGCATAGCCAATGAAGGATTGTTTGATGTGCTGGGGTACTCAGCGCTGCACTGCCATCGTTAGCAGCTTCTTTTCCCAAGGGCTGACAGATTTGTGCCCGACTCCAGCTCATGGCTTTCATCCTGCTGCCATAAACAAAAGGTGTGCATTTATTCAGGCATGGAGCTTACCCAGACTCCTTCCCTCATTTGATGCTATCGTGCTCTGGATAAGAATAGAATTGAAATGTGCACCTTGAGGCTGGAGAAAAGGAGCACAAGGAGGCAGCCCTCGGCTGACTCCTAATAGGGGTGGGTGGGAAGGAAGTGTCAAATGCTGCTCAGAATAGGTGAATATTATAAAGGGGTCTGGAAAGATCAGAAATAAGAGAGATTCAGATATTTTTTTCCTTTTTTTTTTTTTTTTTGTTTGTTTTGTTTTGTTTTTCTGTCCAGGAAATTCTTTCCAGGGCTTCTCAATAAAAGTGGGATGGAGGGTGAGCAGAGCGAAACTGGTGGGAGAGATGTAATGAACAGAGCTGAGCCTGCAATGCCAGAGAGTCTGTTCTCTTTAAAAAAGAAAAGGAGGGAGGTTTAGGCTTTTCTCTAACAAAGTTTTCTTCCCAACAGTCAAAAATAATAGAAACTAGATATAGAAGAGATCTGTTAATTGATCTTGTCCATATCTTGCCCAACACAGGGTTATTCCCTGCAGCATATTTACTAGTGCTGAGTTCAGCTTTGTTTTTAAAACCTCCAGTGACAATCTCCCGAGGGAAGTGGTGAAAGCCTGACTCTACAGCCTACTACATCTCCTTGTCGATCTGCTTTGCAGAGGGAGACTCTCACAAACCAGGAAATACTTTCTGACGTTCAGCCTACACCCCTCACTTTTTTTTCATTTCTGTCCTATTAATTCTATTTATATTCCTCTGTATCATGCAAAATAATGTCCTTCCAGGAGGACATCACAAGTTCTAACACCAAAAGGTTATGCTCTTGAGAAAGAAGAGCTTTGCCCCGCATTGATTCTTTCTCAACCAAAGTAAATGCATAATTTAATTCCCTGATCCATTACTGGCTTATAGGTGATTGTTAAACAACTGCAGGTGGAATTTTAGGTAAATCTCTAAACTCAAGATATTCTGCATGAAAAGAGTCAAGAAATCAATAGGATGAATCCTTAGTATTTTTAAAAGTTAATAACTAATATTTATATTTTTTTTCTTGCTTCATTTCATCAATAGAAGTCTTTCTGCAAAACACGTCCTTTCTCATTGCCTTTCTCCCGCTCCTAATCTTAGCACTGGATAATGATTTGGTCAAGGTCCTATTTAAATAGTTTTGGGGTTGCCAACATGGTGTGTTCTGATATTCAGATCTCATAATCCAATTTTGAAATTAAAGAGCTTAGGGCAAAAACACTCGCACATCTGAAATGCATGTTTTTGAGCACTGTGCCAGTGTTTTCTTAAGAAGAATATACCAAACGTCCTCTTTCTCTTCCCAATTAATATAACAAATGTCATGCACAAAATCTCCCTTTTTAACTTGTGCCCCATGTGAGCACAGAGTAAATGTAAGCTGGGCTATGATTTCAGGGTAGGTATCTGAATTCCAGCTGAATGCAGAAAATATGCAGAAGAGAAACTGATTTATAGTGCCTCATTTGCTGTCTTAGCAGAATGATGTTCTCTGTATTCCCAACAATAAAATCAGCAGCAAGGAAGAAGATAAGTCAGCATGTTTCCCCCCCCAGTACCAAGGCTTTTTCTCCCCTCTGCCCAAGTCATTATTTCAACTTTCTCAGTATTAAATCTAAAGGTTCATCAACTCACATCTTAACAGCTCTGTCTTTCTGTATACAGGACCCTGTCTGCCTGTTTCCTCTATTGCACTATTTTGTTTGTACTACTGTAATCATTTTGCTGGCCCAGATCTGTGTGGGTGTGCTGGCAGCTTTACAACAAAGTTACATGGGAACTGAGTTAAGGTTGAATATTTATTAGAAGAAGCCATCTGGCGTCAGGCTGTCTGTACAGGGGGGCTTATTTCTTTAGTAGTCTCTCCTTTTTCTTTCTAGCTCTTCCTCTCTCTCTCCCCGTTTCTCATTTACGTGCCGCATATATGTGAAAAGTGGAACACACATCTTGACATATTGATTTGATTCTTGATATTTATAGCAATTAACCCCGCTCATTTGATTATCCTTGTCGCCTCACCCCATACCTCTCTCTCTCTCCCCCCCACCTCTGTTCCTGTGGTGGGGGATGCTCGGGGTCTGTTCCCATGGTGGCATCCCCCCGGATGCTGCAGGGCTCCCACTGCAGCCCCTTCCCTCTCCTGCTGCTTCCCACAGGCTCCAGGCAGCCACAGTTTTGCTTAAACATCTCTCTCCTGCTCCTTCCACACTTTCCCTCCTCCAGCTCGTGAGCTCATAAAAGAGTGCTGCGCTCCAAAAAACTCCCGACTCACCATATTAAACAAACTAGCCAGCAGAAGGGTGTCCGTGCTATTTCACCATTTGTATGACATCGCCAGGCTTCAAAGTGCAGCACTAAATTGCCAAAAGATGTTTACTTTACTTGCTTAAGAGCTCCTCGTAATTCAATTGTTCTCTCTCCCTCAGTAGAAACACACATGCATCCTGAGCCGTGCTCTTGTGAGCTCCCACTAGTTATTTACCCACAGGCTTTCCTCCGTTATTTTTTACGCAGCGCTTGACTTTTTTTATTTTTTTTTTCCCAGGGGCTTCTGTCTCAAGGTAATTTGTTGTTTTGTTTTTTTTTTTTTTTTCTGGGGTGCTCAACTGCAAGGACCTTGAAACACGCAGCTGTCTGGCTGCCTTTTTTTTTTTTTTTTTTTTTTTTTACTCTCAGTGACTGATACTTAGTGTTTTTTCCAAAATAATATTTTTTCTATTCTTCTGTTTTTAAATATGCACAAAGTTAGACATCCAAAATTGTTGGTCACCTTGGAAAACCTTGACCTATTTTTCCTAGCAGGCCAGGGAAGCTGATGCAGTAAAGCTGGCAGTCCTTTCCCACCATTCCTGACTTTTGTAAGTTAATATTCTGTCCTCACAGCCTTGCATAACCTCCTTGCTCGTCGGTGTGGTGGTTTGGTGGCAATGCCAGGTAGGAGAAGAGCAGCACTGGGCAGCAGAGATTCTTTCCACTGACAGAAACGGTGAGTCACTACTGTCCTGCGATTATTCCTTGGCCTTTTTTTTTTGCCAAAAGTTGCCTGTGGGGATGAAAGGAAAGTCCTTTCTCCATGACCTATGCCGGGGGTTAGCAGCCTCCCAAGCTCTGGCAAAGAACAACACGTGGGCTGGCTTTGAGCTGTGCAAAGCAAGGAACGAGGGCTGGGAGCATGGTGGCTCCAAGGATGTAAACTGGGAGATGTGGTGATTCCCAGCTTCAGCCTCCCACTGCCTTTCTGCTGGCTGGATTGGCAGCCTGTTTTCTCCTCCCCCAGGTAGTGTCTCTGGGCTTGTGGTGTCTTTCTGTGTGTTTAATCTGGGAAAGAAAAAAATAAGGATTTTTCCATGTGGTGCGATAGGATGGATGAGCAATAGCTCTGCTTGTGGAAAAGGGATGGGGAGTGGAGCAAGGAGTGGGAGCAGTGCAAGGAGGAGAAGGCTGTGAGGGATGGGTGATTAAGGAGGCTGGAGAGAGGAGCTGTGAGCCCACCTTCCTCCCTCTTTTCTGAGTTTGAATGAAGGAGGTTGCTCATCTTCACTAGCCTGTGGATATTCTTTCATCTACAATATGAAAGGGGGCCAAGATAAGTACTCTGAGTGCCAGTGGTCTTAGCTCCTGATTCTCCATCAAAATGGGAGAGAGTGAAACGTAGGCTTTGTTTTCCATGCCTTATGTGCAATGACACAAGCCAACCTTGGATCTGAAACCCACCAAAATTCCACTGCCCAGCAGGGTTTTGTTTAAATCAGTGGGCAAGAAACATTGACTTTGTTTCTGCTGTTCATTCGTTTGTCCCTTGGCAAATGAAGACATCTGAAGTCATCCTGCCTTATTTGTAAAAGCATAATAATGATTGTCTTCTACAAGTATTGCAAAGCAAAGGCTGCTCTTGGTAGTAGAATTCTGTGCGATGCTTAGAAGAAAGATCATGTCAAGGTGTGTAGCTGTTTCATTTGTCAGGGCTCCAAGTTTGGCAGTGATGCTTTCTCACTGATATAAGCCCTATTTCATGTACCAAAGAAGAGGCAGAACTGCTCATTACTGACGTAGCCAAAATATATAAAAAGAGGGTTGAGTTCAGGTTTGCTTTAAAGCTTTTTGCACTTATCAACTTCCCATGCTCTTTGGACAGGCTGCCTGAGTATTAATCTCTGGTGAAATATGTCAGTGCTTGCCCTGGGCTGGTGTTACACAGACCAGAGCAGATAATGCCTGAGCAAGGACAGTGATGGGGCAGCAGCTTCTGACAGGAGTGAGAAAGCAGCCCTGAGACAGGATGGGTGTTCAGGATGGAGCAGGGCATGGGAGAACCCTCAGTGCCAGACTGAGTACTTCAAGCAGTGAGTACTGTCACCAATTAAAATAACCATAAAAAGCCAGACATTCCTCACTGGAATAACTCGTAACAGATCCCCAGTGCTCTGTTACCTTTCAGCAGAGCTCTGTGAGAGAGCCCTGGCCTTTGCATTTGTGAGGACCTGATCAGGAAAATAGGCAGAGAAAAGCTTTTTCCCATCCCAAACCCCACCATCTCATTAGTGTCACCCTGCAATGGCCCTTCTCAAGCTCTTTCCCCATTCCCAAAATCAGCACAGCTTTTCAGAAATCTCCTTTTTAGTGTCTCCCTCTTTTCTAGGACAGGCACTCCCAGAGAATAGCCCTTCTGGCTGATCTGGGGGTAATTCACAAAGCTGGTGAGGTGCAGCATCACCTGTCAGCTCTCCTGTCCTATAAAACCACCAAATTTGGCCCACTGTGCTCCAGGCACAGACTGAGAACTCCCCTAGGACAGAGGCAAGGGGAGATAGAAATGCAGGCTTAGAAAGCAGGACCACTGAACCCCCTTAGCACTTTGATTAAAAAAATTTCACCCAGAAATCCCCTAAGTTAATCTAATGTGTAAACACAAAATAGAGAAGTATGTGTCTTAATGTGTGCCTTCAAGCTAGAAAGCAGCTTCATTTCCAGTACCAGAAGTGAGTAAATACTTCAGATTTTTCTGTTCCCACCTTTCCAGGTAGTAATTAAAAAGTTTCCATTGAGCCTTTTTTCTGATTGATCAAATTTGCCTGTAGTTTAACTTACTACTTTTGTTTTTAAGCACATGAGTATAAAGGTGCTGGCATGCATTTGAATGAAAAATACAAGTTGAATAATAATAACAATAATAATAATAATAACAGCAAAGTAAAATACAGACTTCAAAACATGAATCCAAGTACTGTGATTTGTCCTGGAAGAGCTGAGGATCTGAACTGTAGCAGGACCATGTGGCCCCTGTGGTGGAGCAAACCCTCCCAGCCCCATGGTTATTCAGAGCCAAGTGACAGAGTTAAATAACAACTCTGCTAAAATCCTCATTGCTTTGTAAAAAAGGATGAGGTTGTGACAAGAATGTGTGTATTTTGAATTTCTGTGTATATGAAATGCTTTGATACCAAACCCAGTCTGCGCTGTATCCATATTCTGTTCTAATGACTGATTTTTACAGCACTGAAACATCTTTGGGATCCTAAAACTTATTTTTTCAGATGTCAATGTGCCCAAACAGGCCAGCTAGAGATAAGACCCTTTTATTAGAGGGTTTTTTACTGCATCCCTTGTCCCTCAGAGCATCCTGGCTGCTCCCATGGGGCTGCACCAGTCCCAGATACTCTGCTTATGAAACAGAACATGGTTTAAAATCCAAACTCTTCTCTCTACTGCTGGTTTAGTCCAACTAAAATGTGTTTTATTGTTGTTTCTTGACTTTTTCTTTGCAGACACAATTCCTCTGGGCTATTGTTATTTCAACAAAAGAGGGGGAGGATAGGCTCAGCGAGTAACTCTGTGGCTTTCTGGTGAGGAATTAAGAAATACTCTAACAGTTTAATAATGATAATCTCCAAATAGTTCATAACGGCATTAAGGGGTAATTAATGACATTTGAACAGTAAGAGTACTTAATCCCTAGGGAAATGTGATAGCCACAATTTTATTTACGTCTCAAGTTGTTTCAAGGTGAAGGGAAAAGTGTAATCTGTTTCTAAAATGGTTTCATACTTGCACTCTTTCAGATTTTATCTTAATTCATTATAAGCAAATAAATATAGTTGTTTTTTTTTTTTTTGCCAATAATAAAAACTGCATTCCATGTTAGATCCAGCATTAAGTTAAAAAATGAAGAAGAACTCTTATATGTTTCCTGTGGGATTAAGATTTTCTGAAAATTATAAATCACCAGTGATACTGTGGTTTACAAAGAAGGATAACTTATTTTAAAAGACCCAGATATTTACATTTTAAAAATATTTCATAGCCTTTAGAGCCATTAAAAGAACGTAAATAATTTTGAGGATAAATGCTGTGTGCTTTACCTTTTATGTTTTAGCAGCACTTCTTATTTTCTCTCCACGCAGCTGACCTCCCTAAACCTTTGAAAAATGCTGCTACATCCTTTTACGTTTTCACAATTTCACAATGAGGGGAAAAATAACTCCTGTGATAGTTTTCGAGATAATACTCGAAGCAGCCTGATTCAGATGTTTAGCTTTCAAAAGTCAACAGAAGGAAAAGGCTTTTGTTGACCTTGGGTTTTGAGAATAAATAAGATAACACCTGTTTCGAGACAGGAAGCTTTATTTGGGGTAAATATGCAGAGCAAAGCAGAGGGTGTCAATCCAGTTTAGCATTTGAATGCAGCCTCTGCTCTTTTGGTTATGCTCTTGAGCCTGTTTCTACTTTTGGCTCTTACATTCCACAGAACTTCTGTAAAATCAGCAGGGACAGTGCTAATAAATTTATAATGTTGTTTTGTATTTCTGAACATAGTACCTCAGTAATTAGGTGAAATATTTATGATGAATATAAAACAATGCAAATTCATTTGTTTGCCTGAAAGCCAGCTTGTTATTTATTTAGATTTATCTTTGAATGATTCTTAAATTGAATCACAGTATGAATGAGGGTGATATTTAAAGCAGAGAAAATTTGTTATAGTGTATTGAGGCATTACACTGTAATATAAAAACATAGCTAGTGCTAAAGCTGTGCAGAGGATGATAAAAAATCAGAAAATAAAGAAACAACAAAAAACCCCACACTTTGATCTGAGAATAATTCTTTTTTTTGTCTTATTTTTTGGGTAGGAATTCCACAAGATTAATTGATTCCCCACTGCTGAAATATTTAATAAATCTTGTTTCATTATAGCAAGCTGTACATATGTGAACTGGATCCTGAATTACAAGACAGGTAGGAGTAGGTTCAGCATAATGTGATCTAATTTTCACCTCAGCTGACTATGTTTTATTTCATGGGCTACTACTTCCAGTAGTTTTTGTCATTTACTATTTCCAGTTCTCTAACAAATTCTAATCCAATTAATGTAGTGACCTATGAAAGGAAATGTCTGTGCAAAGTGTCCCCGTGTTGATGATTATGAACTAAATTGTTTACTTAGTTTGGATTTTTTCCCTTTCCCTAAGTGAAAAATATATTCCAAAAATAACTTCCTTTGCAAACATAGTACTGTTGCTCTCCTCAGCTTTCTGCTTGACAGTCATCAGACAGATATATTCATATCATGACTAAAGAAGGTTATCTTAAGGTAAACAAAAAAAGGCAAATATATGTCTTCAGTTTGAAAAGGGTGTTTTAGTCTGAAGCCTTATGTGAGAAAGTGTGCATCCACTAATAGGAGCAGCTACAGATTTTTATGATATTTTATCTAATTTTGGGTGGACTGCTAATGTTCTGAAAAATTAAAGAGGCTCACAGGTGGGAAGACTTCACTAAGAAGCACTTTAGCAGTGTGTGATATGAACATATCTTCTGCCTCTTGCTTGATCTTGGTTTTGGCAAAACAACCCAGAGCAATTAAAGTTGACCAGCTCTCACATGAGTTGACCAAGTACACTTTCCATAAGGTTCTGTCGCACTGTCAAATCTACAGCCAATACCTGGGTGTTTGAGGAACATGTGGCCATTACTTGGGAGCTTTATTCCTCAGTCTGATCATCATTTTACGTTTATTTTATGAGCATATAAATAGATTTTAAAATAGCTTTGCCTCATTACATGATGACATCTAGGCTGTGATGTTCAGACCTAGAGCAGGGTTCCTGGACAAAAGCAGAGAATGAAGTTTCTACCTTATGGTGTCTTATGTTGCCACCAAATGTGCTGCCACCAGAGCACATGGACTGTGATACACGAGCAGCTGGGGACCCAGGAATGAGCTCTGTGTGACAGTGCTGATCCTGTGACATGTTCAGCCCAAGGTGGAGGTAGACACCTGTAAGGATTTGCAGGTTGGCATTTCTATTTTTTTGTTGGCTTCCTCATACCTTACCAGGGAGATAAAAAGAGGGCTAGAGAACATGTGGGTCCTCTCCATAAGGAAATGGGAAATCTGGTTACCTGGGATATGGAGAAGGCTGAGCTATTCCAGGACTTTTTTTGCCTGAGTTTTCACTGGGAAGTTCTCCAGTTACACCACCCAAAATGCAGAAGGTAAGGGCAGGGACTGGGAGAATGGAGAACCACCCCCTGTAGAAGATCAGGTGTGAGTTCATCTAGAGAATAAGAAGCTGCACAAATTATGCAACCTGAGGAGACACCTTTATGTGTGTCCTGAGAGAACTGGTGAATGGAATTTTTGGGCCCCTGTCCATCATATTTGAGAAGCCATGGCAGTCCAGCACAGATCCCACTGAGGGCAAAGGTGAAACAGAACCTCCGTTTTTCAAAAGGGAAAAAAAGGAATGTGCTCATCTGAGCCCAGCAAGGTGATGGAGGGGATCCTCCTGCAAACTATGCTAATGCACATAGAAAATGAGGTGATTTGTGACAGCTAACATGGATTCATTACAGGCAAATAGTGCCTGATGTGGCAGGGTTGGAGTGCTGTGGGTAAAGAAAGAGAGACTGACATCATCTACCTAGAACTGTGAGGATGATTTGATGCTGTCCTGGAGGACATCCTGGTCTCTGAACTGGAGAAATTCAAAGGACTACATTTTCCATAAATCATCCATGCCCGCTGCTCGCTTTCTGGGTTCTTAAAAATTATCTGAAACATGCTGAAAACATAGAGGAGTGCTCAGTAAATTTAGCTGGCTTGAAATGTCCTACTGTGTGTTACTGTGAGAATGCTGCTCAGAGTCTCTTGCTGCCACAAGCATCTTTTGGAAAACAATTTCCTTTTTGGAAATGCAAATCAGGCACTATGGTTTGATGCCATAGTAGGACTGGGAAGTTGGAGTCTGATACAGAAATATTAGTCACAGAAGAGGTAATTGAGTGCTGTGCTATAACATTTATCACTGAAGAAATTTCATTTGTGATTCTGCCTTAGAATATTAAAATCCACACATAATGGGCAGTCCTTGTCCATTTTCCTGTTCCTACACTAATAGGTCTTCCTAAAATTTCCTTCTTTACAGGCATTCCCAGGAAAAAGATGGAGTTGTCAGCTTCAGTAAGTACAGCAATGCTGTTCTTCTTCAAACATCAGTGGCATGAAATTTTCAGCTTTTTTTATCATTTTTAAGATATAAAAAATTATTTCTCCTGGTGGATTGCCCATATGGAGAGATTTAAAGAAATATATGAGGCATATTCAGCAAAGAACAAGCAAACATTCCCACTCTCTCAATTACTTTTGATTAAAAAAAAAATGTATTTTTGAGCAAATCTTGTAATTTTAGGGCTGTCTCAAGGCTTCAGAGCCCTGAGCTGGCAATGGCACAGAGGGTGGAGGGTGTGCTGTGGAATGGTATGGGAGGTGAAGTCCCGTGATCGTTTCCATCCAGCTCCAGAAAGGAGACTAAAAAAACCCTCTTTGAAGGAATATTTTGGTTAATGCTATATTTCCTGATATTCCTGGATCACATGTGTGGTAGAGTCACAAGATTGTCCAAAAATCTAAAAATAGAGCTCAAAAGTGCTCAAAATAGGACTTCAGTGGTATAAATAACATTTTAAATCAGGGTGCAGAAATAGCTCCTGCTCAGCTCTTTGTCTCCGTGGTGGGGCAGTGGTGGCAGCAGGGCTCCAGCCCACGCTGCCACTCCTCAAGATGTACTGCTCCTCTGTGCTCCCCCATCCTGCTCCAGATCCCAAACTCACCATGACAGCCATGGCTATGGCTGGACTTCATGGTTCGGGTTGGAAGGGAGCTTAAAGATTGTCCTTGCAACACCCTGCCATGGCAGGGACACCTCCCACTGTCCCAGGCTGCTCCAAGCCCCGTCCAGCCTGGCCTTGGACACTTCCAGGGATCCAGGGGCAGCCACAGCTTCCCTGGGCACCCTGTGCCAGGGCCCCAGTGCTCTCACAACAAAGAGTTTTTTCCTAATATCCAGTCTAAACCCATCCTCCTTCAGTTTGGAGCCATTCCTCCTTGTCCTGTCACTCCATGCTCTTGTAAACAATCCTTCTCTATATTTTCTATAGGTTCCCTTCCAGTTCTGGGAGGTTGGAATTAGGTCACACTGAAGATTCTCTTCGCCAGGGTGGACATTTCCAGTGCTCTCAACATTTCCTCATAGAGGTGCTCCATCCCTCTCATTTGCTCTGTGGCCTCCTCTAGACTCACTCCCACAGCTCCATGTCCTTCCTGTGAGGAGGATGCCAGAGCTGAAGGCAGCACTGCCTGGGCTCACCAGGGTGGAGTAGAGGGGCAGGATGACCTCCCTAACTGTTTGGTCAATATAAATAGTAATATTTTACTGAGCAGACATACTAAGTTTTTGGCCTTGGTTTGCTGATGTCATTTTAGAAAAATAGTTGGAAGTAACCCATGAGAAGTTAAAAGGGCATTTATTCTGAGAAAGAAGAAAAAGAGAAACATTAACAATTTTTTAAAGTAATAATGACTTAAAATGTCAGATGGGCTTTGCTATTAAGCCCTCAGTATGTTTTCAGTAAGGGGACAATTTGTTCACACCCCACCCCCACAAGAAACCCACCCCAAACCCACATTTATGTTGTTAATAGCATAACTGCTTCAGTCCTACGATGTGATTCTCTGCTGTGGTTGACAGTGCTGGGGAAATGGCTGGCTAAGTGATTCTTGGATTTTAAACCACAAAATGCTGATCATGAGTCCAACATTCACTTTTCAGCTTTGGGAGGACCAGGATTTTGACCTCAGAAAAGGCACAGTGCCTGTACTCATTAACATCCTTGTGGATATCTTTTTCTTTAAAAGAAGGTCTATAGGAATAGTTCATAAGACATAAAGAAAATAAAAGTCACTGACTATGGGCTAGTAGTGAAATCATGGTGATAATGAAGAATGACAGAAGAGTAAAAATGAGAACTCAGAAACCAAATTTTACCCAGAAATTGGACTGCAGGTATTTTTCACTGCTCTTATTGACTTTCTGAAACCCACTTGTGCTAACAGAGTTTTATGTCCATACATTTAAGTGGAGATCAGATACTATGTCAGTAGCAAAAATTTACTTTAATTACAAGATAAAAATCATTTTTGGTGGAAATTGAAGTAGTTTAGGTGTCAATCCTGCAAAGAGTTTTATGCTTGTGTTTAATTAGTTTTAATGTCTCTAAGTAGTCCCATGATGAATCCTATTTATGAAAATGGTGCTGCTCAGCTTGGGTACAGCTAAACATTAAAATATGTCTTTACAGAGTTAAGGCTTGATTTGCAATGGTACAGATTGTTTTTTCACTGGAAAAGTTTAAATTCTGTGTTACAAATGGATTTTGATTTCACTGTTTTGTTGCCCTGGTCCCTAAGGTAAAGGCTGGGCATAGTAACCTGTTTATTTGAGTACTAAACCACACACAGTCCTGTCTCTTGTCCCTAAGAAAAGGTTTAAAATCCTTATTATTCCCCTGCTCTCATTTCTACCCTCTCTTAGCCTGCCATTCCCACTAACAAAAGTATTTCTACTATCCCTCAGAGTAAAGCAAACCAAGAGCAAATTATTCAGAGTGGCCACCTGCTTCTGTAGCTTAGGTCACATAACCAAAGAACAAGAGCACTACAGTGATGGACCACTCATTTCAGATAGCAAATAATTTATCTAATATTGACAGGAACAGTGTCCTCAGTGTTTTGAGAAATAGTAATCCCTGCTTATCAGTTGGTTACCATGAAAAGGTCAAATATTCTGAATTTTTGATCACACACTGCATTTGCTGTAACCTAATACTACTCCCAAATTAAAAAAGAAATTAGGCCAGAAGATGTTTGTCCCATTAACAAGGTGTAACTGAAAGTCTGCAAACAATTAGATATCTAGGATACGGTAAACTGGTAAGCATTTTAAATTGTTATAGATATTAATAAGAAGCACTGAGGAGTTATTTTTCCAACTAAGAAATTATTTTCTGAGGAAAGAGAGAAAAAATATTCTGTGTCAGTGAAAAACGTGTACATGTTGATGCTGAAAGGCCTAGGAAATCAAGTAAATGTCCAAGTGATAAAACTTTATTGTTCTGGAAGAATATATATTTATAAATTTGAGAGACACCTGTGCACACTTATTCTCATAATCTCTCTCAATATTTTGAATTTCTATTACAATTTTTCTAAAAATTCAGACTATCAAAGTGACTCCTTTCACTAGGAAAATAGGGATTGCACACATAAGGTTGAGAAGCTTTGGGTGGGGGGGTGTGTCCGTGGGTATTTGATCATGATTTATGCCAGACTATAAATAGCAATTTTCCCTGTCTAATGTTCTGTCTGCCTTTGTTCTCTTATGAACATAAGGAGAGATATTAACTTTCTTACAATAAAAAAATGCATTATATTCTTGTTTTGCTACATGATGAAGGCTGGAAAAAAGCTTCATTTTATTTATTTTCCTCTCAGTATCTTCCCTGTGCTGGTTTACCGTCAACTACTAATGCTGATTATTTTTAACTACTTGCTTCTCTCTCCTTTCCCCCAACAGCACCACATCAAACAAATCCACAGAATTTCTTCAGAGTCAACCCTTTCAAATATCAACACCATTTTTTCACTGATGGACCTGCCCCAAATCTCCTCTGTGGTGAGTAAATTAATTTTCCTTACAAAACTGCAGTCCTGCCACTGCATTTATTGCCAAAATCTGAAGGTTTCCTTGTTCTTTTATGGGATTTTACTGACCCAGTCCAGTGTGTGATAGAGCTGAAGAAGAAATGTGGATGTGCTGCAGAAACTATTGAAGCTGAGGGAAGGAGAAGCAGGTGAAGAAATGGGTGGCGTCTTCATCAACAGAAAGCAAAGCATAACTGGAATTAAATGCACATATGCCAATGATGGTCGAGGTAATGTTAAATTGTAAATATTGACAAGAGATCATGTTCTATCTTGGCTGGCAGGTGAAGTCAGAGAGACAAGAGTTGTAGCATCAGCTTTGGTTAAGATATTTCAGTGAACCTGGTGGAAAGGAAGGGGTGAAACTTACTTCAGTGCTGAAGACAAATAACCTTTCTCACCATCTCTGGTTACTGCTGGTTAGAAAGGAAATTTCTTTTTAGGTAACTTCATCTGAAGTGTGATGCCACCTGTTACACTTTTAAAAATTTCCTTTGCAGTTAGAATAATGTAATATATTGTAAGCATGAAGTGTGTTAGATATGTACTTCACTCTATTGGCTAATTTTAAAATACTGAATTAAATTGAAGAGACTTGTGCTTTTCTTCAAAGTCTCTAACCAAGATTTTAAAACAAAATCAAGGTTTCAAACCAAGCTTTTAGACTTGGGTTTTACATTTCTTATATTATTCAGTGTTCTATGGACAGTATAGAATAAGTTGCCTGAAAATTGCCTTAGTTGCCAGTTTTCCATGGTTCCTACAACCATGATAAAAAAAAAAACCAAAAAATCAAACCATAGAATAATTATATAATATTTTTGAGTTTTTAATTAATCAAAGTGGTGAAAATAGTACCCTTTTAATCTAATTTAGAAGGGCAATGAAAAAATAAATATCTTGAGTCTTGCTGGATATTATGATCCTTCCTTGTGCAAATAACCTGCATTTCTTCAGAAAGAATTTCTATGAAGGCCTTTGAAAAGGTTTTATTGTATCTTGACCACTGCTCTCCTGTCACATCCTGTACTTCTTGTCCTCCCTTTGCTGGCCACAAGGTACGTGAAATGTCTTTTTAAAATCATTGCCTGACCAGTCTTTATTTGCTTGTATTTTTGTGCTGGAAGACTCTCCACCAATGGCTGAATTTGGTGCTTGGCAAGGTAAGGTGTAGGATCTGAAGATCCCCTGGTGAGATGATTTCCTTGTGAGCAGAGTGAAAATCAGGAATAATTCTGCAACAAATTTGGACTGATTTAAGGGAAAATTTGGGGAGATGAGAAGCAACCAGCTCTGGGCTGCAGAGATGCTTTGAGCAGGAGGGGATAAAACATGAAATAACAGAACCATTATATCTCACAAGACTTTGTGTTGAACTAAGCATATCAAAGGCTGTGTCTTCTCCAGCACAATGTGTGCCCCTTCCTTCCCTCTCTTGGTGTTTAGCCTTTCCCTGTGATGATGAATGCACTGCTCCAGCCTGTCACACACTGTGTGACATCAAACTGGTGGCTGCTCCTCACCCTGTGGCTCCCAGCTCCTCGTGGCTTTAGCTCAGCAAGTTCCCTCTGATCTCAGTGTCTTCATCTGTTGTCCTCCACACAGGGGAGGCAGCCACTGCTGGATCAGGCCCATGGAACTGCTACCATGGCTCATCTCCTCCAGGTTATGAGTCTGGGGATGGAGTCAAATATCTTTGATCCCCATGGAGGAGCAGTGCATATGGCACATGCATTGGCAGCTGGAAGGCAGAAGGACCATGAGAGGTTTCACCAGGAACAGAGTTGAGAGGTAGAGAAGAAAATTCTTGTACTGCTGGTTCTGAGAGAAACAACACTCTCCAAAAGACTAAAAAAAAAAAAAAAAGTTCTTCAGTTGATTTATATTTCTATTATAGGCTTATCCTGTTAGCTTGTTCTTAGAGAAGAGCTGTTCCCTGAGGTACAATTTATTCTTTTTAGAAACTCTCTTCCCCCAAGAAAGTTGCAACAGTGGAAAGAACAAAAGTTGGGATGGTCTTTGAAGGGGGAATCCAAGGAAAGTGACTGGGCAGCTGGATTCAAGGCTGCATGCAAAAGAAAACTCTTCTGGATGCAGGCATTCAGTGCAAATAATTGAGAAGCACTTGTTTCTCAAAGAGAAGGACTAAATGAGAGTTGAAATGGTAATTTTAGAGGTTTCCCAATGACAGCATTTCTCCCAAATGCTGTTAAGGTTGTGTTTGAGCGCTACAAAAAGAAAATTAGCAATGATTCTAACTAGTCAGATCCTTATGGTTTGCTTCTTCTCCATGGACCTCATGGGGAGCATGGAGGATGTAAATGTAGCAGGGGATTGGATGGGTGCAAGGGATATGGAAGTTAAAGTTGAGTGAAGAGCTTGCAAAATACAAGAAACCTTTGCATCCATGAAGACATGACTGCAGAGTCAGGGCCGTGGCTATGTGCACACTCAAGAAATGTGCACGTGCTGATGGAAAACAGATTTAAAAGGTAATTGTGAAATTGCTTTAGAGCTCTGGATGTGTTTGGAAGTTTGTGACTGGTTGTCAGTGATGTCATAACCATATTTATTATAGCTCATAAATGGATGGGTCTGACTGTTTTCCTTATTTTAATGTATAAGTTGCAGTTTATAATGGCAATAAAACACGCCAGGCTGTGCATTTCAGGGTGATTATTGCATTTCTCAGGTGGTTAAAGTTACTCTAACTGCCTTTTAGCTCAGATTTCAATAGCATTTGCCCAGTGTTCAGGCCATTTTTACTTGTATTTTTATGTACAAACCTCAAATTAAAGTGTTTTATTGCTTTTTAATTAAAATGTTGAAGTGTAAAGAAGCAATGGTCATAGGCAGATGGAGAGGCACAGTAGTAGGTGTTTTAATGTAAGAGGGGAGTGTGTGAGAAGGGAGATGGGGAGAGGAGAGGCTGCAGAGCCTGTTGCTGTGTTTGGGTATTTCACAGGTACCCACTACTGGTTCCAGTAAACACAAGGCTGAATGGAAACGTTTGTGAGCCAAAGGCATCAGTGCCTGCCTCATAAAATCTCAAACTGAGAAATGAGGGATTAAATGGCTGTGAACCCTTAATTATGTGCTCAGCACCAAGGTGCTCTCCTGCTGGAGGCTGAGACATGCTGATAGTCCCCACACAGGAGCTTGTGGGGAGCTCAAGCTCATGGTGATCCTGATTTTCAAGGCAGAGAAAAGTCTTGCACCCTCCCTCTTTGAGACACCAATTCATGTGTGGCTGATGCACAAGGCAGACCCGTGGCAATGGTGGGTTTTTGGTGGAATGCAGTTATTCTGGGAGAAGTAAATTCCTGGGTATGTGAGTGAATTAATTCACCAGCTTGGGCCATGTGCAGGGTGAAAGATTTGCTCTTGAAATCCTTTTGGGTGATGTCATGTCTAAGAATCTGCAACGCACCAAAGTCCTTGTGCCACGTGTGTCTGTGGAGTGGTGGCCTCTGTCTCTGTGTGAAGGGAAGGATGGTCCCATCAGGAGACTGGGACAGGGCCGCTCCTTGTGATGGGTCCACCACCATTCCATTCCTCCACACCCTTACTGACACAACCTCCTCTTCCTCCAACTCTGACTCCTGGACCAACCCACCAGCGTAAAATTGGCAGTGCCAGGTTAGTCTCTATACTCTGAGATCCTTTCCAGTCCAAATGTTTCTATGTTTCTGTGGGATGCTGTCTTGCTGGAAGTGAAGCACCCTCTTCCCTTGGTCCTGTCAGCTTCTCAGAGAGTGTTAAAGACCTGTGGCACAACAGGACACCATATTCCCAAGGTTCTTGCTCCTCTGTAAGGCTCTGAATCTGAAAAAAAAATATGGTCATATCTCAGGTTTGTGGTTATATTTCAATTTTAGGAGTTTCCTTCTTGAGGCAGGGCCATTGCAACACTTTGGGTGTGGTTTTTTTTTTTGCAGTCTGTGATTGGTGAAGGGTTGGGTATTTGTATATAGTTACTGAATCATTTAGACTGGAAAAGATCTCCAAAAACTATTGAATCCAGCCTGTGACTAATCCCCACCTTGTCACCCAGACCACAGCACTGAGTACCACATCCAGTTGTTCCTTGGACACCGTCAGGGATGGGGACTCCTCCACTATCTCCCTGGGGAGTCCCTTTCAATGCTTGAATGATACACACAGTCCAAGATCTTTAACTGGGATTACCTCTTCTGGTGCATTTTCACAGGGATGAGTGTCAGAGGGCTCTGCTTTGTATCATATTGGTACAATTTCAAATAAATTAAAAAATAAAATCATGACTGTTTGCGTGGGTAAGGGCATGAGTATTATAAATTTAAATTAGGGGTTGAGTTTTTCATTAAGGAGCAAAAAAAAACCCTCCACCCAAACAGACCAAAACCCAACTGGTCTTGTTGCCTAATTTTACACAAAAAATGTACATAAAATAATTTTTTCATGGCAGGGGTTTTTCCCCCCCCATTGTTTTCCCCCATCTTTATTTCTATTTCTCCTGTGCAAAATATCCCTCTTGCATACCTCCCCTTTCTTCCCATGCAAGAATGGAAGAAATGCTTAATGGGAACCAAAGCACATTAGGAATATTAAGGAAAAATTACAGTATATACACTATGAAATGAAATGCATCTTTTGTGAATAAATCCCCCCAGAAATCTTATATTACCAGGCATCCACTTACATACCTTCATGTAACAACTTATACATTCGTAAAACATTCATTGAAAGCAGCTCTGCAGTTTTATAGAAAACAACATGCCAGGGATGCAAGAATCTTGCCAGTTCTGTGAAAAATGACACCAATTAAAGCTTAAATTGCTTGTTTTCTCATAAGGTACATATTTTCATAACTTTGAAATCAAATAATTGCTGCTTTTATATTAAATACAATAAAACAAAAAGGATGCTAGTTTAGAGGAACTGCTACAAGCATTTTAATATAATTTTCCCACCATTTAAAGTCACAAAATATGGAAAACAAGTCAAGTATGCAAAGTTCCAAGGAGATAGAGA
Organism: Cinclus cinclus; assembly: GCF_963662255.1. Classification (NCBI taxonomy): domain Eukaryota; kingdom Metazoa; phylum Chordata; class Aves; order Passeriformes; family Cinclidae; genus Cinclus; species Cinclus cinclus. Next base: position 26,172,371 of record NC_085054.1, read on the forward strand.
AACTCCTTCAGATTATTACATCATTTGTCTTTTGTGTCAGGAAATGTGTATGTGATTTCATTGTTTGATTAAATGCCAAAAAAAAAAAAAAAAGGCATATTGCACTTATCTAACTGATTACAGATTTTGTTCATCTGAAAAAGTATTTGTTCGGACTTTGACATTAGAAGGCAATATTTTTTTTTAATGCTCCAAACAAACATTTTCAAAAAATTATAATCCTAACTTCCCAGGCTTGCTTTTTATTTTGTATTAACAATGCACTGTACTAAAATTTCCCATACTGGAACACAGTCCCTAGTGGTTTTCAAGCTATAAACTGAGTAAACAGTCCCTTTCTTATTGAGTGTCTGTGTGAGTGCATGTTGTTTCTGGAATACATCATATTCATTTGCAGAAACCCTGTGTATGGATCTTTAACACTTCTCCCCCCCCCTTTTTTTTTTCTGTGTTACCTAAAATAATAGCTTTTTAAGACAGTAATATAGCTGTGTAACTTGTGGGGAAAAGCACACTGGCTCACAATCTGAATTAAACGTGTGTCATTGGGGGTAAGTTTCATTTAAAATACTTATTTCTGATAATTATTCAAAATGCTGATGCTGTGCTATCTCTGATTTGTGTTAGCATGTTTCTGGCAATGCTGTGCTAAGAATATAAGGAAATCAACTAAAAATATTTCCATGTTGAGTTCCTTGTTTTTTTTAGTAAGAGCATAGGAAGGTGGCACTTATCGGCGACATTTTTTGGACTCTCACCACATCAGGGTTGACAAACTAAGCTTTACATAATGAAGAAACCTTAAAAAAACCTCAACAGAAATAATTTGAGGAGAAGAACGAAGCTTCATCTAGGGACTTCAAGGTCAGATACCATTGGCCTGGTGTCCATTAACCCCCACAGGAAATCTTCCAGAATCCTTATTTTATCTTGAGTGGGTGTTCCCAAACTATCAGTCTTTTTTTTTTTTTTTTTTTTTTTTTTTTCCCCTCCACCAAAATAGAGACACAGTTTCCTTTAAAAGACATGAATTTCATCTGGTAGAACATTTTAACAATGTTTACATGCCACAGAGAAATTTGCAGGGAGAATGGTGATATTTTAAATTGCTCTATTAACAAAACTCTGCCTAAATTTGGAAGAGGGAAAAAGATTTGAAAACTTAGTAAGCGATTAATAGTAAGATATTAAAAGACAGCTAAGCGTTCTCAGTCACTGGGGAAAATAAACTGGGATGGTATAATGAGATCCCTACAGTCTTGTGATCAATCCAAAGTAGCAAGAATATAATACCAATGGGTTAACTAATTATTTGTATATATTTAAAAAGTCTCTCACTAGTCTGAATCATGTCCAATGTGAATGCTGAGGATTACATGGTCTATTATTAACCCATTAGTATTGAGTTTTTGGTGTTCTTTGGCAACAAAAAGCTCCAACAGGAATAAACTGTCTAAAATGTGTCTTTTTAATAAAGTGTTGTTTTTGTTTTTTTTTTTTTTTTTTTTGTTTTGGGGTTGTTTGTTTTTTTTTTTTTTTTGGTGGGGAGGGAGAGTATATCTTATTTATAGTGTCATTTTAAACTCAAGTTACAACGTCTTAGATTTAAGAGACAGGCCAGCAATGCAGGCAAGGGTGTCTCCTGCAAGGAGACAGAGATTAATGCCATGTGTACTGATGATTCTCCGCCACAATTTAGGATTCTGGTGGCGCCATGACGCCCGTTTTTTTATGGTGGTTTGCCAAGAGAAAATTACTTAAACCAATTGTGAATGCATTCCTGTTATACTTTTACACAACCACATTTCTGTACGTAAATAGCATAATGAGTATTTTTTAAATGATCTCTCATTCCAGAGTCACCTACTTTGCATAAAACGTCAAGCACAGGAAGGAGAGGAGTTGATGTTCTGTTTGTGTTTTTCTTTATTTTTTTTTCTTTTTCCTAACTGAGAAAGGTTTTCACATGAGAATATACTTTTTTCTCCCCTCCTTCTTTCTCCATGACAACTGACCACAATTGAAGTAGATTCTTCTCAACATACTGTAATGTGAGAATTTTCTTCAGCTGGAGGGTGTTTTAGTCCCTAAATTGAAAGCTGTTCTACTTCACTGCATAAAATGTGAACATAAATGTTAGGATCAATACTTTTGCCAGGTAAGAACTAGTACAGGGACAGCTTGAAGGCCCTCAAAATCGGAAGTTTTTAAGGCTTTACATATCTGAGGTTGAAAAGAGTTTGTAAACTGAAGTATTCTAAGCCCAACATGATATCCTGATATTGAGGAGAGTATGCGTCAGACAAGCAGAATATTTTAAAGTGTTTTTGCTAACTTCACAATTGCTTTCATCATTTTACTTGTTTCAAAATTTTACAAAAAATGCATTTAATTTTTTTTGCCCCAGTCTATGAAGAGGCGTTTGTGGAGCTGTCTATTTTATAGTGCTATTTTTGTGAGCTTGCTGTAGGTCAATAAAGCAAGATTTATTAGTGGCTTTTAGAAATGCTGGTATTCTAATCATAGCTGTATTTTTAGGAGTGAGTCTCTTTGTTGCCTGAACCACTTAATGTGTCTCCACAAGTTTGATTCTTGGTTGTGTTCCTATTTGAAGGCAATTCTCAAGTGCAAGTGTGTTCATGCTGGGTGAGGGAGCTCACAGAACTGCTCTGCCCCTCTGAGGGTTTTGAAAACTCAAAATGAAGTGAAGTATCTAGCATGATATTTAATGGGAGGAGGGCTGTGTGTGAGGATGATGGGTTTGGAGGCCACCTCTGCTTCTGGTTTTGCTGGGCTCTGAAAGATCTGTAACTCTTTTAAAGTCAGTGGCTTCCTACTGTGACTGTGAGAACTATGGTAATCCAGCTTGAAGCATTTGAATGACAATGTAGTCATGTTTAGATATTAATCTGACTGGAGCAGATAGAGATATAATGCTGGGAGAGAATAATGTGTGTCTACAGGCCAAAATGAGCACTCTCCCTTTGTCCTTAGGCATGGAAAGTTCTTCCTGGTCTCACAGAAGGTTTGGAGGGGTCTGATAAAAAAATTCCTTAGTCAGAGTTGCAGTTTCCATGAAGAAAATGTCAATGTGTGTGCTGAGGAGGGGATTTTGCTTGCTTTCTGACAACCATTGCAACAAGTAACAGGGAGTTCCCACAAAACACAACAAAGCAGTTGGTCTAAACATATTTCCATTTTTGTGGTGCTCATGGTAGAGAGGTGTTTACTAAACAGATTTCTGCAGAAAAAAAAGGCAGCTTCCAGTACATCTGTGTTCCTTAACATAATATTTTGGTTTGGAAATTAGAGATTGACTTAAAATTACAGCATGTGAAAAATAATTTCCTCTTGATGTGCAATTAATTTGGTGTTAAAGTATAACTTCAGTGTTAGAATAACCAATTTTTCTGCTGTGTGTGGTTCCTGCAGTTAATACATCCAGTTGTATCAATATTGGCTGTTACACTGGTGCAAATACATAGAGTGGTCTTGGAAGTACACTTGCCTGGAAAATTGGAGAAATATTCCAGGGAAAATGAGGAAGAAGGGCTAGGAGATTAAACAGTTTGGTAGATGGGGCAGAACAAGAGGTTTTCTGGCAATTCAGGCACAATTGCAGTCACTAGAAATTGAGAAAGTCTGGAAGTGTGGAAGGAGAGAGATAGAGAGGACTTTGGAAAAGAGATGGAAGGGCCAAGTACACAGGACAGAGAGGTCAAGAGGAAGATTGGCAGGGCAGCCAAAGAGTTTGCCTCCAGAGAGAAGCAGAAAGGGATGACTTCCTAAAATAGGAAGCCCAAAGAGTATCATCAAAGGATTCAGCTGTGGGAAACCTGTCCAGCTAAAGAGACAGCAAGTCTCAGATGTTTATTATTTTTTGGAATGCTGCAAGATGTAAAGCGGTCAATTTCAATTAAAATAAAAACATGTTTGGATTCAGAGTAACAAATTTGCCTTTCAGATTTTCTTTATAAAACTCCTGCTGCAGTTCAAAAAGCCCCAACTTATCTCAGGGTCTTAACATGTCAGAAACTGCCCAGCTATTTGAAGCAAGGTTGATAATGGGAGTAGGGACTGCTTTGCCAAATTATGGAGCCTTGTAATAAGAAAAAGTTGGAATTTAAATTATCAAATGTAAAGTGTAGCCCAGTGTGGCTCTTATCACTGGGTGACATTTTCAGACTTGTTCATTTTTTAACTGCTCAGTACCTTTATGATCACCTGTCATATATGTGTCACTACTTCTGTCAGCTTGAAAAGTCTGAGCTCGCCGTTAGAATTTTGCAGCAACAAGCAGTATCTGTTAATTTTTCAAGTGTATGAGATAATACAGTGTACCTCAACTGCTGCTGATGGAGAAACATTGACTAGTGATGTAGCTATGCTTGATAGTTTAATTATTCATTGCTTTGTTACTTTTTGCTTTTATAAAATTGGTTTCTGTCAGGTTTGAAGTATGTCAGCTCAGGACCCAAACATGGATCATGTTTGCAAAGTCAGCTGTACAAAAGTCTTCACTTAATGAACATGTTTACTTTACTTTTGTGCTTCTATAAATAACATATAATGTAAATTTCCAAGGTCTAGGGTCCCTTTCCCAGAGGGGAGGTAGTTCTGGTGCAGGAGTTGAGAAAGTTAAATTATTGCTGTTTCTGCTGAGGGCTCTGCAGCTTTATATAAGATGTTCTCTAGAACATTTTACTCATGGAAACTTCAATTTTTGGCTGCCAATTGTATGGAGAGGGCACATAAACAATAAGGCAAGGGTTCGGTGTTTGTGAAAGTTATACCCCACATCTATCACAAAGCATTTTTATACAAGCCTCTACCTTGTACCCTGGTTTAAGGGGAAAATAAAAAATTCTACCTCTAATGCACAAATGTTTGTTTGACACTTGTCGTATTATCAGGGTATCCCCATAAAAACTTGATGCTATGGTTTTTATCAATTTTCTATCCAGAATAAAGAAGAAAAAGTTAATAGAGTTACCATTTTGCCAAAAAGAATATTTAAGTCTTCAGCCTTTTGGTGGGAGTTTGTGACACATCAACACTAGAAAGTAGAAAGGAAAAGTAATTCAAAATGCCCTTGTAAGGAAGCATCTATTTACTAATGATGCTTGGCTATCCAAAGTCAGCCCTGTGTACTGGGCTGATTATAACAGGATTTCAGAGGAAGAGAGGCAGAATATTCAGATTAATTTACATCAATTTAACAGAAGCAAATTTTACTCGTGGAGACTGATGAATGTCTGAGTTTCTGAGCGTTGCATGAGAACTGTGTTGTAGAACAATAACCCTAGAACAAAGATACCTAAACTGCTTTCAGTGGGACTAAAGCCCACGTATGCTTAATTAGTCTACACTTTCTAGTTAGCCAGGCAGTTTTGCACACCATCTCCCCACCAGCCCAGTACAGGTGTTAACCTTAAGCAATGATTATTTCTTGTTTGAGGAGCAGAGCTTTCAGGGAGGGCTCTGGGAAAGGAACAACCAAGCCACGCTGTCATGTTCAGCTGACACAGCTGTTCATTGTACAGCCTCTCCTCCCTGCTTGGACTACTGCCATGGATGATTTAAGTGTGTTTGGAGTCCTGGTGGGTGCAGGAGCCTTGCTGGGCCATCTCTACTGGGACCAGTGACAGGAGTGGGCATCAGTTGTGCTCACTGCTTGGCAAATCCATGCAACGCCAAGAGTGAGGAAATTAAAATCTAATGCTCTTCAAATGGGCAGCCTGACGCATAATGGAGATGGGGCAGCGAGCCTGGGTATGTCAGGAACATCATTTTAACCCAACAAGACACATGTAACCAGGCATGACATGCTGGCATGCTGACACAGGGACGGTGCATCTCAAACAAAAGCAGTTTGCTGAAAATCAGATTCCCCTCACCCTAAACAAATTTCAGTTTGCAGGATTTCATGATTAACAGGCTTTCTAGGATATTTACAACTTTCTGGAGGGAGATTTTTGGTTGGTTGTTTTTTTTTTTTTTTTGGTAAGTAAAAATTAAGTGGAACACACACATTGCCTTTGAAATGTGGCCATAGGAAGGTCATATATTTAGGTGTTACATATTAAAATATTGATTTTTTTAGCATATAAAACCCCTGCTTACAATAAATACAATGCAAGTCATAACCTTTATTATAAAAATATTCCAGTGTTCCATGGTAAAGGGTCATTAACATTGCTATACTGTAGAATTTGATCATTACTGGAGGATACTACGTTTTGTTTTCAATCAGGCAGTGATTTATATATAAGCTTATTAGGAACCAAGATATGGCTCATTTCTGATCTCTGACATGCTTAAAAGATGTTGCAAATTAAGGGATTGATCCTGTAGATAGCTGAGCTGATAGGAAGAAATGTCAATAAGCAAAGTCCTCGCTCTGTCACTGGCCTGCACTTGCACATCAGTAGATGTGCAGCACATGCTGGGGGAAATTAAGATGCTAAATTTGTCCTGATCCCAGCCATTCCAAAGTCCCTGCGTTTTAGGGGAAGTAAAGCATATGATTCTTTCTTTTATTTTAATTCTGGATGAAGGGTTGAGAGTTGTTTTTTCCTTTGAAGTGGAGAAAGCCTCACCCCTAAGAATGTATGAGGATATTCTCACTTGAGGTGTTGACTTTATATCCTCTTGTACTTGATGTGTGTGGCCAGACATTGTGAAAGGGGCACCTGGGGAATGGAGAGCTTTGGGAAGGGCTGATGGTGAGCAAAGGTGGCTGAAAGCAAGACTGTTAATTAAGATACAACAGAGATGGTGTCCATCACACACAGATTCTTCAGCTCCTCATAGTGAGGATGGGAGCTCATAAGCCCCTTTAGTGGAGAAAATGGACTTTGGGCTTCTTCCAACTCAAGATATTCTGTGATTCTCAGTGCTGAAAATTCAGCTACGCTGTTACAAGGGAAGTTCACACGATCAGCTTTTTGTGATAATTTATCCTGCCTTCAATTAATTAATTTAAATTATTCCAATTGCATTGCATCACTCTCCTGGAGTAGTTCAGCCAGAAGGTTTGTGCTGGGCTGCTCTTGGTTCCTGTCAGCATCACCAGTGCTCACAGAGCCACTCTCAGTTATAAGAAATATTGTCCCCTACCAGTATGACACAGATCATCACCTTCCTGGAGAGTCGATCTGCCTGCAATGTTGGGACCTCCTGGGATGGGCATTGCTGAGGCCTTTGGGGTGGCAATAGCAAAGCCAAGGGCGCTGAAGGGAGGGAAGTGCCACGTAAAATAACTGCTGGAAATAGAGTTCCTAGCAAAAAAAAAAAAAAAATTGCCTTCATATAAGTCCCTTGAGGAAATCTGTGAACAGTGTGATGGCAAATGTTACCTAAGAAAATTTCATGGAGGGGAGCAAAATCTTCCTGTGCCAGAGTGATCCTGCTACACATGCAAGGCTTATTAATGTGGGTGAGTTTGGTTTGAGCGGTTTAAACATTTTTTTTTTTTTTTTTTAGGTAGTGAATGTTTTCCATTATGTTAATTGGGAAAAGCCTGATAAAAGCAAATGTACACTTCACGTGTAGAAGAACACTCTACAGCTCTTTTTATTCACATGTGAAACCTGCTTATATGTCACTTTATATGATTTTCTTTTTAAATTTTATTAGCTGAATTTTAGAGCTCTTTAAAGTAAAAGTGATAGCAACCAGGTGCATTATGGGGTAGATGACACAAGCCTGCCAACACACCTATGTGAATAATTCCCACATTTCCAGGCTCTGCTGTTTGTGTTGGGCCAGGCAGATTTTTTTGTGTTGTTGATACACAGAAGGCTCTCAGGCAGACACTACCAGTCTGATTTTGAGACCATAAACTATATTTCACTCCTCTAAAGTGAAATACAGTAATCAAAAGAAAAAAAAATATTTGCTCGCTGATTTTACATTTTGTTTGCATCATTTTATCTAATATTTTTCAGTTCTGATGAGAATTTTAAAAATTAACATATTAAACCCCCCTACTTTGCTTGCTTTCAGTCATTTGAGGCCTTCTTGTGACTACTCAAATAGAGAGAATGCCGGTTTGCCTCTTGAAAAACCAACAATAAATATATGAATTTTTGAGGATAGCGAGATGCACAAATTGCACCTATGCAGTCACTGCTGCCTGTACCTACACAAGCCTGTTACTGCTAAAAATTTTATATGGTTATTTCTTTTTAAACACCTCAGCAGATTGAAGCAAAGATTTTTGCAACCTGAGTTAAAAAAAAAAAATGAACCCAGAAAAAGCCTTATATTCTTTTTCCTTCAAGCCTTTGATCCTGACTCTCCAGTCGTGGGAACGAGGAGAAGTCAACTCCTGTGAACTGTGAGTAGGAAGCTGCAAGGAAATCAGCAGATGAATTTGAACGTTAGGCCTTGTTTATGCTGGGGATTAAGTCATTTGTGGTCAGTACCCAACACAGCTGGGCTGCTGCAGGCTCCCTGCTCCCATCACATGCCATTCCTGCAGGGAGAATCAGGGGCTTCTTGCTCCCCACCAGAGCAGGGTGGATCCAGACCTGCTCCTGGTCCTCGTGTTCCCAACGTGTCAGATCAGAGCAATGCCCCTTGGGCCAACGGAAAACTTCAGGGAATAGAAGGGTCCTGGAAGGGTTTGAACAAAACCATAATTTTATGGGTGTAGCAATAAACAGCCAAGCCAAGCCTGAGCTGCAGAAAAGCTCAGCGGCTGCTACTCTGTGTTTCTCAAAGAAAGGAGAAAACGATCAGCAGATAGGGAAGTGAAGGGGGGCAAAATACTTAAATTGCTGCAATGCTCAGACTGTGGGACCATTTCAAATATCTGCCTACATTTGGGAATATCCTGAGTTGTGCTCCAGAAGTTTAAGACTTTTTCCAAAGGTGATTTTATTGTCAACCACTATTAGGGTAGATTTATTTTTTTCTAGCAGGCACATGGTTAACATCTTTCTGTGCTTCTAAATATAAACTCGCTTCCCAGTAGTATTATTCAGGTCTCATTCCTCCTCTATTTCTCTCCTGTTTTTTTGTGGGTTTTTTTTTTTTTTTTTTTTTTTTTTTTTTTTTCTGTTCCTCTCCTTCTTTCTCCCTCTGTCACTGTGGATTTGATGAGGCTCCAAGTTACAACTGGATGCTGTGAGGATGGATTGCTGTTGAGGTCTGTGCCGAGTTGCACCAACATCTCTGTAAAGTTTTACTTTCGTGGAGTGCTATACAGTGACTTTTTATGTGTCTAAGAAATGGAAACATTTTGTCTCGTATAAAAAAATAAAAAAGAAATATTTTTATACTGTGCTCCATTCACAGACCACATCAGAGGTATTCTAAGAATAGAATAGATCAAATATATTTTATGGAAATATAATGAGAAAAGGATGTGTTCCCAAAACTCACTCTGAACAAAGGAATGCAACATAGTCAGGAATACTTTAATGCGCCTAACAATTTTCTCATGTGAAAGGCTGAAGGAACAGTCTTGGTTTGAAGAAATCTTCCAATTCTCCCCAGGCACCCTGAACTTGAAATCAGAACTAGGAAAGCTATATATTACAAAAAAAGAAAATGTATGGAAAAAGTGTCTGAGGGCATTAACCAGAAAAGACGTTTTGAAAAGAAAAATAACATCAATATGAAACATTTTGTCATGTTTCATTTCATTGATCATATATTTATTTTATGTGCTCTGGAGCGCTGAAGCTTAGATGTAACTATGTTTCAGGAGCCTCATATTAGACCTGTCATTTTCTTTGTGGTGAAAACTAAATAGCAAGGAAAAAAAAAATAGATTACAACTATCAGATATGGGTTGGATTCCATTGGATTCTGCTTAAAATTTTTTAAAAAAATTGGAGCTTGGAAAAAGAGACATTACAATAACAGTGATTAAAGGCATTGTCTTTGTAACAGATAGAGAAGTAGGAGGTACAACTACAATGTAAAATAATGCATCTTTTCCACGGTAATGCAATATGTTCACCTTAAATAAGCTTGTAATTAAACCTGCCACTGTTGATTAGATCAACCATGTAGGAAAGATGCATTTGTATTAGTTCTAATTAAATCTATTTTAAACAAGTTGGAGTTACAGATTGGTTTTTCCACTCCCCAGTACAATAAACATGCATTTCAGATGCTTCAAGTGGCTGTAGTAGATCTCTGCTTAAAAGCCTTTTCTGTAGCTGGTCTCTGATTCCATGTTTCTTTTGCCTCAGGTCTGAGCTTCCTTTCTAGACAAAACCCTCAGTGATTTAAATTTGGATTGTTACAGGAACATGATGATGGAATCAGGCCAGTGTGAGCACCATAAGTAATGTTTTTTAGCATTGGTCAAGAAAAATTTTTATTATATCTTGGGTTTTTGTGTCTTAATGTGTTTTCCAGTAAACATAAAGTTGGTTTAGAAGGTCCTAGTGGAGAGAAGTGGGGTAGGGAAGGCCTGACCTTGAGGAGCTTTGGCAGGTCTGGCACATTCTTGCCACTTTCTCCAGTGGTGGGTGACCTTACTCACACCCAGCATCGCTGAAGGTTGCTGGTATTCAGCCCAATGAGATCCAGTCAGAACCCCTTGCTGGAGTCTGGCACCATGTTAGAGATACAAGCTATACTCTCCTTGGATTGTCTGGAGTGAGGATTTTGGTAGTAAGTGGAAATTTTCAGGTGTATCAGGCAATGCAATCTGTAAATGCTAATAAAGTCCTACTGTGGTGGTAATTTATCTGGGATCATTTTGTGCAGTTCAAATCTCTGGGCAGGCTTTCCAAGGTGTAAGTTCAGGGGAATGTCAGCAGCTTTTTTCTCAGTTTATCCCCCCCCCCCCCCCCCCCCCCCCTCCCCCAGTGCAGAGCAGGTTGTAGGTACATAGTGAAAATTAACGTGTTGGAGGCTTCAGGCTCCTTTCTTGCACTGAACCTGTTGGGCTTTTGGGCTTTCTCCTTGTCCTGGTGCTAGTGGCTCTGTGTGGGCACATGCCAAAACCCTTTCTCTGAGGCAGGATGTGTCTGGAGTGCAGAGTCCATCACTGGGACTGTCCCCAGGATGGGATGGTGGCCAGAGATGCTGATTCACCTCTGGGCACAGCATGGCTCTGCTCCTTTGGACTCCTCCTTTATTACCAGCAGCCAAGTGGGTCAGGAATTGTGATCGTGGCTCTGTGAATGCCAAACTTTATTTCTGAAACAACCCAAGCGCACTGAAAACCTTCAGGAACTGAGAGCGCTCCATTTCGCATTGTAACACAGCTGGAAAAAAAACCAAAAAAACTTGTGCTATGTTTTCATATTGATTTTCCTTCTCTTGGTGAAGCATTTTCGATTTAAATGGCAGCAGGGTGAGGCACAGAATGGGAAGGAATGTTCTGAACTTTTCAACTGGGAAAAGAGCCTGGTTTTCTGATTTTTGTGTCCATGTTATCCAATTAAATTTTGTCACTGTCTTGTGATTTCATGTCCAGTGCAGTATTACTTCCACAGAAAAGCTAATTATGGAATAAGATAAGTATGAAAGTCCCCATATTTAATTACTACTATATAAGATATTCAGGAATAAAAATTTTTTTCCCTAAAATTATTTTAATTGACAGGAAGGAAAAGTTTCTGCTGATTTTTATTGTCACATGATAGAAAGAAAAGTATTTAATGCTACCACTGAACTATATTTAACTTTCATCATTCTATCTCCAACAGAAAACCTGAAAATTAGTTTGCTAGATTTTATTGCTCCTTTTTATCTCATAAGAGTTTTCTTCAAGTAGCATTAAATAATGATACAATTCTTAGAATATCAGTTATCAGATGGTAAAAGTTTAATTTCTTGTTTTTAAGTTGTGTGTTTTGTCCTTTTTTTATTTCTTAGCTGAGGGGGAAATCTTCTACCTTCCAGAAACCTGATATTTTGGACCAGATCCCTGTCTGAACAGGTTGTATGCTGCCCTTTTCAAAATCAAGCTATCAGAGGATGCCCTTCAGCAGAAGTGTTAAGAGGACTTGGTGAGCTTAACATGTTTCGCCTGCTTAATTTAATTTGGAAAAATTCAACCAGAAAATGAAGTTATTAACAGGTTGGTACATTCAGAGATAAGATGATGTCACAGGAAAGCAGTCAAGTGGGCAGCTTGTCAAAATATAAAATATGTATCTGTCAGAATCAAATGATAGATAAGCTGTGGCTGGGTGTAGGATGCAGTGAAAATAGTGTGCTAAAAATTGAAGCCAAATTCCCACCAGTCTGGAGCACAAGCTTTTAGTAACTATTGTGGTGAGCAGAAACACAGCAATCCTGGGGACATGAACTGTGCTGCTTAAACACGGAGTGTGCAATTTCTGGCCAGTAGCCAGAAGCACGTTCATCACCGTGAGACCTACAAGTGACAGCAGAGACCCTCAAAGTGTGGCTGTCCCTAAAGATGAGGACTGAAAACAGCTATGGGGTCCCCAGTGTGAGAGGACCTGGAGCTGCTGCAGAGAGTCCAGAAGAGGCCACGGAGCTGCTCCCAGGGCTGGAGCCCCTTTCCCAGGCTGGGAGGGCTGGGAATGTTCACCTGGAGAAGGGAAGGCTTCAGGGAGAGCTCAGAGACCCTTCCAGTTCCTAAAGGGGCTCCAGAAGAGCTGGAGAGGGACTGGGGACAAGGAACAAACAGGGCACAGGGAATGGCTTCCCACTGCGAGAGGGCAGGGTTAGATTAAAGATTAGGAAGAAATTCTTCCTGTGAGGGTGGTGAGGCCCCGGCACAGGGTGCCTAGAGAAGCTGTGGCTGCCCCTGAATCCCTGGAAGTGTCCGAGGCCAGGTTGGACAGAGCTCGGAGAACCTGCGATAGTGAAGGTGTCCCTGTCCATGGCAGAAGGGCTGGAACAAGATGACTCTTAATGGTCCCTTCCAACCCAAACAACTCAATGATTCTATAATTGAAGTTGGGACACCCCATTAGCTCAGATATGCCACAATGAGCATTAGTGAATCATTCCCTGGGTAACTTGGAGGCTTTTGAGGCCTTAAAATGTGAAAATAGTCCGTCTGGCCAATGTAATGAGCATTTCTGTATTGGAGAGGTCAGATGAAAGAGAGGAGTCTCCAGTGTATTTTCCAGGAACATGTACATGTCGTGTTCCATCACAGTGCCTTTCCTGCCTTCTGGCTTGTCATCTCAAATAGCTGGCACCGGGAGGTTAAAGTTAATAAACTTGGGAATTTTAAATGGCAATTTGCAGTCTCATATGAGCAAAACAGAATAGGCCACTTAGCAAGGAATGCAGTCAAACTCCCAAATATTGCGATGGCAAAATGAAAGAAATGCCATTACAATAAAAGTCAGTATTGTGTTATCATTGAATTTGGGGAAATGATCCTGTTTTTTGTGGAACTTCATTCCTTGCATGTTGCAAAACTGAGCTTAAAGGTTGTAAACTCTTGGGGGACAGCTGATGAAATGTGTCTGTTTGCTTGGGATCTTCCACGATGCAGAGTTTAAATGTGATGAGAATTCTCAGGACTAACAGAATACAAAAGTAGAAACCCTAAATAAAATGCTGCACTTATATTTAAAGGTCAGAAGGGACTGGTCTGACCCCTTGATCTATAGGCCATAGTGCTTTGTTCATTAATATCACCGTGATATTTCCAATTTATGCTTCAGCTTAAATAGTTACTAAAAGCTCAGCTTGAGATATATTCTTCCTTGGGAAAAAATAAATTTTATTATGTTGTTCTATTGTAAATGTTTTTCAGTATAGAAAGTATTTATCACTTAAATTTCTTTAGTCCACTGACCTTCAGAATTTGATTCTTATTTATGCTTGAACAAATTTAACTTTTATCAAAATCCTTCTTTTTTGTAAATGAAACAGGTGGAATTTAAATTGGTAACTGCTCTTAAACATTGTCATTTTTCTGGGGTTTCTTTCCTCCCCTGAGTTAATTCCAGCAAGTTTGCCAGACATTTTCTTGTGTTATTTGCAGAACTGAGTATTTTTTGCTTTAGTTTGGTGGGGATTTTGTTTGATTTCTAATAGTTTTCCCTACTACTCTCTATTGAGGAGACAGCAACACACTGCTGTTGTTATCCTTCATTTTATGTACTCAAGGATCACATTCTTCCTTTGGAACTTCAAGCTGTTGGCATTTTATGTGCTATACTTTGTCTATATCATGCTAATTTTTTAGTCAGCAGTAATTGTAATGGTGATATAGAATGATCTACAGCTGCTGTACAAATTTAAAACATCATCGATATGTATCAGCTCTTAAAGTGGAACATATAATGCATTTTTTGGTTAAAATCTGAAAATAAATCACGAATCTCCCAGCGTGAGGAGCTCTGTTTTAAACTTGTGTAACGACAATGCTCTCGTAATTGAAAGAAAAAAGAAAAAGGAAATTTGGGAGACTGTTAGTCTACATGTGGCATACTGTTTTCCTCTTGAATTGAAAAAAAAAAAATCTATTGACACATTTGGACTGAAAAACTCTTTGCTGCACATGTTTTATATATGTGGGTTTATTACACAGATCATGTGTCTTAATTAGGTAATTTATATTGTGTTATCCAAAGAAGATGTTCTTGTTCAATTGGATACACAATGAAAGTTTCAAGAAAACTCATTAATCCTGCGTTTACAGAGACCAGAGCATGGCCATGGAATAACAACAACTACATATATATCTCTATCTGCTGAGGCAGTTACCTATGAGATCGTGTTCCCTGGATAACTCTGTAAATACAGACGTATATACAGCATAGGTAGGGATGAGTCATATTTTTAGTGGGACTTTTTCTCTCTAATTCTCTTCCTGAAACTAAATAGATTTATCCACTGTGCATCTTCTGAAGCAAAAGTTAAATGATAAATCAAACTGATCTCAATAAGGAAAGTTCAGTCATTTCATTATCTCGGACAACTTGAGCATTGATATTTCAGAGGGGTAACGGCAACATGAATTTTAGCACGCCAGACCTTTTTTTCCCTCCTTCCCACAGAACTTTGATATTTCCTAAATGACTGTTTTGTTTCCTTGTACTAATCTGACACTGTTCACCCAGAAACTGAATCTAGTTATCGCTGGTTAAGCTAATTAAGATTTCTTGGTTTCTCTCCCCCTTTGTCATTAAGCTGGATTTGAGCTTCACATACCCTTGCAATTGCTTTGAAATTCCAAGTCTCCTTGCAAATACTTTGAGAAATCTGAAGGCTAAATAGTTCCCAAGTTTAAAATAGGATGTTCCCTAGCTGAAAGGCAAAAAAGCAATATTGTTATATTTGTATTCTGATGAAATTCATTATGAAAAGTGTAATTTGTGTCTCCATAACAATCTACTCTTCTTCAATTAGGGATTAAGCCAGATACTGTATTTTCTCTAGGTCTTTTTAGTAATTTTTTTTTTTTTCATTGAAAATGCAGAAGGAATTTGAAGTGTTTGTTACTGGCAGTAAAATATATGTTTGCAGAGTTTTTCTTCTGTTTATTGTAAATCAGCAACAGAACAGCAATCCATGGCATCCGTCCAGGAAACTGAGATTATGAAGTTAGGCAGTAAAAAGATGAACAAAAAATCGTGTTTATAAATCTTGATGAACATCTTCCTTGCTATTCAGTGAGGACCAGCTCCAGCTCCCTTTGAAGTCAAAAAGGAAACTCCCACCAACTTCCAGTGGATTTGGCTCAGACCCTGATTTCCTACTTTTGTGCCCAGTTTGGAGTGGGATATGGCAAGAGGGAGTGCAGGCAGAGAACTGTAACTGATGGGATTGGTGCAAGGGTCTTGGATGCAGTGGGGAAGGAAGGTGAAGAGATGTAGTTTTTTATCACACCAATTCCATTATTCATGGGAACACGAGCACTGGAAATGATGCCACGTTGGTGGCCAATTTGTTGATGTGCTACAAGCCCTCACTGCTGTCCGCAACTCTAGTCCCCTGAAGAACATCTGAAGTGTAACCTAGCAGAAATCTGTTGTAATTTGCTCTCCTGCTCTCTGTATTTATAAGCCTACAATATTGTAAGTTTTTACTGTAGGTGGACAAGCAACATCCACTCATATCAAAGAAGATACAAGTACAGATAAATATAACTTTATACATTCATTTTTATATAACTTATGCAAATGTATGCACAAGCTAGTCACAGTCCCCAGGCTGGCAGCAGATCTGATGTGGCCATTGTTTTAGCTTATTTTGGACACCAGTGTTTCTGGACAATCCTGCTGCCTGCAAGCGGAGCTTTGCACGTCTAAGTTTGTCTGCTAAAGCAAGGTTTGGCTGGATGGCGATGGCAGGATGAGACACAGGGGAACAGTCATAGCAGTTCTTCATCTCTCCAGCCAAGGTGTGGCTTAGGCAAACCACACGTGGAGGCTCCCTGGGTTTTTTCTCTTGAGGTCATTAGCAAGGAGGGTTGAAGTCTGAAAACTGAGGCACAAAGAGTTGGCTTATGTGTGAACTGCAGCCCTCATGAGTGTCTGTATATTCACAGAATGATTTGGGTTAAAGATCATCTCACTGTACCTTCTGCCATAGGCAGAGACATCTTTCACTTGACCAGGTTGCTCAGAGCCCCATCCAACCATCTCCTTTCTCAACCACCTCCTGTGACAACTAGAGTGTTGTTCTCCACCTTTTAAATCAAATTAAAAAAATTGTCTTTTACCCCATTTCACCAATGGTTGCTCCAGAAAAGAATAGTTTTCTTTAGCACTTGCTGTTGAGAGTAACTGACCATCTTAAAAAACAAATCAAAGACTACAGGCACAGCAGTTCATTGTTCCTTTCTGTGTGAACTTATCTGTTCCCCAAAGATTAAACAGAACAAAAGGGACAGTTTTGGTATGCTGGGTTCAATTGTCAAAATTAGTATTCTTAATGGTCTTCCTTATTTTAAACACCCATGAATAACTTGGTCCCTACTGCTTAGATTATAGATTTAAGTGTATGAATTTTAATAATTCTAATTAATAGTGCTATCTTTATTATATTACTTTGTACTTGGGTTCACTCTTTCATCACAAGATCTCAAAGCACTCTATTAAGCTGCACCAAATCTTTGTAAAGTAGATGAATTTTAGCCTATTGAGTTTATGTATTGGGTAAGTGTAGTAAAGGGAATGAACAGTTTTTCCAAAGTTCATTTCAGAGCTTTGCATTGATTCTCTGCAGTATTTAAACACGGGGAAAATTAGGCTCCAGAAAACTTCACACCCACTTCTACACACTAAATTATGGATCTCTTTACTCCCCATTTTGAATTTCAAATAATCTTTGAAAAATTTGTATTCGTGGGTCTTCAAGTATGAATAGTGATAGTTATATCAATATTATTAATATGCAATATTAAAATAAATAAATCTACATTTGCAAAGCTTTGATGTGCTTACAAAAACAGAACTTCTAAATGAAAGTGTTTTTAAATCACATACGTATTACAGAAATCTGTTAAGGCAGTCTAACAAAGACCTGCATATGTTCAGAGCAATGTTTCACGTGCTCCTGCAGCTATGCCCTGGGAGCATCAAAGATATCTGATGGAACAGACCTGCTCAGCACCTCACAGGTTTTTTCTCAAGCAGTTTTGTTGTGTTTCCTCCTATTTGTTAATTATGGTAATTTTAAAAAATCTGTTTGATGTGTATATATATATATACACACATATATATATATATAAATTTGTGTGTGTGATATTTTCTGGTGCTGTAGTTAAGTGCTGTGAGAATTACCACCTGGAGAATTTGTCTGCTAAATCCACACCAGATATCTGTGGTGGACTGTTATCTCTGATAATATCACCTTTCAAATCCACCAATTATTGCAGATATTGTAGTACTTTTCTTAAAAGTTCTTCCTCAACTTTCCCACTGCTCTACACCAAGGTGGGAGCTGGTCATTCAACACATGGATTTCCTTCTTCTAAAGGATTTTCATATTTAGGACTTGTAAAATAGTTCAAACTGCTACATCATTACTCTTCCTTTTCCATTTGGACATTTTAAGACACTTATTTAGCTGGTTTAAAAATAATAAAACTGTGACCTTTAGTTGACATTCCAAGCTCGTGTTTTGAAGGCTGTGCTTATATTTTGAGGTTGCTGCCTAGGAAATTCAAGACTAAATGAACTGACTAATTTTGAATGCTTACCTCCTTGCAATGCTTGTTCTGTGGGGCAGTTTTAGTCTAAAAGAACATGTTTAAGAACCAGTCTCTTCCCAGGCTGCTGGAGGGAGAAGGTGCCTGAGAATGAAGAAAAATGTCTTGAAAAGCAGGATTGGACTCCCTGTCTCTTCTGCACTAACCACCAGCATCTGGGGAACAGGCTGCAAGAGGCAAGAGAATCACATCTCATTGACATGTGAGCAAAGGCTTGAGGCTTAGCAAGATTTTCAGGGGAAAGGTACAGTTTTTTTGTTGCCTTTGCTTGATTGTCTGATTTTAATGGAATGGAAGTTTTAAAATGCAGGTACAGATCTTGGTAAAATATGTAAATTGTAGTCCGTGGACTTTCCGTGTCTGGTAATGTAGGAATATGAAGGGTTTCTTTTTTTACTTTATAGTTATTTTTACCAAATTGCTGAACAGTGCAGCTAAGAAGCAACAGGGAGAGGACTTAGGTGGGAAGGACAAAAGGATGTCTGTAGGTGTCCAGAGGAGTCTTCAGACTTTTGCACTATGACTTCAAACCCCAGGATCAGTGGATTCTACCTACTCCAGCACAAGTTTTGGTCTGGGCAGAAGTGTATGGGAGGATGTCTCATTGCAATTTATGGTTCTCAGTAGTGATGGCACAGTGCCTGTACCTATCTGATTCCAGGTCACATGTGGTTAGAACATGTTTGATCTCCTCCAGAAGACAAGGAATATCCCACAGCCACCTTAATTTCATCCGCTCTGGCATCTGCTGTAACATCTGGTGGTGGCTGGTGCTGGAGACATTGCAGTGGATGTGTTGGGAAACCCATCTGGCTCAGGATGAGAGTTTTTCTGCTCCTCTGTGCTGAACAGCATTGGGGGATCTGACCCTTAGGAAGTTGAAATATTTAGGGTAGGGCTGTCATTGAAAAAACAGCTTTTCTTGCTTAAAACTTTTTCAGGTGTATTTTTATTTTAATTGTACATTTATTACCACTGGTTAAAAATGGAGGCTTTTAAACTGTTACCTTAGACCATTGTATTTTAGTAAAAAAACCCACCCTTTGTTCTCAGTGATACTCTTTTGTAGAATGTAGTTGTATGGGGATAATATTGACTAGTAATTATTTACTTGGTCAGATGGGTTAATTTTCCTTCAAACTATGTATTTCATTTTAGCAGTGGCATCTTAAATAGTTATTTAGAGAAGAGCTGCAGAAGATAGAAACTTCACAGAGGAAAGGAAGAAAAAAATACAAATAAAATAAAGAAACCATCACCACACACAAGTTGGAAGGGCTTAGAATAAATTGTTGCATGCCACTCTGTGGGAAAATCTTCCCGTACGGATGCTGTGTTCACAATGTGAGTGCCAGATCCACTCAGCTCTGCTTTGCACCTCTGTCACCCTTATCACTCATGAGATGATCCTCTTCTACTCTAAGTGCTACCCCCAGCAGCATGGATTCATTTATAAGACTTGCATGCTTATGCTAAAGTCCGGCACCCAAGAGGCACAGGATGAATTGACAGTATAGGCAGATGCTTTCAGCAAAGAAACCAGCATGTTAAAAGAGCTTTAACATGGTTATTGTTTTGCCAGGCAAATCCATGTACTTGTCATCAAGGTGTTCAGGAGTATTTCAGCCTCGTCGTACAAGCTGAATACAAGAGCTGTAATCAAGAGTTACATCACTTGGTGAGACAAGACCTTGAGGAATACAGCAAAGGGAAATGTGCATAATTAGAACAGTTCAGTTACAAGGGAAAGGGGCTTTGATAGTGTTAGAAATACAGCTGAAACATGCAGCCTCCATTGCCCTGTCATCAGGCATTAGATGGTCGATGTCAATGGGCATGGGGGACCTCAGAATCCAGTGAAGGAGTGTAGGGTTCCCTCTTTGAACCTTTCCAACCCTCAGGAAAACATCCAAGGTGATCATCTACTGACATCTCCTTCTCCATTTGTGGACAAATCAGAGATTAAAAACAAGAGGAGCTAACTAAAAAAAAAAAAGGCAGTTTGTTTTGATAGTTTTTCCCAGAAAAGAATGTTGAGAAATAGGAGCATGACCAGTTCCTCTGCCACCTCAAAATTCCTGTAAAGGAAGAGGCTGACATGAAGAGGGGCCAGACGTGGTGACAAGGAACACGTCGTAGGTCATCAAACGCCTTGGGGCCAATGCGCTTCCCATGGTGATTTCCACACTAACAAAGCTGCCAAAATCCCTCCTAGAAATTTAACTTGGGGGAATAAAAAAAAAAAAAAAAACATTTAGTGACACCCGTTCTAAGTATGCAACATCCAGCCTGCTTTATTTAGATTTTTCACAAAATATTTATCACTGCCATAGTGATATCTATCCTAAAAAAAGAGACCATGTTTCAAAGCAATTTGACCTTCTCTAGACCCTATCCAGAGACATCTTTATTCTTGCACGTGTATTATTGGCAAGTGTTTTGAATTTTTGAGTTTGTAGAGGAAAATGTTCAACATCTCAGAGATTCTTGAGCCATGGGAGACTGCTTTCCACCCACCACTGGGTAGGCTACCAGACAATACTTAATGTTTAGGTATCAAATATATTGAAACTATCCCTGGATGTGAATGAATTATATTGCTCCTCTTTGCCTTTTCATTATTCTATTCATTATAAGGCAAAGTTTGCTGGTGAGGCAGTGTGTCAGTGAGGCACTTCCAAGGAGCACCACCCAGGGAGCACTGGAGGAAGGATTTCAGCTCTGATGCTCTTCCAAGACATCAGCACCAGCTGGCATCCCTGCCATTCAATTTTTGGGTGAGACTATGGCTGGAATCCTCTCTCTCAAAGCAAACACTGCATCTGGACACTGCAGGTGAGTTCTTCTGAAATTAACTGATTTCATGATGACACAAAACTCAAGGTTAGACATTTTTTTTTTTTTTCTTGAGGCTGCTGGCTGGGCCCTGCTGGGTGCTGTGGAATGCCAGCAGTGCTATGAATATCAGGAATGCTAATAATGGGGTCCCATTTCTAACTTGGGAACAAAGGTTTCATTGCGTGCACATAACTTCCATGGGCAAGCATTCCTCTTGTCTTGCTGGATGTGGGGTGTGGCTCTGCGTGAATAACCCCAGTCATTTAAAAGAGTACTAGGAGACAGTCAAAGATTTGTTTCTTTGCCAATAATCATAGTGTGGGGAGGCACCAGGCTCAGGTTTTAATCCTGCAAATGATTCCAAATGCAGGGAAGGAGGTAAATATAGAGTGCAATCTGAGATCTAGATCTTCGCTGGGTTTGGAGGTCTATTTACTTGGGGGTTTTATTGCTATGCTCTTGTTTTTTTTTTAAATTTAATTTTTTAGTAGTTTAATTAATTTATGGTAATTTTCTGTGGACAATTCATAGTGTCGCTTGTTACTAATTGACTCCAGGGTGTTTAATATGTTTATGCCAATAGCAGAGGTCAGAGGAACAGTATCTAAAGACCGCACAGAGAGCATCTGCATATTTGATCTTGTTTGCACCAGATTCCTGGCCTTCGCTGTCTTAGGGATACCCAAGAGGGTTGCAGTTGTCATAAGCATGTCTTAAGTGGGTGCTTCAGAATTGTCCTGGGTTGGTATTGAGCCAATCCAGCAGCTTCCTCGCGTGAAGTATGCGCAGCGGAAGAGGGAGCAAAGGAGGAGGAATGCGTGGCATTCCCCTCTGTCTCTCTGGCACAATTGTCCTAGTGGTCCTGTTTCAGATGGTGGAATCCAGAACAGCCCCGTGGCTGTGCTAGGGCACGTGAAGCTCCTTTTTCTGACCCTTATATGGCTCAGGATTGCAGCACGACTGGCAGGGTGGGTTTGCAGCTCCTTTTCCTCTTTGCTCAGCCACAACGAGCCCAAACGTGATGTGTTTAGGAATCTGGCCCTATATTTCCAAACTCCATGCAAATATGGTAATAATAGCAAAACTGACATTTGCTTTCGCTTCTGTAATAGTGTGTCTTTAATATGATTGCTACCCTTAACATTTAAAGGAACTTTGACAGTTATGTAATCCTTTCAACATTTAAGTACAACAGGAATTTATTATTAAGTGCAGTGGCTGGAAATGGAGCACCTTTTTCATTCACACTATAAACAGTTATGTTGGATTAGTAATCCTGCTTGTCAGAGCTGTTCACTGTTTGATATTAATCAGTAGGTTTATGAAAGGTGCAACAGAAGGAAGAAATGAGCAGTGAAGAAGTTATAAACCTTGGTTCCATAAAATCACACTATGTATTGCTCAGGTTCACAAGGTTTCTTGCAGTAACCTCAGACTGAGGAGAAGGAAAGTGCTGCATTATGGTAGTTGTGCCTCTATGTGTCTTTTTGTAAACATATATTTAGTTCCTCACTATATAAATGCAATAGTTGGTAGTGATGAAAGCCCAGACTTTTGAGAACATTTTTAGGTTGTTTTGTAAAGACTGTGTTTTTCAGATTGTTGTGTAGATCGAGCATGATACAACCTAGCAAAACACTTAATGATCAAATAGTACATGACAAAATGAATACCATCTCCTTTTGGTGCTTATCCACTATTAAAATCATGTGCAAATCACTTCACCTGAATATTTCTACCTAATTTGTGGGTTGTTATCTTTGAGCTACATAATTAATTTCTGTATCTTGCAAAGACTCTTCCACTGCAGGTTTGTGGTTGATTTTTTTCCCCCTTTTTTTCTTTTAATACTTCCAAGTCTCTAGTATATATTCATACAGCGTGTATAGAGGAGCCAGGTCCTCTGGTTGGAAATGTCATCCTGTGAGATCTTTAGATGATCAAAGTGACAATGACACCATTGTAATGCAACGTGTCTTCAAACAGTGCATAATAAATTACCATGATTGGTTAATGAACATGCATGATTAATGAAACAAAATAGACATATAATAAAGGCTTTTCTTGTAAATGTCAGTCACCTTCCTTGTTCAACCGCTTCTGGATATGTCACTTATACACCTTGCAGAACAGCTGACAGATGTATGTGGATATACAGTAGTGAAATCAAAATAGAATATATCATCTTTCCACTAGAAGTGAAATTAAACTTGAATAACATATTTGACAGGCTTCGATATCTAGGTTTGCTTCAAGTTATTTTTCCTCCTTTATTTCTGAAACCTTTCTTATTACAGCTTTGTTTTGGCATTGAAAAAAAAAGTCTTCATTGAATAACATTGGACGTTATTAAGCTATGTATATTTTTCACTTTTACAGCAATGTGGCATTAGCTTTTTTAAATTCTTGGGGCTAAATTTAGCATTTGCTTGTGGTAGGATCAAAAGTGTCAAAAATCTGCATCACTGCCTCATTATCAATCACTGGGATATTTTGGGAGAAGCAGTTTGATTTGCATCGTCGGACCTCCTACCTAGCATCACAGAAGGCTGTGCATCAATAAAATTAACTTTTGTCACTCAAACTAAATTGGGCTGAGGCGCCCCTGCCAGAACAGCTCATGTGCATGCAAGGAGCACGGCTGATCCCGGAAACGCTCGAACCTTGTTTGGGAAGGCAGAATAAAACAATTAATCCACTTCTGGGTGTTGTTCCAGAGCTTGCTTTGTCTCAAAAGAAATCCACCAGGAAGGCGATAGAGTCCCCTCACACAGAGGCAGACAAATGAAAGGTCTGGATCCAACCAGCACAGCGATGGGCTGGACCAAATCTGGGCTGCTCCATCCCAGTGTGCAGACCCCTGCCCAGCTGTGCCTCACCTGTGGAAGCCTTGGAGCTGTGATTTACAGTGCAGCCGCCCTTTGCTCAGCTCCCTGTTGCTCTGGAGGAAGTTGCTGCAGCTCTTTGCAGAGCACAACGTACCTCTCATCTCCTGCCAGCTCTGCAGAGCAGAGCAGTTCCTGACGGCAGGATCACCACCCTCGTCGCCTCCTCCACCGTTCTCCAAGCGGGAGACGCGGCTCTTCCAACATCTGGAGGTCTGGTCTGCAGCATGGGGTGCCTGGGGTTCACACGCTCCCCTTCTCCATGGATCTAGTTCCAGCCATGCTGGGAGCCTTTCCCAGTGAAGCCCAGCATGGCTGGCTGTCCTTGCTGCCAGCGGGCCACAGCAGCAAGGCAATAAAAAGACAGAAAGTCACAGCCTTCCTACAGAATCTATTATTTTTTGCTGGAGCTTGTGTGAGCCAGAGTGGAGGGAGGTGAATGTGTCCTGCCTGGCTGCATCCTGCCTCACAGCCAACCCACGCAAGAGACAGAGTTCACTTTTCTTGGGCCTTTTGGCAAAAGAAACAATTCTGCTAAGTCTTACCTGCTCTGAAACACTTTGTCTGGTTCTAAGATAAAAGTGAGTGTATGTTCGTAGGCACCAGTTTCTAAACAACAAATCATCATCCGGTAACTGCTTTTTTTGCCCCTCCTCTCCCAGATTTCTTTCAGGTGTTGAGCACTGTGCTGTAATTATACATGACATTAGCTGCCAAAGCTATGTCCATAGTACACCCAGTCCTCCTTCCTCCTGTGAATCCATCCGTAGCCCATTGATATGGTCCTCATCCATGTTTACTGATAGATTTTGTTATTCTATGAATCTGTGATGAAGAATGGTAGTTTTCTGTGTTTCTGGGATTTGGGTTGGTTTGTTTGGGATTTAAGCTGTTCTGTAGCTGTAGTTTGCCCCAGGAACCGAAGAAACCACTGAGCTTTTTATCCCCTCAGGAAAAAGGTAACAATTTATGGAGAGACTGCAAAAAGGCAGGATTAGGGGATTTTAGAAAATGTAAACCTTTTCCTTTTCATGTTGTACAGGCCTTTCCCAAGATGCCATTCCTAAGGAAAATATGCTACTGTAGTGTAGATGGATGAAAAGTTTAAAGTTGAGTTTGAACAAAGTCAGTACATGTGCACTCTTCGTCATTTAAATAATCATTTCAGTATTGTCTGTGAAACAAATATTTAGACTTTGATCTACTTTTAAAGCCAGATAGTTCTTGAAAATTTTCCTAAGCATTTTCTCCATTTCCTGAGCCAAGGAAACAATTTTTCAAAGCCTTAGTCAGATTGTTTTATCTCAGAGGAAATAATGTTATTTTAGTGTACCTGGTAGGGCCAACTGAAATACTAAGAAACCTCAAATGCTCAGTTTTGTGCAAAGATTTCTGAAAAGGGTAGATCCAAACAGGACAAAATAATTTCTTTTGAACTGTTAAGCAAATGAAATGTACAGTTTAGCACTGTCTTTTCAATGATATTCTTCAAATTCCAATTAACGAGTAAACCAGGCCACATGCAAATTCAAATGAAATTTTATTAAATTTTATCAAATTAATGGTATGGGACATGAAAGGAAATAATCTAAAAAATATCAGCAGAGCACTCACTGGTAATAATGCTAATTGACTTCTCTTTGCTCTATGCTACTGTGGGGGCTTGGACAAATCAGTCAGAAAGAAAGAGATGGACTTGTATCAATTGCCCTCTGTGCTGGGTGAGAAATAGCTTCAAGAGGCTGAACTATTTCATGGCAGGATCTAAGCCAAAATGTTGAGAATGGCAATATTTGGTAAATCAACTTTCAGCTTTTCAATGCTTCAGTTTGACATTACCAGAAAAACCCATATTTTTTCCAAACGTTTTGAAATTTAGAATTGTTTGTTAAATTAATTGCAGGAAGAAAAGTGGGATGCTGCATTTTAAAAAAACCTGTTCACCTCTGACATGTGTGTCCTGATGTAGATCATGTTGACTAATCATGGGATGAGCTCTGCTGGTGTTTGGAACCAAGTTCCAAAGATGAATTAGTGGCATCACTTGGAAACAGATTTTACAACTGAAAGTAACTAAAGTGCAAAAAATCTAATCCAGAAGACAAAATTAATTAGTATGCAAGCAATCTATCAAAGCATCCATAAAAATAGAAAAGCTACCACTTGTTTGAAGCAAACAGTCCCTTCCTTTCCCTTCACTGTTTATCCTTAAAATTAGAAGGTAACTTCTAATATTTGCATGCTATATTTTTTCCCTTTAAATTTATTCCTTTATAACTGACTCTCAGCATTCTCTGTCTGAAGGGCATTTGTAACACCACCTGATTTCTTTCTAGTTTCTTCAAGGTTAAGACTATCCATAGTTATCAATTCAGGGCATATTTATTCAACAGTTAGAAACTACACCAAACTGTTGTCTAGTGTAGACTTTATTTTAGGAGCAAACATAAACACGAAGAAACTATAATCCTGGTGTAATGTAGGAATCTAATTAAGACTA
This sequence comes from Cinclus cinclus, assembly GCF_963662255.1. Taxonomy (NCBI): domain Eukaryota; kingdom Metazoa; phylum Chordata; class Aves; order Passeriformes; family Cinclidae; genus Cinclus; species Cinclus cinclus. The sequence goes on from NC_085054.1 coordinate 26,198,718, forward strand.
ATGAGGCAACATTAAATTTAATGTATGATGCATTTTATATGCCTTACCATTAGAGCTTCAGCAAGCTGTTCGTCAGAGCATCGAACTTTGGTGAATAAGCCCCTCAAGGCATTGTTAAACAATCTGAGCTCAGGCCTTCTCCTGCCCATTAGGTTGTGTTGGGCTTGGAAAAATCTAGATATAAATGGAAATTTGGGTGGAGGCGAAGCAAAAGGGGGGAGGCCTCGAGAAGTTGTGCCCATCTTTGAACGGCTCAGCAAGCTGATGAAAAGGGAAGATAAATGGATCGGCTGCATGTGATACCCTCGAGGAGGTACCAGGCTGGGACAGAAGGGAGGAGGGCCAAGTGTAATGTGTGAACTGCTGTTTGAGAGGCACCTATAGCAATGGGAGTGGAAAAAGGCTGGGATTTAAATGACACAGTTTATCAAGAGGAATGGGCATGGTGATTGTTGCTTAACAGTTAATTAACAGTATGATTTATTGTTTTTTTTTTTTCTTTTTTAGATCTTATTAAATTCAGAAAGTTCAGTAAGTCTTACATGCATTTAACTGTATAGAAAATTAGGAATGTAGCTCCAAATATAGATTTCTTTCTCCAGAATCCTTCCCCTAGTACAAATGGGAGACTCCTCCAACAATACAAAGAGAACTTTTTAGCAATGCTTTATCAAACATAAATAGAGTCTGTTCATAGAGTCTGTTTAAGTCCCCATTACTGGAAGGATTTAAGATTTATAGATGTGGCACTTGGGGACATGGGATAGTGCTGGGCTTGGCAGTGATGTGCTAACAGTTCAACTTGATTATCTTAGAGGGCCTTCCCAACCGAAATGATTTTATATTTGTCTTAACATGTAGGGAAATATACAGGATGAAATGAGGGTAAAGTTGAGTTTGAATGAAGATTGGGTGCTGAGGAATGGGGAGATTTTTGGAGGAACGTGTAATGAGTTGACTTCATGGGTTTTCAGTATAAACTGATGCTATGGTGATGGGTTGGTAGTGCAGCCTGAGCTGTAGCTTGGACAGGTTCATGGGCTCTGGTGTTAATTGGTGATTGCCAGCTGCTGTGAGACTGGGCCAGCCATGAGAAGAAGGTGAGGTAAGGAGAATTTAGTTGGTGTGGGGAGAGGGGATGGGGAGGGCTGGTGTCAAAGTGCACTTCACCCTGCCGCTCTGAAAGCTGAGTTTCAGCCTACTACATCCTGGAAATTCATTCCAGTTTATATTATTGCATGTGTTAGTGATGGCTTGAGTGTTTGAGACTTTGAAGTATTTAATCTACACATGAAATTGGAATTTCTTTTTTTTTTTTTCTTCTTGTGGAATATAGCCATGGAAACCCATAGTCTGTGCTGGAAAAGAAATGACTGGAAATGTTCCTCGGTGACTAACTTGCTACAAGACATTATTGTAAGTGCATGCACCAAGTTATACTTTTGACAAAAAACAAATGCCATGTGCTGGGTTGGAATTAGGGATTCAGCAGTGAGGCTGGTCTGAGGAAAAAGATGCTGTCAAGATGACTGTCAGTGGTGCTATAGGAAGACTGCAAAGGTACCTATTGCGCAGGTTTGGGCTGGAGAAGTGATTTATTCCTTGCAGGAACATCAGAGAACGCCATGAAAGCTCAGCTGGGGGCAGAAAAGAAAACAATGCTGCCAGAGGGGCTTCAGGGGTGTGGGAAGGAGCTACGTGTTCACAAGTGTTTGGGGATTGACCTCACTCAGCTGCTATGGAAGTGTGGGTGGGGGGGACAACTTCAAGGCAAACAGATGTAGACCGATGCTGAGAGTTTTTACAGTCCCCTAGTGTGTGGGGGACATGCTGGGACCACCCCATCGTACCTGACCCGGCTGCCTGAGAGATGAAGAGAAAAAGGACATGCAAGGGTGTGTGTGTGTGGGGCGTTTCCCACAACAACCTGCTCTGCTCTTTCCCTTCCCAAAGGGAATGCCTGTGTGCTTCTACCTGTACAAACCTGAGTGAGGTTTATGCTGTTGTGTCTGCTCCTTGTGCAGTGCTGAACTGAAGGTAGATGAAGAATGAATTCAAGCAGGGAGATGTGAAGTTTTATAGAAGCAGAGAACTCTTGTGACCTCTCCTTTCCTCATCCCCTTGTGCTCTGTGCTTGTCTATCCATAGGGAAAAAACCCCAAACAAGCAGCAAACTGCAGAAAGTGCAAATTTATTACTAAGGGAGTTATTAATTTATTTGCATTTTATTTTCCCTTCTCCAACATCCTTCTAATTTCATTAATACCAATTCCTGATTTTTCATGTGACTGAGCTAGAAGTATGCATGGTTTTCAAAGCCCAAGTATAGGTAATATTTTTTCCATTTAGGGTTTTGTCTTCACCTTGAACACACCACATTCTGCTCAGCTTTTGCCAACTGGGTGCTCTCTTCCTGTGTTTGGATCCTGTGGATCACAGTGCTGGGATGTCCTCCCAGCTTGGCCTCACTGATCTGGCCTCCCTGTGCTCCACGGGGGATTGTAACACACAGGTTTGAACACTTATTGCAACCAAAGCAATCAGGGCTAAGACATTAGCAAGGCTCCTTAAATCCCACCACTTGGTATTTAAACCATTTTTAGGGAAAATGTGATAGATAAACCTACCTGCCTTTCCTTGTTGTGTATGAAAGTTGTTTGGATTTAGGTCAAATTCCTTGAAGGAGATAAACATTCTTTTTATCTCAGAGTCCTGTTGAAAATGGCTTTTCTTTTAGGAATGGATTCTCACCCTCCTCTGCAGCCAACTTCCTTCTGCTTTCCCACTGAAACCACCGTGGTATTACCATACCTTGGGATATCTGCCTGGGATGTTAGGACAAACAAGGATGGCGTAAAACCTGGGAAGTGTTTGGTCTGCTAGAAAAGCACTCAGATGAGCTCCAAATAGGATTCATAAATTGTACAGGGATCTGGTGGTTGTCAGAAGTCCTTAGTTCTATTTACTGCCAACGTGGCCACGATGCAGTAGGAACTGTTAACTTTGCTGATGCAGTGTTTTTCCTGCTGGGGTGTGGGTTGTGTTCTCAAAATCCATCTGGCCATTACTTGTTTCCTCATCACAACAAGCAGTCAAGGTGGTTTTTACATAACCAGCCTTCTGATCAAAGAAAATAGGTGATTCTTGCCCCAAACTGTCTCAGGGCTTCCTCTATCCCTGCCTCTTTGGCTGTACTCAGCTCCTGCAGGCACTGAGCTTGCTCAGGGAAGGGTTAGTCTGTGTATGCTCCTTTGAACCTCTTCCCTCTGTAGGGAGCCTCTTTTAAACAGTAAATCACCAGCGATGATCTGGGAGAGACTGATCCTCCTCACCTCTTCAATAGGTAAATTGCCCTTTTAGAAGAGTGATCCATGCTCCTGTCCTCATTTTTCATATCTCACTTACAAAAAAAAAAAAAAAAAAAAGGCAGAAAAGAAAAAATAATCTTCCAGGGACTTTGACTTAAGCAAAGGCACTTTAAAGTCTTTTTCTAATGTCATCCTAAAGTTAAAAAACAATTTGACTTCAAGGGAGATACAGCCCAATTTTTTAAAAACTTAATAGGATTAGTCATGGGAACTATTTTTAGCAAAAGTTCAACTTTATCCATGTATTTTAATGTGGGAAAAGTGTGTCCTTTTCCCTCTGCTAATGTTTGATGTATTCCAGCCCTCCTGCAAGTGTGTTTGAGTATCTTAGGGGCTCTGGAGTGGAGGAGAACTTCCTCTCGGATTCTCTCTGTTTTCTTTCGTGAAAATGACATTCCTAAGCTGTTTCACTTTCTGACAGGAAATGGAGCCTTGCCAAAAATGATTAAAGTCCAAGAAAGCATAACAGTTCCAAAGCTGCAGCAGTTCTTTAGGAGTCCCGAGTTTGACATTGTGTCAAACAAATGTGAAATATTGTTTAATAAATTTGAATAATACAGGGAAAGGGAAAAATGGTTCTTGGCTTATAATGCTGGTGCTCTTTATTAAGTCTGTAAAGGCCTGCCTAGCTCTAATAAATTGAAATATATACATAAATATACTTGTGCATGGATAACAGTTTAATATTGTAATATATAATGAATGGCGCACAGGCACCCCCCACGTGCAGTCATTGATTTATTCATACTATGACCATATATATATTGATATGTGTGTGTAGACTCCCTCACAAGTTTGTCTATATTTATACACGGAATTACCATTCGCAGGCAACTTCTGTGCCTGCTTCACATAAGAAATATCATAAGTGTTATTTATAAGGTGTGATGTGACATTATGACTTTATAAAAATACTAATCTAATGCTAGATAAAATACAATTGTTCAAATTTTTTCAATGGTTTTTAATTCAGTGTTTGTTTAAAGGAATTATTTTGAGGTCTTTGCTTATGCCAAATGACACCTTATCATGTAATTCCAGTGTTACTAGAAGGGCTCTGCTGAGGCTCAGGAAAGCAGTGGGAATTCTGTGGCACCCAAGAGCCTGGCTCTGCCACCTCTCCCCATTTAACATCTCTCTCTGCCAGGAGGGCTTCCAGCCACAGAGAGTTTGACAGTTTTCAATATTAGGGTATTAACGCAACAGCTCTATCAAAATGAGCCAGACTTCTAAGAAATTCCAGTGCTGTCAAACCCAAGTGTGAAAAAGTCCTGCCAGGCTCCAGTAGTCCTAAGGTTACTTCTCAGAATCCACAAACACCCTTCAGCATTTCTAGGTTGGCTTCCAGTTTTATTTTGGATTTTGGTTGCACTGTGTTGACAAAAGTCACATTTTTAAGTTGCTCTCTGGCCACAAGACCAGGAATTTCTTTTTTTCTTCTTCTTCTTGATTTTAATATAAAAGCTGGATTGCATCATCGCCAGATTCCAGGAGCTCTGAATTTTAAAATTAGTCTAATGACTTAAGGCTCAAAAAAATTTGGACAGTTGGCAACTTTTCTAGAATACATGAAAAGTTTCTTTGTTTGTTCTTGCAAGAAAACGTCACTTGTTTCTCCTCTGTCAGATAACATTAATCGTCCACCAAAAAGTATCAAATATTCAGGAACTTATAAAATAATAAAAGTGTTCTCCTACATGGTCTTGAAGTCAAGACATTCTTTAAGTGAGGTGTGTTTCAAAGCAAAGCTGTGGGAAGGGTTTCTATTTTTCATTCTTTGCATGGAATTGTCATGCTATTTGATTAAAAAGAGTCCTCTTTAATAGTTTTTCTAATGACATTTGAGATTTCACGTTGGTGGAGTTGAGCCGGGCCGTCATTCAACAAGGACAGCGATTCACGGCTACTTTTCAGACGAGCTAAATTGATCAGACAAGTCAGTCAATGTCATTGAGCACTATTTGTCACTTCATAAGCAGCTACAATCTGCTGCTCTATAAATGCAGAAGGACCATCGAATAAATCACATCAGCCAGTGGGAGTAGATCGTATCCCTTCATCCATAATTGGAGCGGTCCTCTCCTGTCACATTCGCTCATTCCCCGTGATTCCGGCGCGGATTGACACTGACAAAGAAAGAGCAGCCACTGTCAGAGGAGCTGGAGTCTGCTGCTCTGCTCTCCCCACTAATAGATATCTATCATAATATTGTGTTAGCATCACAAAAAAATCAGACCTATAGCTCCGTTGCCTGGATGTATCCATGACGTATTGTAGGGGTTTCTCCTGGAGAAGGCTGATTGATGCAAAAGGAAAGCTCCTGATTAAAACCACTTACCAAATCCATCAGCTGCAGGAGCATTTACTGCTGCGTGTGCTGCTGATTTCACAGATAAAAATATGATTAAAAAATAAATAAAATAATGAGAACGTAATTTGTTGTAAACAAATCTCCTAGAAATTTGTTAATTGTTATTTGCTGGTGTGGGAGTACTTGGTGGAATTATTCCTCTGAAGTGGTTTTATGGTTATATAGTTATCAAAATAATTAAGGAAATGGAGAACCTTGAAAAAATATTATTGTCTGTTTAGAAAAAAACAAAAACAAAACAAAACCACCAAAAACCAAACAAACAAAACCAGAAAAAGCCCCCAAAACTTCTCTCTGGTGCCTGGTTTGGCAAATATGTATTTTCTAAGTGAACAGAAGAAATCAGAAGGGAGTATTTATTACAAAGGTGTGTCAGGCTAGGAACTTTTTTTCTTGTGGAAATGCTGGATGGTTTCTACCAGGAATATGATAGATTAATCAGCTCTCTCAGTCCTGGAGAGAAATCACAGTGGAATACCCAAACTGCTGTGTAGTCACATGTAAATCTCTCTGACAACCTGGAGGCGCAGATCATTTGTTCAGTGTTTGGTTCCAACAACAAGCTCGAGGAGGAAAATACCTTGTTTGTTTATAAAAAGATTGTAGCTGAATATGTAATTGCTGAGAACAGAGCACTGGGATCCCAGGTCCTCCAGGATGAGGATCTGGACCCTTTCTCTTTATTGTGGGGGAGAAAAAGTAAATTTTCCTGTGTGCAAACAAAGCTCGACATTGTATGTCTTGTGGGAAAGTAGTGAAATGCTTTCTTTCTTTTTAAAGGTGCTCGGTGTAAATGTCATCATGTTCCTTGCTGGAGTCTTTGCTGGGCCCAAAGGCAAAGCATAATATCAAATGACTGCTACAATTTTCAGTCTGGGACATCTCTTGACCCGTGTGCACAAATGATGAATAATCTCTCCTTTCTGAGTTGGTTTCTTTGCCTGTTGGTGCAGAAGTTGTCCTGAAAGCATGCCAGGAACCTAAGTCATAGGTAAGCAGTAGAAATTATTTTATCTATGAAAGATGCAATTCTGCTAATATTCACGTAAATTCTGCAAGAAGTACAGTTCAAAAGAAAACTCAAAGCAGTAGATCATAAAAGTATTCATCATTAAACACAAGACTTAGACTTGTTTTTGGATTAAAATAATAGAAATGTTACGCTTAAAACCAAATGTGAGACAAATCCACATGCATTGGAGAACTGAGCAGCAACCAGAGGAGGCAGCTTACATAGGAGCATATTCATTGTCAACATCTGATACTGAAAAGGTCAATAGTTAATTAAATAATCCATCACCTTAGGATAGAGAGCCGTCCTCACTTCTGACAATCAATGGCAGAAATATTAAAAGGTCAGGAAATGAGTTACTATATATTGTGTTTTCTTACTGTGTGTTATAAAGATGTGGCTTGTGTTGAGTGGTGTGGGCATGAAGACAGGTGGGAAGAAATATTACCTCTTCCCCAAATATTTTCTTGGATGCTCTTTTACCAGGCTTCTTTATGTGTGGGCTTCTGAATCGATGGACCTCGAAGATGTAGTAAACTTTTACAATGACAATATAGGACTGTATCACAGGATTTATTACACTCTTTAATTATCAGTGTGTTTTCAGGAGCATGTTTCTTCTATGCTGCTTGAGGTTATACTGGGATAAACTGGGTGAGCATGCTGATATTCAGGTTTTGTTTAGATATGAGGTAGAGTTACTTTAGAAGCCCAAGAGGCAGTTTTTTAGTGCTTATTTCCTAGATCTGATGGGTATAGCAGTGTAAGCAAAGTCCATGCAATGACTCCTGATGGTGTCCTTCTGCCAGGGCACAATGTGTACCTGGTTCCAGGGTTATCCTGATGAAAAATTGTATTACTTATTATGGGGCAATGTTTTTCAACACCGAGTGTTTATAAATGATATAAATTAATTCTAATAATGGTGTTGTCATAAATATTTTTTCTTTTGCCTTTTTAGGTCATCTTTTGCAAAAAACTTCCCCTCCTTGATTGTGGGGTTACTCTTGTGTTGTGTTTGTCAGATGAATGTGGATGACTTGGTGCATTTTTCCATTCCTTTCTCAGGATAGGCTGAAGTTTTCTTGTTTTTTGAATGGAAACTGGGTTTTCCATATGAAGGAAAACAAATGACTGATGCTTCTGTGCCCAACACTGCTGGAAGGGCCTCCTTTGAGTGATGCCCTTCTCACCCTCTCCAACAGCCCCTTTATGTTGGGAGCCTCCAAACTAAAGGAAGGGCTACAAATGCACCAGAACAGGGATGTGATTCCCTCTTCTTCCACAGTTCAGGAACAATATGTATTTATTATTCCTCTCTCTGTTTCTAAATTTTCTTAATTTTACCTTCCTGGTACATAGTTTTACCCTGAGATAAAAGTCACAGCACTGAATTCTGGCAAGTGTTATATGATTATTTTATCTCTCACTATAAAGAGTTTTGAAAGACTTTGTACAAGAGGCAATATAAAAATAAATTGAATTGAACTATGGCTTCACCTCCCCACTTTTTTAGTGCAGAAACCTTTAGAGCAAAAACTGTAATATAAGGACAAAGGAGGAGATTAAGACTGTGTCATGAAAGAGGTGATGCTGGGTGACAGGTCTGACCCTGCCTGAGCAGTTTGGTGGGTTTGCAGTTGGCTGTATATTAATTAGATTTTAAGCATGTTCACAACTGGGGAAAAGCCTGTTTGTATTTTTACTGGGAAGGTTATTTTAAGCCATGAGAAAGGTATTAGGTATTATCTACTGTGGTGCATTTATATAAACAAAGATCTACCTGAAGGCTGTGCAACATCTGTTCTGTTCTTACCCAACATTGCATGGTTCATTAACACTTACCCTGTTGGCCTCTGAAAGGCCAGGTCTGGAAACACATAATCTTACAGATCCACAGTTGCAATAATTTGACTTTTAAAAGAAAATATTCTCAGCTTGGGGTAATGAGGAGGGTTTTTTTTTTCTGTTTTTTGTTTGTTTAATGTGTGTGAGTCCCACAGTAAAAATATGATTTTATGTTTTACAATGCTGGTTCAATAAATTACATTAATAAATGACTCCTGGTTCATGAGAAGTGCTGTATTTTGACAATATCAGCCAACCTTACCATTTGTTTAAGCAGGAAAAGTGGGGAGCCAAAATAAAGCTGTTACAGAAGAAATCTCAAGAATGTTTATGAAACTTTGCTCAAGCTACATTTATTAGGAGTAGCAGTGTAGTCTTAATTTGTCATGCAGAATTCCAGGGGTGTGAGTAATTTCTAGAGCTTCTCTAAATGCCAGGACCTAATATTTTTCTGCAGCAATTTGTTTGTAAACATGGAGTAAATTGTATAGGTTTCAATGTGACAAAAAGGTATCTAGGATTTGTCAAATTCTGCTAACAGCTGTTGGGTTTATTTTATAGCATCTCATGGGGTTTTTTGGATAAATGCTCTGCTGATGGCAAGCAAAAGCACCCTGAGGATCTCTGATGGTGGGCACGCACAAAGTTTAACTGTAATAAGCTGCTTGTCAGGGATTTGCTCTCCAATGGATCTGCTCCCCTGGGTTGCAGCAATTCCCACCAGGGTGTCCATGTGTCACCTTCAGAGAAACCCACACTGAACAGGAGGCAAACTCCAGGCAAGATGGTAATCTTCCTTCTGGCAGGGAGAATTTCATGATGTGAAGATGGGAATCAGAGCTTCCTAAGGAGGGTTTTTAAGGGAATGGAGCTCATGAATTTTACTTGCCAGTTTCCCTGCTGCTGCAGGAACCCAGGATATTTTTTTTTTTCCACCTCCCCAGCTCTCTTTCTCTTCATATACTGTAGTTGTGGACTTTGGTCTTTTATTTGGTAGTGTGAGGCCACATCTTTGTGGTGCACCTGCAGAACTGGTTTCATGGCTGGACTCAGTGAACTTAGAGGTCTTTCCCAATCTTAATGATCCTAGTAAGCAGTGGAGATGGAGCTGATGCTGAGTGCCTCAAATCGACCACATTTGTTTTTTGGATCTAGCCTGGGACTGAGACAGGTGTGGTCCAATGGACTGAGTCCCTGGCACTGACAGGCTGCTTTGGGTCTGCACCAGCATTTTAGTGCCATTCCAAGGGCACCCAGCGAGTGGTGTCCAGACACTTTGTGGTTTTTCTGCAATGGGGTTGGCAGCAGGGACTGAGAGATGTCCTTCAGAAGTTCACTCTTGACTCAAAAGAAAATTCCTGCAGAAACACACACCTGAACATTAGACAATATTTTGTGGCCTTCCCCTACATGACAAAATGAGCTATGTTCTCAAAACTCTTCAATATTAGATGTTTCTAGCATGTTTAAAATAATTACCATGCCCTCACTCAGTCTTTGTACAGGAGGCAGGTGAATGCCTCCATAAGTGCCATCAGTGCATCCCTAGGCTGAATGTGATCACAGCAGTAACCTTGGTAAATTCACAGAAACCATGTTTTAGGCACATTAATACCTCGGGAGGGAGATGAACCTGCCTGTGCTAGACACGTGCTTCCTGGAATCCTTTCAGAGGTTTTCATATTTGAGTAATGTGGCAGTGACTGAAGCAGCACATCAGTTCTCATGGTCCCCTGCTCCCCAGATCGATTACACCCTGTCACACCAACACAGCAGAAGTCATCGTCTGAGGGGAAAACCCACTCATTTCTCACTGCATTCCCAACTGCTTCAGAACCTCTGCCAGCACATGTTAGCTCTGATAACATTTTAAGATACTGCTCTGCTGAAATGAAAGCCTTGCTTGCAAGGCCATGCTGTCTTGAAGTTCTCCCATCCCTCATTTAAATCCAGTGTAATTAGCCCAACTACAGACCTTGTTGTTATACAAGCTGAAGTATAATGGCTGCTATTATAGCAGCTTGCAGCAGCAAAGATATATGATTTTGAATGATATGTCATGGAAAAATAAACATGTTTCATTTCTTCATTAGATAATGTTTATTTATAGCACAATATATATCTACCTCCACTGTACCATTAAATTTTGACTGCTTTTTAACTATAAAATTTGATATTGTTGTGGCAGCTGCACTACTCAAATGATTGCTATAGTACAGCTGTTATCAAAGAGTAAGATTTATAGCTGCCCTACATGGTGTAAAGATATGTGCATATTTACTTTGTGTTTTACTACTTGTGTCCTATATTTTAATGACACAAGGTGAGATGAAATAGTGAAAAAATAAACTCTTTTTGCTGCTGCAAAAGCAAATGGCACTGTTTCTTTAAAGTTTGGTGTTAAATTATCTATTGTGCTACAATGAAGTTTTTTCTTTCTGCTATTTTGGTTTATTTAAATATATTTTGTATGTTAGTAATAATCTTAGGATTTTATTTTTTTACTGTTTTTATTTTTCAGAGAAGTGGTCTGGAACTGGAGTGAGAACTGCATGCTTGATGAAACATGTCAAGCTACATTATATTGTAGGTAGGGATCAATATTTTAACCCTTGGGTAGTTTGTTAGAGCACAGCGAGCAGCAGCTTCCCCTATTGGTGTTTTTCTATGAATATTAGATAAATGTGTGAATAGGGCATGCTATTATGAGGCTGCTGTCCCACATGACCCTATTGCAGCAGGTCCATGAGCAATACACCACATATGAAAAGAGGCTCAGAAAATCTCTTGGTAAAGGAAGGGGTGAAAAAGTCTGTCCAGCTCAATGGCCAGACCCTGACCATCAGTACAAATCACTTATAGCCAGTGTTGAGCTCTCCTGCCCAAACCCAATGCTGGTTTCCATGGCATTCAAATTTTCTAACCACAGCATTTGTGAAGTAGGCACTTCTGGCTGCAGTTTTGGTTTTATTAGTGACCAACGTCTTTTTACATATCCTTCTTTTTTTCCAGTGGTTGGATCTCACTCAAAAAGGACTGCCTAATCAAAAGGGCCTGCAAGGAGAATTGGTGTATTTCATGAAGGCTGAGGTCCTTCAGCAGAAATGTGACATAGATCTAGTGCAGTGGATAGTCCTGTGTATAGGAGCAAAATTAAAGTTCAAATGTTCTCTGAAGTTCCAAAGACAGAAGGAACTAAAAGGAGAAATGAATCTGCAGAGGAGAGGTGAATGAGATTTTACATTCTTATTTAATTTTTATTAACTGCTTTGTGCACCTTTATTTGGTTGATGTTAAGTCTAATCCTGTCTGTATGAAATTCAATTTTGTTGGTTTTTCTTTTTTTTTTTTTTTTTTTGGTTGGGGAAGAAGTGTTCCCCTTAAGGTAATCCATACGGCAGTATTCCTCACTCTAGCCTGTGTTCAGTTGAGTCAGTCATGTATTTGTGTTTCCTTTCAAATTCTTTAATGTATTAAATCTATTACATGTATCTTCCATTTTTTCCTTTTTTTTTTTTTTTGAAATAGGAAAACATAAAGTACAGCAACTTATTTATGTGCTCTCCTTTGAACTTCTTTCGGCCTGTTGCCTTGAACAATTCCTATGCCTGTATTTCTCCACCATATTTTTATTATATTTGAATGAAATTAAGAGAGTGTTTCAGATACCTCAAGCTGGAAGAGCTGATCACTGGACAACGCAGTGTTCACAGGTTCTTGCTGAAGATACAAAATGCATATCATGGACTGGAATGTCAGGACTCTGCCAGGTTCTAATGCATGGTACCATCTTTTTTGACTTGGTAGGGAAAGCGACTCCTCATGTTTATTTGATTTTTTAGCTTTTGAACCTTTTTCTGGCCACTGCAAACACTTAGAAAGCCATGTAAAAATGTACTGAAAAGAGGCTTTCTCATGAGGTCTCCTTTCCTTCCTGGATTTTTCTCATGTCATAAATCCAAGAAAAGACTTTTGTCTTGATTTTTTTTTTCCTGGCACAGAGCACAAGTCTATGATAAATTAAAAAAGAAAAAAAAAAAAAAGGAAATATGAGAACTTCATGTCATGTAAAAGATTTGGCTCCAGGTTTGAGAAAAGCTCCATGCTTCCTATTATTTTACTCAGCTATCCCTGCCATGAGATGACTTTGCCTTAGGGTGATGGCTTTACTCAAGCATTGCTTCTTATCAAAACTTTGACCAGTAACTTGGTGATCACTGGAATCCCCAAGCACAGATTTTACAGGGAACTTACAGCTCAGTTAAAATGCAAATTACTGTTAATTAGGCAAACGTGCTACCAGTAAAGCAGATATGGCAAATGAGTTGACATTGGGTAAAGTAGAAGTGATAATTAATAACCCAACAATTTGGTTGGGTCATTGGTTCAGCTCTGCTCGATCAATAGCTGCTGTCTCTGTGCATTTTGGCTGAAGCTGCACCTAGAAAAAAAGGGTACTTTTGTGAAAACCACTCTGCCCAGTCCAGACAGATATGCTACACAACATCTGTCCCACCAATTCCAGCAGCTTTTTGTAGAGGTAGGGCTCTCCTGGTGTAGGGGCTAACTCTATAGTTATGGAGACCAGTATTTTGGATTAATTCACCTTAAATGAGCTTAGTATTGGTTTTCAGTCCTTTCACTGCTTTTTTTTCCCTAAAATCCTGCCAGATATTACTGAAGATCACATTTTGCAATTACAGAGTAACCACATCCTAATCCTGGGTTTTTCTGCTAATCAGAAACAATTTTTCTCTTGTTGGTTGTGTTCCCTTAATTCATTTTGTTTTAACTCTTTCACTACACTTAATAGAAGATAGATGCCTAAAATGTTCACCTCTGCTCATATGCGGAGCTTTTACACTGACCAGACACCAAGAGTAACTTTGATATTATGTTACAAAAATATTCCTTGAGCATCTTAGGCACATGATTTTTCGAGGTTCAGGAAACAGGAATGAAAACCAGTAGCTGTACTATAAAGACCTCTGCATCATCTGTTGAGTCCATTTTCCTTATTTAAAGTAGACAGAAAAAAAAATAAAAAAGAGAACCATAAAGAAGATAGAAAATAAGTAGCTGAAAAACCCACTGAAATAACACACCCACTAAAATAATGAAGTCATAAACACAAGGAAAATTTGTGTTAAGGCTACAAAAATACTTTACCTCAGTTCCCTTGGGGCTTGTCTTTACAAGACACATGGCTCTTTTCACTTTATGAGAAGAATCCAAGACGCTCAGTTGTATTTCCAAGGCTGGGCAATACTTTAAGAAAATACTGTGAGACTGTTATGTCTGCTCTGACCCAGGATCCTGTTTGAAAAAGCTTTACAAATATGCTGGAGAAGAGTTTTGATTTGAAATACATTTGCCATCAGCTGACAGTGCACCCTGGCACATTAGCTGATTAATTATAGAGCTGATCCCTTAATGAGGGAACATCATCCCAGAGCACTCCTTTTAAAATTCAAATGTTGAGTATCTCAACTGGGTGACTCTTATTTTTGAGGCTGAACAAAAGCAAAACTCATAGAGCAATAATTTGTTTATCCTTTCTCAGGCACCATGTCACTTTTTTGTGCTTCACAAATACATTCCTATAGAGAAAATTTTTAGTTGGAAAGAACTTTAAAGACAATGTAAAATAAAATCTCCTCCTTTCTCTCTAGCATCTCTTTGCTTCTGCATATTTTCCAAAGGATATAAGTCTACCTCTTGCTCCCACAAACTGATGAGGTGATGCAGAATTATTTGCAGAACTAATACTGACTCTGGTTTAAATCCCCAGAAGCTGTAGTGATAGTCTTAGCTTTAGTTTTATACTATTTGTGCTGTGGTTGTCTCCTAGGTCTTAGAAGTCCTTCCCAGTGTCACACAAAATTAGCATTTCCTGTGACCAGAGTCAATAAAACCATTTATGTGAGTAAATACTGCTGATCATGAAAAGCAATCGTACATTTTAGTGATTATGGCCATATTTTGACCAGAAGCAGAAGTATTTTGACACTTCAGCAAAGTGCCAGATTTTCAGCAGGATTTGTAACTCAGTGCCTTTGATTTTTAAATCTTGTGGCCAGGTTTTTATTGTGATGAACACCCAAAGAGCTCTGGGAGTGCTGGGGAGGGAAGGAAGGTCTGGGGGAAATGCTGCTGTGCCTTGGGCAGCCTGGCAGTGGCTGCTGGGGCGATTCCTCCCCATGCTCCAGCCCTGTGAGAGCCACATGCAGCTCTGTCCTTCAGCAATGACTGCACGTGTGGGTGGCACAAAGAGGAGTTTGGAATGTTTTTAGCGAAGTTTCCTCTTTATTCATGTGTCACGTTAGACAGGGTTGCAGCATTATCTGATAAAACAAATCTCAGCATCTCTTTGAAGAAAATGCTTCTGTGAGAGAGTTTTTGCAGATACATAAAGCTGGACTTGTGTTTGAAACCACAAAGAGGGGGCTGGACACAGCTGCAGAGGTGACACAGAAATGATTTCACAATGCTTCCATCTCCCCCTCTATGTGACAGCCAGGATGTGTTGCACCAAAAACATCCCTGTCCTCCTTCCCACTGAAAAGATGTCACCTTTTCATGACCTCATGGCAGGAAAGAAACTTTTTGGCTAATATTCAGTAGGACAATGGTTCTCCTTAGAGATTCAAATGAAAATTATTTTGCCTTTTAAATCACCTTTTAACAAGGTAGCAAAGCCATTACTAAGTTGAACTGAAATTATTTACTTACTATTGTACAAAAGGGGAGAAAAGTGTTCATATTGTCTTTGGACACTCTTATTTTAGTGACAGTACTGAATATATGCTATTATGAAAAGACATTTATAATCTCTTAAATTTATTCTTTCTCTATCTGATCTGGCATTTGCTGCCTCTATGCTGGTGACCATATGTGTGTGCTGCAGATCAGTGTGCATGTGTTGCATGGAAGGAGGAAGAGGGCTGACCAACTAAATCCATCAGAAATAAATATGGTACAGCACCAATCTGCTACAATGCTTTTCTCAGTGTCCAGAAACTCTCCTTTTCATCAGGGCCCATCAGTTGTGCTGCATTTTTCCAGAGCTCTATTTCCACCCTGAAAGAGAGGAGGATGTAACAAGAAATGTACTTTGTCAAGGCTGGTTTGGGAAACATTTTGGGGGTTGAGTTCAATTTTCTGTGGAGTTTCTCTTTGTTCTGTTTTTGGTTTTATTTGTTTAGCTGGTTTTCTTTGTTTGGGGCATTTGTATTTTTTGTTTATTTGTGGGTTCTGTTTTGTTAGGATTTTCTTCCGTAGGTGAAGCAGGACAGGAATTCTGTCTCAGACATGGGAAGTGTAATTTCCAAGCACATAAGGAAGTCTGTTTTGCAGCAGCAGGTAAGATTATCCATTGCTTGACACTGCAGAGGGTTATCCAGTATCACACAGGTCAAGGGGCCGTGTGTGCAACTTGTAAAATTTCTCATCTGCTCCTTTTGCACTGCAGGGGGAGGGAGTTGGTGTTCACTGCCACTTCTGTTCTGTAGGATTTTTGCTGGAGTTTTAAAATATGCAACTTCTCTATTCCTGCAGCAAAGTCCAGGGCAAATCCTATCTCAGAGATGTCTTCTGCAAAAAAATAAATGAATAAAAAAGCCTGTTGTAAATGAAAGTCCCTTCCTAACACGTTAACTGCATTTCCTTTACTGTTTCATATTTCTCTGTCTGAAGTGGCCACTCAAGCTAATGGATAAAAACTCCAAGAAATCACATTTGTGTCAGTTCTCTGACTTGCTGTTCAGTGGTCTGCAGCTTTTTCATAGCACCTGGAGATAATTTAAAATGTTGGTAATTTTCAGTAGGTGCAGGAAGTATTTGTCAGTTGTCAGCATCTGCTGCTCTGTTATGTACAAAAACCTAATTTCTGGGCATATAAAATTCCCAGCAGGTTTTTTTATTTGGTTGGTTGTTTTTTTGTTTGCTTTTTTTTTTTTTTTTTTTTTTTTTTTTTGTGAGACACAGGTGAAATCATGGAATCATTAAGACTGGAAAAGACCTTTAAGACCCTTAATCCCAACCATCAACCCAGCACCACCACCAAGTTCTCTACTAAATAATTTCCCCTAGTGCAATATCCACATTATTTTTGAAAACTCCAAGGATGGTGATTCCATCACTTCCCTAGGAAACCTGTTCCAACACTTTTCAACCATTCCCATGAAAAACATTTTCCTAATACCTAACCTAAACCTCACCTGGTGCAATTTGAGGCTGTTTTCTCCTGTTCCTTGCTACCTTGGAGAGGAAACTGAGCCCACCTCACCAAAATGTTCTTTCATAAAATTGTAGAGAGTTAAAAGAGCCTCCTTTTCTGCAGCCTAAAGAACCCCAGCTCCCTCAGCCACTCCTCATCACACTTGTGCTCCAGACCCAAACCCTACTGTCTTAAATTACATGAACAGAAAAAAAAAAAGAAAAAAGTAATTATATACTTTTCCACAATAGCTATCATTTGTTAAAAAGCTCACAATTTTCTAAATATTTAATTCAATTTCTCATTCCAAATCTACTGTGGGATAGAATCTAAAATAAACTGTTTCCTGTTTTTTGCTGGGGTGTTTTAATATTCTTGGTTGTGTGAGTTGCAGGGAATATGTAAACTGGAATTTGAAGCAAGGATGGCATAATACATTTCAGGATACACCTCGACAGAGGCATTAATTCACTGCAGGTTCACTCCACATGGAATCTCTGCATTTTTATGACATGTACAGTTGGTTGTAATGCCATACTGGCTATCATGTATAACATCAAAGAGCCAAGTAAATATAAAGGTATGTTGTATTTCTTCAGTTCATGTCAAGAAAATCCTTTTCAGCCTAGGATACCTCTTGCTTAAAATCTTTAGCTCGCCTTGCACTTTTATTTGCAGCATTTCTGTCCAAAAAAAATATTTGTAACAGGAAAATAAAATGACTAGGATATCTCCTTTTTAGTTGTTTTTGTTATAGCCTTAAATTATTTAACTCTTAGGTGTCCTTGGAAAGTGGACAAAATTCTACCAAATAAAGTTAAGTTCTTGGAGTATCATCAGCTTTCTTTCCACGCTGTCATGAAATTGTTTTCTTAATTTGGGCTGCTTCCCAAACAAAATTTTCCTCTACTGAGATAACGTCCCACAGCAGATTTTCTGAAGCCTTCAGAGATTATTCCTGGGCCAGGAGTGCAGGCTTTGCCGAGAGAGTCTGAGAGGGTTTTTTGTGGACGGGACTAAGCAAGGCAGAGAAAAAAATCCAGGTGTGACCTGGAGTTGTGGAGATCTGTGGGTTCACAGTATGTGAACCCAGGCTGACAGATCTTCCTGGGGAGGAGAAATTGCTCTCAGTGGCATCCTCTGAACAGTTTGCTACACAGGTAGAATCATGTATTCATAGAGTGGTTTGGGTTGGAAGGGAACTTTAAGCTCATCTTGTTCCAATCCCTGTGTGGGCAGGGACACCTTCCACCAGACCAGGCTGCTCCAAGCCCTGTTCTTGGCCTGAGTAGTAGCTCCAAGTAGCTCCAAGCCTGGCCTTGGTAGCCCGAGTACCTGAATCCTTTAGGAAGGTTATCCGAATAAAGGAAACTGGATGGGAAAGCTCTACTGAGCTGATGTTTGCTGAGCTGAAGTGTACATTCACGAGAAAGGTGTGGACAGCCCTGGATCAAACCCCTTTATACTCTGCTTCCTTTGGAGGTGAACCTGAAATTCCCCAGACAGAGGAATGATCAGGCTGCCCTCCCTAAAAGAAGACAAAGGGAATGATTGTCCAACCTTTGCCCATGCTGATGAGTAGTCACCATTAGCTGGCAAAAAGTGTCGGGAGCTGGAAGAGATTTTGTTTGACCAAATAGTTTAAAATAGTGGTTGAAATTGAAACCAGCTGCTGCAGATACTGGCCTTTGCAGTAATGTAATTACAACAATCTTTGCACTTTCTATATTGCTGCTTTTAGCAAGGCAAATGACTTTCAGAAATTTATTTTTGTACCATGTATCTGAAAAGTGCCCATCTCTGAGGTGGACAGATGCCAGTGGGGACATCACGTATCGTGTAACATATTTCAGCTCGAGGCTCAGAAATGTCACAGGATCCACAGAATCCTTGAAGAACAGAGAGGACCTGAGCTTCTGATGTGTCACTCAAAGGAGAGGTTGTACATGACACATAGGTTGCTTTATACCACTCTGTAACTTGGTGTGCTTATGCAAAGAAGTGCATGTGGGATCGATGGCATATGGTATATTAAGAAAGAATAACACCAGATTTTTAAAAAATGCATTCACCCATTAAATGGTGTAAATTAAAGTAAGCTGTCAAAATGACAGCACAATAATGCCATCTTTGCAATAGCACATACTGCAGCACAGTTAAATCATATCACTTTTGGGGAAGAATTGCAGATGAGATCCAAGAAAAAATTGCTTTTGAAATGCAATTCTTTGTTAGTTAAGAATCATCATTGCTAGCCAGGATCTCCTATAAACACATAAAGCAGAGAGTCACCGTAATAAATCATGATAATTTATATCACAGCTAATTCTGGGGAAGCAGCATCAGGGGTTATACTTCAGATACACTTCATATTACTCAAACTGTAATTATTTTCATTAAAATATAAAATTGCTTACAGCCAAGTTGCTTGAAACACACAGCATTACACATTTAACTATGTACACAACAGGGCCACAAGAATTCAAAATAAGTAAATTCGAGTGTTAAATAACAGCACTTATACTTTTTAATTGCATATCTTTGCAGACACAATCAATGCACTTTTAATATTCCTTTTTAGTGAAACGTTGGACTGGCTTTTTCAATCATCGTCATGTTGATTAAAAGTCAAAGTCAAAATAAACTTGAGAAAATACTGTTAGGTGCTTGTAAGCACAGCCTCTCTAATGGTTTGTGCATGTCAAGAGGGCAAATTTTATTCCAGGAGGAGAAAGGGAAATGCTTCAAGTTTGTGTGAAGGCAAGCAGTGGAAGGCTGAAGAGTTTGAATGTTTTCAAGTGTAATAATTTATAACACCACTCGCTCTCTAGTGCCTTTCTCTAACAATCTCAATGGATTCTACAAACAGTAATTAATTACAGCCTCCAACACCTCTAAGAGGTAAATACAGGCAGTTTGAGGTGCTCTCCATCCATCCGTGGAGCAGAGCAGCCCTACAAATCTCTGGAATATACAGGGGTTGCAGGAGACCTTCCTTCTTGGCAGAACCCAGACACCTTAGGTAGATATATCTTTATTAAACTGGAAGTCAGAAATTGAAGAATAAAATGCATCCTAAAGCCTGTTTTTTTTTTTTTTCCTGGAAGATCATCCCCCATTCTCTGCGAAGGATGGGTTTTACTGCAGGGGAGAATCAAAGCTGAGATCTTAAAACGTCCTCACCTGTTTGCTTCAAAAGTTAGGTAACAATGGTGAATGATGCACAGAATTCCAGAAAAAGAAAGGAAGAGTAGGTTTTCAGGTGTGCAAATGTCCCCTGAAGTCAAAGTGAGTATACAGAGCTTGACTCTAACCCCAGATTTCAATAATTTCATTAGAAAATAATTGAATAATTCTCCTGGTGAACATTTCTTGATGCAGGTCTCATTCATTGCTGCAGATGCCATCAAGATCGTGGAAATCTGTGACACAGCTGAACCTTTTGTGTCTGTAAGAAAACTGCATTCTGACTGGATGAAGGGCCCAGGCAGGTTGACCAAGAACTCTTGGAGGAATTTTTCCAGATGGCTTCTCCAGCAATTGCTTCCCATGGAAATTCCAGGAGAATTTATAGTTCATTTTGAACCTGATCCTACTTCCTACATTTCATGGTGCTTTTGGTGACTTTGAAATATTTAACCTCTAATTTTCATTTAGGCTAAACCATCTCCATCTTTTCTAAGCCAGGCAGTGGTGAGTCCTCAGTTTGCTTGATAACATAACCCTTATTTCTCCTGAAATGGGTCAGTTCACGTTATCCCTATGATTAAAAATAATGGTAGACCTGGTTTTCTCAGCATTACTGTGTATTCTCATAAACTGGGGAGCACTAGGAGTGTTGGAATTAAGGAACTAAACCACAGAGATTAGGGCTAAATCTCAGCACTAAACTTTTTGACGTCTAACTGATGTCAGCAAAACTGCTTTTCTCAGCTTTCCCATGCCTGTTGTGCACCGTTACAGGGAGTTGAGGATGACATTCAGCAGTCTTTATAGGAATTTCAAGGAAAAGTGACCATTAGGAAAGAAAGATCATGACAACTCTCAAACATTATGGATGAAGATGTTTTTATGGAAGTGAAAGATGTGTATAAATTCAGCAGTGAGGGAAGGGATTTGAAGTCTGGCATTAAGGCAGGGCAGTTGGTTGCCATCACTCCTGACTACAAGTGAACTTGAGCTGGAGAAGTCTCCTAAGCCATGTCACAGAGTGGGTCCTGTATGCAGTGCCTGTGGTGCTGCCCCGATAAAAACAACCTCGTAGAGAGAGCAATGTAGGAATGATATTTTCCTAGAAGAATCTGAAAGTCTCCAGGTAAGTCCAAAATATAAAAATGCAAACACTCTCACGTGTTCAAAAAGCTGAATCAATTTCCCAAGCACAAGATCTCTGGACAGAGCACAGCAGACCTGCGCCTCTTGTGTGGATATCTCTGTCCACACTTGATTTGCAGTATTTTTTGTCCATTTAGATTAGATATTATGAAGAAATTAAGTGGTGAGGCCCTGGCACAAATTTTCCAGAGCAGAATTGTCCAAGGCAAGGTTGGACAGGGCTTGGAGCAACCTGGGACAGTGGAAGGTATCCCTGTCCATGGCAGGTGAGGAATCGGATGAGCTTTAAGGTCCCTTCCAACCCAAGCCATTCTATAATCCTATGACTTGTTCTATTCCTTATATGTAAACAAATAGTTTATTATTTCATCCCTTCCACCATTTGTTAAATTTAGAACCTTCACAATGAGACACTAAAATAGAAGAAAACAGGTAAAGTAGTGGAAAGCAGTAGAATTATTTTAGATTGTATGAGATACCTCAGTCTCCACAGGAATGTAACTTTTTTAGTTTAAGTTGACATTTAAATTACATTTTGAGCTGGAAAGAAAAGTCAGTGGGAGAAGAAGGATATCAAATGAAATAGTGGCACATGTGGTGAGTCACGTTTGCTATTATTTTGTAAGTATTATAAAAAATGTATCTGATTTTATTGGAATTGACAGAAAATTATTAAAAATTTGAGATAAAGTTTTCCTTTGGTAAACTGTGCCTTACAGATGGCACATCAGAGAAAATTCTCTTCTTGTTAAGAAATCAAAACAGTTCAGGGAACACAGCAGCATCAGGATAATAATAGTTGACAGGTACAGTGGCTGTGAACAAACACCCATATCATGGTATCTGAGATACCATATTTTCCCCACTAAAATTAAACCATGAGCTCTCTTTGACAATGCTGTGTTAATTATGTGCCAGCATTTGCTTCAGTTTGGCTTAATACTGCTTTAATTCCTTCACTAGTGAGCCTTTTTGGAGGTCACCAAGGATGCTTGGTGGAAACCTCTTTCCACTCCTCAAATCTGTCCCAAGCAGACCTCCAGCAACTGCTGGACACAGACAGGAGAACCAAATCAAACATAACCCTATAGTATCCCTGATGCTTGACCCATGTGTTTGTGTCGAGCTGTGCAATTTTTGCTGCATCTAAACTCGAATTATGTTCTATGCTTAATGTGGCAATGGCTGGGGTAGATTAAACATTTTTTAAACTGCATGGCTTAGGACAAGAGTATTTTTCTGGTGATCATTTGCTATTTCAGAATGAAATCAAACTGATAGTAAAATTGACAAAGTCCTAACATAAAATGCTGAAAAAAAAAAGGTAATCAGTCTATTGTTACATTTGTCAAACCCCTTGATTAAATTGGTGTTTAAAGCAGTAACAGGGACAATTTATATTACAATATATTGCATTTTTATGCACAGTAGAGAATTAGGCAAAATATCATGTGTCAATGAGTGCTACTTCAAGTAAGGTAATTAATTGCTTCAAGCAAGGTAATTAATTCTATAGTAAATAAATCTGTGGTATTAGACAATTTCAAAGTGAATTCACTGGCTTTTTCTCCACATAAGGCTTGAATTATACAGGAGTCTGTTCTCCTGCTGACTCCCAGTGTCCCCATCTCCCATAGGTGTTTTTAGGGGAAATAACTCCCTAGTTTTGGTTTGACCCAAAAATATGTATCAGAATTATAAAGACTACTTGATCCATTCAGGGAGGGATTCTGCATCTTGATGGGACCAATCACTAAGGGTTAGGACTTGGATGTTACTTTTAGGCTTTCCAGTAATGCCAGAACTGCCGTGGCTTTCAGAGCAAAACAGTAATTCCAAAAATAAGAGTGCTCTTCTACCCCCTCTTCTCCTTCTCTTGACGTGCCATTACAGGGGGAAACCTGCATTCGTTCTGCACAGCAGAGATAATTACAGTGTGATAGTCTTAATGAATGAGTTTATATAGAAATGTTATCACTGTGGCAGTCGAGAACAGGCTGAAGCACATGTGTGGTGAGGAGACCAAAAGCTGTGCTTGAATATATATGAGAGCAGGAGCAGCATCAAGCCTAATTCTTCTTAAACTCCTTAAATCATAGCCTGGGATCCACAGGAAGCCTTGCAGTTGCTTTCTGCTCGCAAACGTGAGGGGGAAGTGAAATTAGCATAGATAAAAGTGAACCTGAAAGATATGTATCTGTGCTGGCATGCTGAACAGCAGGGTCAGTGAAATCATTCAAAGCACTGGGCTTGGATTCAGCATACTCAGAAGGTAAAACACCAAAACTGGGGAGAAGCAGGCAAGTGAGAAATGGTGCAGTAGGAAGAAAACAGAAATACTGAATAAACCCCAAAGCTTTTTAGAATTACTACTTCCAGTGAGGAGGAGTGTCATGAGAGCATGGGGAAAAAAAAGGCCTGCAGAGCCCTATTTTTGGTGGTGTTGATTATCACTGTGTTATCTCCCAGAGCTGCCTCCTTGCAGAACTCCCACAGGATTTCACTCATCCTTTTATGCCACATGCAGGGCCCCAGACCAACCAAGGGTGTCAGGACATGGCGACCCTCCAGGCAGGACAAATGGTTGAGGCACCATCAACCCTTCTCAGCCTCTTCCACTCTAACATCATCTTCCAGCCTTAGGAGATAAGATGTCCAGATATAATTGTTGTCTTTACCAGTGATAACGTTTTTTTTCAGTGAGATTTCCTCCATTACTGTGAAAATAGCACCAGAGAAATCAGAAAAATCTATTTTCTCACTGATTTATCAAATATAAATCAGGCATTAGTGATCAGGTGGAAAGAAGGTGCCAGACCCAATGTATATTCAGGCAATGAGATTCTTTCCACTGACCAGAGTGAATTTTGGACCAAACATTTAGAAACATGGGCTGAAACACAGCACAATACAGAGGAGAAAAGTCAAGTTTGATTGCTGCTGGAAGTATAAGAAAGCAAAGCTGTCGCTCCAGAGGTTGAGGCAGGAGCTGAGAAGATTATCATGTAGCTGACAAGCTACGCTGGCTTGGGGAGTCCATTGGAGGTTCCAATCTCCTCTGTTACTCTGCCTCTATAGGACCTGGAAATTTCTGAAAGAAAAAAGCATTATTGTGGCTTTCTGCAGCAAATGGAAAGGAAGGGAAACTGAAAAAAAAAAAAAAAAAGGAGAGGGAAAATCCAATGAAAAGCAACCCCAGTCACCCTTCTCTTAGCCACCTGTGGTGTGTCCATGCTCCAGAGCAGGGCTCATGTAGATCAGAGGTGGACCAAATCCAGAAAGGTCTGCTAAAGCCCAAATAAAATGGGATAAGGATCTGACTCATTACTTCCTCTGGTTTTTGAAGAGCCTAAGCTACATGGCCATGGCTTTTCAAATCCAATCCAACCCTTCCTTCCCAGCCGGTGTCTGCTCCGGCACACGTTTCGAAGCGAGCTGTTCTCATGACTCACGGGGACGGTTGACCACCATTCTTAACTGTGTTTCTTCTTACACATTTGGTACAAAGAAGGCAAAAAAAGAGATCCATATTCCAGTTTTATGGAGACACAAGCACATACACAGCAATGCTTGATCTGAAGCCAGCTAATGGAGAGGATATGTTGAAACCACCAGGCATATTGTTATGAGGAGAACAATAGATATTGGCAACGTTGTTTGATCCGCATGCCAAGGGTAAAATTAAAGCCGTATGTTCACCCCACCAGACACAGATTGTGGATGGATGTTTACGTAAACAAAGGGTTTGTTAAACTGTGTTATCATTTTCTTCCTTTGGCTCTCCAGCTTCTAGGCCAGGTACATCAATAAACTCTTTTCTGGAAGAGTCTGGAAGAACCACATCAAGAACAACAGTTACACGAAACCTCAGTTGATTACCAAGTGGATATATAACAATTTCTTTTCTTCCCTTAACCTCTTAGAATAGCAGCAATCAGAGCCAACTCCTTTATTCTTGGAGGGAAAAAATCTCTATAAAGACCCTAGAGATTTTTCAAGAGAATTTGTGGCCTGGAACAAGAATAAGCTGTAGCAAAAGTTTTCCTATTTCTTACCTGTGCTACCCAGCATCCCAACCTCCTCAGCGTGGCTTGTGGCATTGTTAAAGCAATTGGTAGAAAATGAATCTGGACAATTTCCCGGAGTGTACAGCTGCCCTTTTAACTTACACCTCACCAACCCACCCCAAGTCAAGGAACCGACATGTGGTGTGTGCTCCTCCGGGAGCCACGGGAGCGCAAATACAGCTGTGCAGATCTGGCACATGGGGTTTTCTATTTCATATTTGCTTGCTGGCCAGGCAGCAGTGAGCTTTCAGGGAAGAATTACCCATTAGTGTCTTCTACGGAAAGAATAAGGCGGGGGTTGGGGGGGAGGAAAAAATCTTTCAATGATTTATCAAACGTTATTGTCCAAAGTTCCCAGTAGGAATATGCTACAAGTTGCCTGTGCAACTAAGCTGTGAACACAGAGCTCTTTTGGGGTGTGTGGTTATTGCTGGTCTTCATGGAATTTTATAAAAATTCCTGATCGATTTGGGTGCATTGAAAATGTTTCACTTTTTCTGGCTTGACTTTGGTTGTCTATCTATAAAATTACCAAAATTTCTCAATTTAAGAAGTTACAGAGGAAGTTTGATGTATTTCCTTTTGTAGAGTAGGTGCTATATTTTAATAACTCTATTAATTAATAATTATTTTTAAAAATAATAACAACTATAATAAAGCTGTTGTCATCTGGTTCAGAATATGAGTCTGGGACTACACACATCTCTAGCTATATCAACACAAAAATTCCTGATTGCAGTAACCCAGAATTAGATATTTATAAATGCCTACATTTTTGATTTATTGTTGTGTGGAAAATACGCAAGTCAAGGAAACTTTATTAAAAAATTTGTAGCTACAAATTTTCTCCCTTCTGCATGATATCAGCAGCTGCTCTGCTTTAGAAAATGCATACAGCAATTTTCAGGGTTATCTCTGTATTTCTGGCTGGCACCAACATTTTTGGCAGAGATTACTTGCAAGGAAGTTTCTGCTACATCTTATAGGTCCTACTTTGAAAACAGGCAGTCACAGGTACTGAAAAGATATATCATCTTCATTCTACTCTGGCAGTTAGCAGGAGGACTGATCACTAAACTGGTCTAATTCAGCTCTTCTCAATCACTTGCAGAGATGAGAAAGTTGTTGGAGAGAGATCACCTGGAGGCTCTGGGATTTTCTTCTGAAGTCATTCTGAATTAGCTGCTAATGGGGAGCTTTCTTTGATAGCTCTTTTATAATTAAATGCAGCTGGATGGAAATCAACCACAAAGGGAACTCAAGTTTGTTTATCATTACTTCTGACTTTGTTAGCAGATGTTTTCTGAGTACCATGGTAGCTTGTTTAATTTGTCTCCATGTAATGTGAAGCAGGTAAACTTTGATTAATAAACTGACAAGTACATTCCTTAATTTATTTTAGAAGTTTCCATCTATGTCTGTTATAGCACATGTGCCAAATCCCAAAAGAAAGAAAATAGCTGTTTGTGTTTGATTTTTACTGTTATTTCTAAGTCTAAGGCCAGATGAAAGCGTGCTTGTTGGTAACACAGCCTTCACCTTTAATGGACGCAACCACCAGCAAACTTCTGCCATGTGTGAAAACTCCAAGTTACGTTTCCCACTGGGCTATTCTGTGTAAATTTACGAACAAGAATTCACCTTGGTTTACAGGTTGTTTATTTTTCCTGTTAATTCCATTGGAAATACCCTCTTTTTTTGGGCTTAGTATGTGCCCACCATCTCTAATTGTGGTGGATGACTGTATGCCCTCAGTCACGCATGTGTAATTTATACTTGATGTTGTCAGTAAACAGTTATCTTAGAAAAAAACACTTAAATGCAAGTATAACAACTGAACTTGAATGCTTAAATCATTTTTTTCCTAAGTAAGACATCTATTTCTATGTGTGAAATTCAAAATACTGGCTGGAGTCTTTTTGCTGTGCAGATTGAATGTCCAGTGCTTTAACTGAATTATCTGAAAATCCTTCAGTGTTCCAAGCAACATTTTAAATTAAATAGATGGTCCACTTCCTGCAAAGTGTTTCAGATTAACATCTTGGGGATAGTTACTAAAACTGCATAGGAAATACATATGCAGCAGTTGGTTCCCATACATAAGATGAACAGCTTCTTATCTTCCTTTCTGTACTGCATGTTTTCCTTCTTTCTCTCTCTCATTTATCTGCTTCTAATCTGCAAGAAAATTATTTCTGCCTCTGTCTAGCCTGATCTACATTGCAGAGATGACCCTACCTCAATTTGTAGCATTTATTCACTGCTCTTTATTTATTTATTTATTCATAATTTTCTTTTAATCTTCCCTGTCTAACAGCAAGGACTTGGACATCTGCTTCACATCACGGTGTGAAGTGTGAAGCATCAGGTTTTTGTAGCTGTTCCACTATTAAGTGAAGGCTGCCCTCCTCACCCTGGCCCGTGTCAAGGCCACTTCCCTGGGCTCTGCACACCTGACTGGGGCACTGCTCATTGCTGGCTGGGGCTGTGGAAATGAGAGCTTTAGAAATGCAAGGATTGAGGGGAAAATCAACGTTGGCTTCACAGACACAGGACTGCCAGGGGATTGGGCAGAGCTGGGACCACCTCATGTTCAGGTGAGATAAAATTGCAGTACCTCAACCCAGCTACCAGTTTGTGCTGTCATTTCTGCTGGATATTTCTAGTCTTCAGAGAGAGTATTTCTGAATACTTGGTGTCCCACTCAATTTTTGGTACTTAAAACTCTACAGGTTTAAAGTTACAGCAGTGCTTTGTATTTTTGCTCTCTGTTTTTTCTTATTCTTCAGTTTAAGAAGTTGCTTTTCAGCAAGTGCTTTGTAATTTTTTAAATTAGCCTTAATGAGTCAGAAATAAAATTGACAATAGTTCTTGTTTTTTAGAGCAAACATGTTGAAATGAACCTTTCCACAAGAGAAAAAAAATCCCTGTTACCTCACCTGCTGGCAAAAATACATTTTCTTGTGAGACACTCTGAGCTTCTGGGGACTATTGAGGCTCCTTGAAAACAAAGTGAAATACAAATTGCAGCAAATTGATAGTGGAACCTTTTTGAAAGGACAATCAAATCTAATTCAGGGGACCTTGTTCTGATTTGTAGCTCTTTGGTGCATTCAGCTGTGAACCTGCACTACTTGTGTGCCTCCTTCCAGCAACAGGGGCCCAAAAGTCAGGAATTAATTGCTGAGTGACTCCGGTTTCAGGGATTTGGATACCTGAGCTCACAGCCCTGAAACCTGATCATGGGGACATTGGCATGTGGGGTTGTGTTGCTGCAAAAATGGAATCTATGGGCCTGAGCTAATATTTTAACTACAGGAAAATGTAGGATATGCAGAAGATGATTTGTAGAAAAAGGGAAAACATTCCTGAGTCACACTTTTTTAGAGCAGATCAAGGCATGAGGTAGTAAATGCCGGATATTTTACTCTGCCTTTACATTTCCTAGATGGGGTAATGTTGTGAGCTCTCCTTACAAACCCCAGAGTTAAGGGATTAGCAGAACCACAAGGTTTCCTCTATATTCAAAATCCAAGAAGCAGATTAAAAAAAGGATATACTATTTGATCAGCAGCTTCCTGCATATGGAAATCCTAGGTCACCTTGCTGTTCCTTGATGTCTAAAGCCTGCTCTTAGGTTTCTGCAAGGAAAACGTGTGTTTTGCTGCAGTTTTGAGGACAAAGGCAGTGGAATTTAGCAGTGCTGGGATATGCCAAGAAGTCGAGCACTGAGCCCACGCAGGTCACCAGGGAGGGTCACCACAGCCTGGTCAGGTGGTGGCTGCTGAGATGGTTTTGTTTGCAATGTTTTCACACATATTTATTCAATAAAGCTTTTGTTTTACTGAGCCTGAGAAACACTATACAGCATTATCCTGATTTTGAAGTGACAGTGCCATGGGGACTTCAGTAAAGGATTTGAAGGCAATTGAATCTGAAAAGTAAAGCTTTGTGATTGCTTAGTTATTTTTTGAAGCCGTGCTTACATTTAAGATTTATGTACAGAAACAGACTATATCAATAGTAGTGAAGTGGTTTCAGGCCAAGCCTTTTTCAAAGAAACTTATGAACAGAAGGTCATTCCAGAGTTCTTTCTTCTCTTGCAAAGAGACAAACACAAATCCCACCTCGCTGTATTTGTATAATATATAATACATTATTATGCTGCTGCATTTTTGTAAGTGCTTGTACTTCCACAAAAATATCTAGAGCTTTATTCTTGATTATAGTGCACTGCCAACTGCAAGTGAAAGCAATTGTTATCCTCAGAGTTTCAGCGACCTATTAGGAAAATATAAATTGTGACAAGATTTTTTTTTTTCTCTCTGTAAACTTCTGAAGCTTCATCCTGCATCTTCTAAACCCCATCTTAAAAATACAAAACACAGAGACTTTTCTGAATCCTCTGATGATACTATGATATTGAATCATCTTTATATAATTATGCTGGTGAATAAAAAGTATCATTGTTTTCAGTATCTTTCATGAAAGCTGTTTTGACCTTCAGATTAAAGGATCCATATGGGTTTCCAAATGCAAAAGTTGGAGCTCCTGTTTTAAAAACTAGAGCTCCAGTTCGGCACGCAGACATCAGATGTGCTTCCACTTGAAAAAACGCAATCGTAGCAGCCTATATCCCGTCTGAATTTTTCTCCTGGGTAAACTCTTATAAATGAGTGCATCGTGCATAATGAGGATTGGAGGTTAGCTGCTTCCAGTGAATTCCTTTTCAAAGTGCAAGAAAGAAACAGAGCAGCAAGGAGGAGAAATCCATTGGTATTTGAGCTCTGTAGGATGAAGAGGTTTGTTGCTGGGGGAAGATCAAGAGGAGGCAGTAGGAATATTTTGGGCACTTCTGAAGGAGAGATGGAGACCATCTGGTAGAGAGGATGCTTAAAGGAAGAATGCCAGGACAGAGATAAAAGTAAAGGGAAAGGAAATAGTGACTGAGTAACATCAAAGAGCCAGGCTGACTATAGAGCAGAAATGAAGTAGTAGCAGTGACCCAACACAGGCAAATCATGATACAAATGGTGACACTGGGAGATGGATCCATAGGACTTTGTGAAGGCTCAGGGGAAAAGCTCAGTGTTTTAATTCCAGGAATGTCTCCAGGAAAGTGGTGTTGACATCTTTGGAAAGCTTATAATTTAAAACTGATGCAGTAAGCAGGGTTCCTGCTGTTTCAGAAATACTGTCCTGGAGTCTAATCCAGATACTGTCACTGTAGCAGAATTTCAAATGGAGAGATGCCAGGAAGAATGTCTCTCCCCTCTTCAGCATCAGCATCTTTTCATTTGAATGATGTGAAGGGTATTAGAAGTTTCCGTTGAATTGCCTCCTAAGGCTCATGTCCTGAAGCCATGGTTGCTGTGTGGTCCTTCCCTGTGTTGAGCTGGAGCTGATCTCATGTGAAAAAGGGAGATGCTGGTTTTGCTTTGCTTCTGCTGAAGCAGAATAGCTGTTGGCCAGACCTTTTGTCTTGCCAAAGCCTGGAAAACCTTTCTGTCACTGGAATTCCATCCAGAGGGAAACTGTGACAATCCCCATGGTTTCTTTGGGTATAAAACAATACAGAGTAAAGTAAGTCTGTTATTCCCTTGTGTCTTGGTCCTCATTAGCATTGCTTCTCACCAGCCTTAAAGGTAGAGAGTCGGGGCAGGAAATAAACTTAATTATAAAGGCTGTGCTCCTGTCTCTCTCCACCTTTCTTCTTCCCATCTGCCTTTAGGAGGAATCTTTTTGGGGCTAAATACCTCAATACCTCTGTGGATCCAAGTTCAAGGGGCCTGAAGTAATCTCTTGGGGTCCCCCCCCACTCCCCCTTTTTTTTTTTTTTTTTTTTTTGTTAACAATACTTGTGTGCTGCTTTTTTACAGAACTCAGTCCAAAGAAAGAAAAGGAAGAAAGTACTTCTACAGAGTGATTAATCCCATCTTAAAACAAGTGTGTAAGACAGGTAGGATAAGTCTCTCTCTCTCTGAAAATGCCAATCTGTCACCACTATCTATAGAAGGATCCTTCACGAGTAGCTTGGAGTAGGTGTTTGACTTTTACACAGTTAAATTTAGACAAGATGATTGCCACTTTATAAGTCAAAGTGTTTGTTTATCAATGATTAACCATAATAGAATGAAAAGTTATGAGAGATAACAAAAGTGAGAATATAATGCCATTGATGGAGATATCACATCATAAGAAATAGTAGCGACAAATGCAGATGGTTAGCATTTACATCCCCATTGTTTTTACTTTACTGTTAAATCTTCCCAGATTTTAGGTTTCGTTTGATCTGAAGTAAGAAAAATTCGCCTCGGCTTTAGCATAAGCAAAAACTGCTGAAATACCAATAGGATAAAGAAGTGATTTGTCCTGGAAATGTCAATTCTTATGTGTAGGGTCATTAATCCATAAAACGAATTTGCAAACATTTATAAGTTTTCTTTAGTGTTGTTGGTGTCTCACTTGTCATGCTTCTGACTGGAGTCTAAATGAAGATTGTACTCAGAAGATCCTGCAAGGCATGTGCTGGCAGGACTTGGTTTTGCATGTCTTGACCCAATGTATACAGTCAGTTACACTGAAATAAACACTCTTGTCATTTAGGAGAATTAATCCTATTTCAGGCTGTTACCCAAGGGCTCCATTGCATATGATGCTTTCATCATTCATTACCATATTGCAGAAATAACTAGATAAAATTCATTTTTCCTATACAAAAATTGATTCCTGACTACAGTGCAGTTTGCAAAGTTGATAAAGCTTGCAAAAAAATCCCGCGACACCTCAGTAGTGCTCAGAAACTTCAGCATGTTGGGACGCTAAGAATTTTAAACAAAGTTGGAAAAAGCATATGGTATATATGGATGGGAAATCCTGTGGTAGTTTTGATTTTACAAAGAAAAAAAGTAACTACTTAAGTTCATAAATCTGTATATGCAGTATTCAAATAGAAAATAGAAATATTCATGATCTTAGCTTTCTTTCTTTTTTCTTTCTTTTTTTTTTTTTTTTCAGTGTTGCTTTCAAGTACATATGGGCCCATATCACAAGTTTGGGATCCAGATTTGGATTTGGACCTGACATTTATCAGAGTTTAGGAATAGCTGAACTCAGCATCTGAGGTCAGGCTCTGGAGGAATTAACAGCCTGCTGCAAAGATCTGGATCAAGTGGATTTCTCCCACATTTCAAGGCATAGGTGTGGAAAATACAAAGACTTGATTTGACCTGTCTCTAAGGTATTTCCATTTTAAAATGAAAGACTTTAATAAAGTGGGAGGCTGTGATTATTTTTCTGTCTAAAGGATGAAATTATATATGGGGATCCGATTGACTGAGTGCTGTTGGAGATTGTAACAAGAGACAAGAACTGCCTCAAATGGTTTCCAGCTTAGCTACTTGTTCAAGGTCAATGAGAATATCTGTGAGAAAGTATTGAGATCCCTGATTTATTATCCAGTACTTTTACCACAATAGGGTTGCCTAATTATCATTCTTGACTTGTTCTAGAGGAGGATAAAATACCTTAATAACACCATACACCTAGGTGCAGAAAGAGACTTAGACTGCAAATGCTCTGAGTTCCTCTTCAGGCTACAAATCCCTCATATTTCCAAGATTAATGGTTTCTAATCCGTTTTTAAATGTTCCATGTGGATAGTGAAGGCGTAACTATCAAAACACTGTAAAATCATAATGTCTGTGTAGCTATAAATTACTGTTTTCAAAATGAGCTAGAGGTCTCCAACTTATTCCTAAGTGCAAATTCTTAGATGGTATAAAATTGCTCCAAAAATGACTAGGAGCAAGGTTTTCTGTGTTTTGCCAGAGGAAAGCCAGTTGTGGGTCTGCATGCTAGCTCCATAGCAGTGTCTGTCTTGGTGACACTGAAATTGTCCTAAACAGTATGAATTAGAGAGATTAAAATAATTTCAGATCAGAGATTGATTGAAAGGCATGAGGCTTTTTGCATATTTCTCTGATATGTCTTATGCTTTTCATTTGTCAAGTTTTGAACTACTTTGTATGAGACTGATGATGAATTCAACTCAAGCTAAAGTACGAGTTCCATGACAGATTGTTTAAAAAAAAAAATCACTTTAAGCATTTTCTTAAGCCAAATTAATGCATGACGTTCAGAAAACAGGTAAAAGAGAACTCATTATTATTTGAGTTAAATACTTATACAATAATTACTTCTAAAGAAAAAAAAAAGAGGGCATGATTTAAAAGATCATTAGGATAGTCTTTTGTGGGGCACAGAAAAAACCTTTGCAGATGTTATGGGCTCTTTGGGGTTATGCTTAAATAAAAATTTGAAGAAGTGCCTCATTTGAATATATACTCCCTTTGTGGTCCATCAAAAAGGATTCATCTCCTATTCAAATGACTAGTCAATATGTTAGTCAGATCAAATACCACTAATAAGATGCTAAAAATGCTTCTGAGGAACAGGGGGATTTCTTTAACAAGCCATAAAGCGGTTTTTAATCCATTTTTGACTTGTTAAGTTCTTTGTGATTCTCACAACTGTTCCATCATGATGCAGTTTCAATTCTTTGTGCAGATGGAAAAATCAAGGTGTAAATCAAGGGCAGTGCATGGATATTGCCTTTCCTTTCCAACAGTTCCCAAAACCACTGTGGTCCTCCTTGTATTTTTCTATCTCTCGTCTATTTAAGACACTGATGCTGGTGGGTGTTTTGGGTTGATAAAGCTGTATTTGATGAGATTGCCAAATCGCAGAGTCCAGGATTTGCTGAGGATTCAAAACAACATAAAAGAATGAAATTCCATCTCTTCCCTACAACAGAGGTAGGAAGCTTTGATGAGAAGAGATGCTCCTGGTGTCCTGAGAGAAGGAAAACCTGGCTTCTCAGCTTTGCAACCAGTGCTCTCCTCTGCTCTGCAGAGCCTTTTGCTGAGTTATCTGGCTGTGGGAAGTGGCCCAATATTGCAGTTTTGTAACAGAAACAGCTGCACAGGGCCCAGGCATGTAGGACTTCTCGAGATATATCTGTCTATCAGTGGCAAGGAACGCTGAATAGATGCAGATATTATGAAGAGGCTGATGAGGGGGTGCTTTTTTTGCATATCTTCCTGGTCACATCAACAGAGAATTCTTCTATGCCTTACCTATGAGTTCAAAGAATGATCCTTAACATTTATCTGATACCCAGGATGTATTTCCCAATCTGCTGATGGCAGTGGCAAAACTGCTCAGCCTGTTTTGCTTCAGCTGAAGCTTCATAT
The DNA here is from genome assembly GCF_963662255.1 of Cinclus cinclus. Taxonomy (NCBI): domain Eukaryota; kingdom Metazoa; phylum Chordata; class Aves; order Passeriformes; family Cinclidae; genus Cinclus; species Cinclus cinclus. The sequence goes on from NC_085054.1 coordinate 26,233,191, forward strand.
CATTCACTTTATTTTTTTTTTTCCTTTAGCTAAACATATTTAAGTCTTGGGTTGTGAACTACAATTAGAAACTAAATAGCTACTTTAAAAAAAAGTAACAGTGTTTTTGATTAGCACTGTTATCCTTCCTGACTCTGCTCACCTCTGAAAAGACCAGAACAAGCCAAAATTCAAAATTCCCTACTAAATTTTTGCAGATAACCCTGAAAATGGCTTATGAAATTCCCCTCTTCTATTTTAAAAAAGTCTTCTGACATTTTTATTTGCTGAAAGCATATGACCATCCCTATAAATTCTGATTGAATTTTTAGCTAATGACATAGAGCATTGTAACGAGTTTATCTCTAAATTTTGTGTGGAACAGGGAACACCAGGCCACAACATACTTTATTCCATAAACATGAATTAGTTCATTCATTAAAATAAATTTTTCAGGATTAGGTGTGTGAATATCAACTATTTGCTATGGAGAAAATAAATAGCAACATTTAATAAATACACAGTGTACTAAGATTTCATTTATTAGTATTTTGACATTTTTATCTGGCTCCTATAAAAAAGTCTTTGGAGATGAGACAACTACTGGTGCAGGTAAATTTCCTACATTGTGAAAGGATCTGGTATTTAGTTTATGGAAAGCAGGCATGAGCAGATGTGAAAAGTTCAAATAAAGGAAGGCCAGATAAAATGCACTTTTGTGGCTGGAAAATCAAAACAGATGTTATTATTCAACCACAAAAAATCTATTTGTACTTAAGTAGCATTAGGTGTCTGACTAGTTACTTGTTTTTTAGTGAAAACAACAAAATGATTATAAAATTATATAGGCTGATAAAGTGCTTTAAAATGTTACCAATGGACTGAATAGTTAGCTAATAGAAAAATCCAAAGCAGATCTTACAAAACCAATAGAAATATGTGTACATCTGTTTTTGAAGGGAAAATCAAGAAAGATACTCTGGAGGACCAACAAAACTGAAAGGACTCTCCTCTCTGAACCCCTGATGTACATCAGAGAAGTGGTGATTTAAGATGGGTGGATTTTACACTGCCCATAATCTTTTCTGGACACCTGCCCATATGGAAAGGTTGATGCTGGCAGAGGATGACAGGTGCTGGAGATCCTCAGGAGCCCTTGACAACAAGAAAACACTTGCAGGGCGTGAACGCTGCCAAATAGTCTTGCAAATTATTTCTGATTAAAAGAAAATTCAATTTGGTTTCAGAAATGTCCATGCAAAAGAAATACCTAGAATAGATGGGCTAGTACAGAACAAAAATGGATGTTTTTGTCTGTGAAAAACCTGCTTACGGCAGGGCAGTCAAAATAATTATTATTTTTTTCTGGAAAAGCTGATCTGATTTGTAGAGACTTTGCAGCCTGACAAGTTTCTGCTCTTAATACAGAACTTTTCTGCTCTCATTTGCTGGGAGTCAGAGGTAAATTAGGAGTAGGTTCTGTTGGCTTTCAGGAGTTGGTAAAACCTGACAGTAAACTGGGAACTTGCAGGCTGTTCCTTTCCTCTTCAATGGGAAATGGAGTCTAAGACATTTTTATCTCAAGAATGGCAAAAGAGAGGATAGAGCTGCTTTTTGTTGCAGTTGTCTGAGTTGCTGCAGGAACACTGAGGGTTTGTATGCCTGGGAGGATGCTGTGTAACAAGAGAGCTTTTTCCTGGCTGCACTGCTGTCCAGTATTTGATTGCATTGTTATTCAGTATCTGATCATGGCTCCTCTTCTTCATTGTCTTCAACACCACCAGGTCTGATCCCCTTTAACCTCCCATCTTATATCCAGGCTACCCTTCCAATTCTGCTTCTTTTCCTAAGGTGGAACTGCCCTGCACTGGGGAATGGAGAATTGAGATGTCTGGGACATGAGGTCTCTCCCCAACCCTCCTGTTTTCCTGACACATTTCTGGGGAAAATTCACACAGATCTTCTCTGAAGAACTGGACTTTTCAATGCAGAGATGAGTGGAATAACCAAAGATTGGCTATCCCACTCCATATTTAGGGTTAGAAGCCTTGCTCAGTGAACCTGTAGCTCATTTGCTCTCTCCTTGAATGTCCCTAGAACCCATTATTGCTGTGCAGGCTCCTCTCTCACATTAATATTATGGGGAGTTACTTCTTAGTTTAATTTAAAGATTATTACAGATGATTTGGGCTCTTTCCTGGTCTTAGTAGTTAGTAGTCATCAGTGATAATTCCTCTCATATCTGGGATTTTAGGGGAAAAAACTTTGTAGCTCCTGAATCACACAGGTCTCCACTTCTCCATTATTTAAAAATGCAGTGATGCCAGAGGCCACAACTTGTGTAGAGGTGAGAGCTTAGCCATGATTCATCTGTTTATGAACCTGTTGTTCTTGGGAAGAGTTCAAAACTGAAAAAAAAACCACTCAAAAGTGAAGAAAAAAAGGTAAACACTGAAAACATGATTAAATATTAATTCTAAAGGTGAATGCTTGGTTGGCTTTCAGGTAATATCAGGGTCCTAAAGTCAAAAACCAAAAGGTTTTTAAAGATCTGAAATTCCTATTAAAATCTGTGGTTTAGCAGCCTAAATCCAATTGAAATGCAGTGTAATTAAGATTTCCAGGACACTTGGGGTTTGTTTCTAAGAAATTATGACCTATAGGCAACTTGCAGCATTTTCAAGGGACTATGTAATTTTAAAACTGTGTATTGGTCATTTCTGTCAGGGACCTTAGAAAACATCTGTAAAAATCCATATTCCTTAAGAAAAGACTTATTTCTTGTGCCATCAAGACCCAGCTAATACAGCTTCTCACTTGAACAGGTCCTTCACATTCCCACTGAGATTGTTGTTGAGATATTCCTGTGAAGGTGGGAAAAACTTTATGTGAGAAAAGGTGGCAGGACCATTTGTCTTCGCATTTTTTCCTGTGGAGATGCTAAGGATCCCACTGATGCAAAAGGGTCGGAGAGAGCAAATTGTGTAAATAATTTAATAAGGAAAAGAATTGTAAGACAGAAACTTACTAGAGTAAGGACAATAGAGTACAAAATGCCATAAAAGATAATAGGCTTAGATGAATTGGCATGTGCTGGTGATTATGCAATCATTCATTTCCCACAGATATCTTTTTATAGGAAACCTTGGAAAATCCCTAAAGAACTGACCGAGTCATTTAACCACAACAGGTTTCTTTTCAAGATGGCTGGGAGTGGGCGAGGAATATTTTCACATATTTCTGCTCTGTTGGCTTGTTTGGAAGTGCTTGCAGAAGACGTCGGTGACTCAGCCCCACACCGAGTGGGTCCTCCTGCCACCCTGCGTGTGGGACCAGGCAGCACAGATCCAGGTGGGAGCACTCTCATGTGATCAGGAGCTTTGAGGTTTGCTCCATGGATGATGAGATTAGACACTAGGGAGGCTGAGGAGAGGGATTTCTGCTCTGGAGAGTGTTCCCAGATCCAGGCTGGATGTGAATCCCTCTGGCAGGGAGCAGCTGAGCTCTCCCCAGTCATTGGCAGAAGTAGTCATTTGCTTCCTTGCTGTCATAGGCTGTTTAAATACTTGTATTTCTGACAACAATTTTCCTTCACCACTGGGCTAAGGAAAACAAGACCTTGAGCTGCTCTTTTCTCTTAAAGATTTGTTTCTCTCTCTTTCTCTCCTTTTTTTTTTTTTTTTTTTTTCCCTCCTCTTTTTAGCAGGCTGTTTTCCTTGCAGATCAGCTTCTCACAGCCTCAAAATGTCCCTGCTGCCTCGGAATGTGTCACTGGAGGAGTCTCAGATTCTCCTTCTGCTAAAGCTTCCTGGAGTTGGACTCGATGGTGCTGGTGGGTCCTTTCCAATTTGGGATGTTCCATGACTCCACAATTTGCTCTGCTCAGCCCTGTGGAGCAAACATGCCCAAGCCACAATGGTGAAGGGAGAAGATGAGCAGGTTTATAGAGTTTCATGGAGATTTGTAGCCCCAGAAAACAACACCCTGGATCAGGGAATCAAAATGGATTTAATCCCACCCATATCATAAGAACCTTCAAATTTAAATTAAATTAAACTTACTGGCATCACCCAAATGATCATAGTTGGGTGCGAGATGTTATTCTTTTTCCATGTAATTAGCAATATGAAATGGTGAAAGGCTTTGAACTCCAAGTTATTTTAAAAGACTGAAAAATAAAATCATTTGGAGGATCTGAATCTCCCTCATGTTTCAGCTTTCAAATCCAGAATTCTGATGTCTGAGAGATATCATAAATCAAAATAATTCACCAGGTTACAGACATTTATGAATACTAAACAGTTTATTATTAGGAAAAAAAAAAAAGAAAGCTGCCCACTGAATCCTGCAAGTGATTAAAAATGATCATTAAGAGCATATGCAAATATTTATCTTAGCTTAAGTTAGATGGGCACAATTTTGACTAAGCCATGATTTTTTTTTCCCTTTAGCTACATTACTAAGCCAACTATGAATAGTGATGTTTTCATTGTAAGCTACATTGTCTCTCTTCTCAGTTTCAGCTCTCTCCTCTTGGAGTTTGACCTGCAGTACTCGGATAACAAAAGTAAAACAGGGTGAGGGGCTGTACGAGAAAGAGAGTTTGCTCAGCCCCTTCTCAAAACCTCACTAAATCCTTCCCATTCCTTCAAAATATCACCAAAAAACATCACAACCAGCTTGCTGTCCTCTGTAGCAGGGAGGGCCCCTGATGGTGGAGCTCACCTGAAGGCTTCAGGTCACCAACAATGGTCTAGAGTTGAGAGCTGTGCCTGAGTTTGTTCCTCCCGCAGTATCTGGGCTGATCATGGTTGCATGAAATAAGAAAAGCAGTCGGCTCCAGTTGGCTCAGGGCAGAGCTTCTAAAAGAGAAAATTTCTTGACAGTCACACAATGAATTTCAAAAAGTTGTCATCGGTGAAAGCTGTGCGTGATGGTTCTCACCTACATTTGATCAAAAATGGCTCATGATTTCAGGTTCCTTTGATTTGGTCACTAGAAATGGTGCTGCTACCTCTGTCCCTATTTTAGTTTTCTTAGAATCATAGAATGCTTTGTGTCGAAAGGGACCTTACAGCTCATTTTACTCCAGCCTCCCTGTCAGGGACACCTCTACTATCCCAGGCTGCTCCAAGCCCTGTCCAGCCTGGCCTCGGACACTTCCAGGGATCCCAGGGCAACCACAGCTTCTCTGGGCACCAGAGGTGCCAGGGCCTCACCACCCTCACAAGGAAGAATCTCCCCCTAAAATCTAATCGAAATCTACTCTTCATCTTAAAGCCATTCCCCCTTGCCCAAATCCCTTTCCAGTTCTCCTGGAGTGCCTTTAGGCACTTGAAGTGCCTCTAAGGTCTCCCTAAAACCTCTTCTCCATGCTGAACAACCCCAACTGTCCCGGTCTGTCGCCACCCTGCAATCTTTCCATGGTTTTTACCTATGATAACAGCCTCTGTGAATGCCCTCAGTGGCCAGGATGACAAGATATAAAGTCTTTTGCAAATATTTCTGATATATTTTTGCAGTTAGAAAATACAAATGCAAGGTAAACTCCAAGTTGCCCATCATGTTTCCTTCCACGGGGCATGGACACCAGCCGGAGTTCCTCTTGCAGCAGTGCACTGAACCAGTCAATGTCTGGGATTTTAAAGCAGTGTTAATCTAAAGCAACGAGTTCTGAATAATGTTTATTAACTATATTTTAATGACTTGTCAGTTTTCTAAAACACATGCTGAAGTATTTTAGAAATCACTTAGTAAATGCAGTTTTAATTCTGTTCCCATATTCATGGGCTGCTACTTTAAAAAAAAAAAAAGAGAGATTAGAAGGTTCAGATTTAGAGCAGCAAATTGCTCTGCTAATCTGCAGGTATTTCTCTTCTTGATATGGCCACTAATGTCTAATCTTAGCAACGCAGGCTCAATCATTGTGCTTTTTCATTAGAGCCACAATGAACTGTGTGCCAGGGACTTGAACTCTGGTGACAAGCTGCTCCGAGCCTGCGAGCTTTCACAGGAAAATGTTCTGTGCGAGTCTAAAATGATCCTGTTAAGTTTGTGCAAAAGATGGGGAGTTCACCATATGAGCTCTGGTAGGAGCAGAGTGCCTGTGAACCTCTGGGCAGTGTGGGGTTAGGGCTGGCCATGGAAAAGGGTCTATGCCATGAAAAATTTTCAAGCCTTTTAATTTGTTTCCATTTCTCACGAGACAGAAAAAAGAAAACCTTGGGAATTTATTTTTTTTTTTTTCCTGCAAAATGTCATGGAGTAAGTCTGTGGAGCACATCTTTCCTTCTGGATGCTGTCAGCAATGTTGGAATGACTTCAGAGTTGGGATTTGGACCTGGACCTCCCGGCATCCCTAGGCGTGTAACCATCAGGCTATGGGTGAGTCTGGATTGGCTTCCTCTGTCTTTCCTCTGGCTATCCAAGCCCCTCATCCCAGACTTAAAATCCTGGCAACGACATTACTTGATAAAAAGCTGTCTCTGTGAAAATTTCAATTCTATAATAATTTTTTGATCAACTGGAGTTTTGATGAACTCTTTTTGCTGGAGATTTTAATGGTTGTGACCTCGGTGTTATGATGTGCCCTTGTGTGACTTGCTCCCCTTCTTGGAGCATGGAACAGACTGGCTTTGGTACAGAGCTCAATAATGACAGATGGTCATTGATATTTATTTCCTTATGAGTTGGGGTGTCCCTCTTGAAAGGGAGTTATTTGGAAATCCTCACCTACAGGTGAGAATTACCTCCAGTGAGTTATTTCCCAGGTGTTGAGCATGGAATTTTTGATAACTGTCTGTTTTCCAGTTTCTCCTGTTACTTGAGCTTTGCCTTCCTGTAGTCCTGCATTGTTTCCAGTATTTCTGTGTTTTTCCAGCCAAGTGACCATGCAGACTGCTCCCAACATGCTCAGAGCTTATCCACGTCCCTGTAGAACAATCTTCTCTATCTTTGTGCTTTTCCTCTGTCTCAATAGTCTCCTAATTTTTTTTCATAATCTTTCATCTTACTCATTCCAAGTATGTATTAGTTCTGATCCTCCCTTAGAAACTTATTTCTGAGTTATTTTGCTCCTCAGACAAAGGGATTAAAGATATCCTTTGAAAACAGTGGTCATTTGACCATGGACTTTAAAGACAGTGAAGCTCTTGAGGACCAAAATGATGACTACAGCCCAAAATCAGCCTTGATTTAATATTGTGAACTTTATAAGTCTAAACCTATGCTTTCTGTTTTTCTGCTTGGACCTATGGCCCACTGTGTAAAGAATTTAGGGTATGAGGAGCACTGAAAGAAATCACCATCACTTTCCAGAGCAGACTTCAAAGGAAAGCTCACTTTTCCCTTTGCTTTTTATCTTTTTCTTATTCCTAGTTCTTACTCCATTTTTTTTATTTAACATGCTGCTGTTCTAATTCTTTTTCCCACTTTTAATTTCTCTACTAACTTTAATTAGGCTCATGAGCTCGATCACCAGGTGGGTTTTCCCCAAGCTTCCACAGCAATACTTTCCAATCAGCAGCAGGCTTGCAAGGGAATTTTGTTAAGATGCAGATAGGAGACAGCAGCCTAATGTGATCTGATCTGGTGCTCTCCATTGCTAAGTGTTTTTTGTATCTGGTGAATTTACCAAGAAGTGTTATACATTTAATTATTTTTAAGCAGGCAGCCTCAAAAGCCCCTGATCGGTGGGGTACCAGAGTGTGAGCGAGAGAAGAGGGATATGGTGGTAGCCAGGGGAATGATTCATACCTCTGAAGTTAACCAAATGCTCGTGTATCTTGGGGAAGTAGCTCTGCATCTTCCAACTGCCTTTTTCTGGGGAAAATGCAGTGTAAGGGAAAAAAAATTACATTAAAATAAGATATATAAAAAAAAAAATACCTGGATTCAATTCTGGAGAATCTCTAGCAAGGAAGATGGGCACACACCTTTTGAGAGTTTTGTGCATGGTTTTCCTGGGCAGGTTGTTAGAGTGTAAGCTTTGCCTGTCTCAAATGCTAAGTAGCATAAAATATAAGCTATCAGAGTAAATTGCAGTTTTTGCAGCCTTTGCTTGGTTTATTTGCATATTCAGAATCTGCCTTGGGTTTTCTTGGTTTTATTCTTATTCTTTTTAAAGTACATTTACCTGGAGAAGGGCTTAGTTCTGAGTGCACAAAATAAGCATTTTCTCTGCAGTTGACTTTAATCCTACCAAAAGAATTAATACCAAGTGCAGAAAACCTTCTTTGGGTCCTACAGGGCATTAGAACATCTCAGGTACTAGCTGCTGGTTTAATAAAAGGATAGGATTTCCATTTACTTCAGGCAGGCTTAATGTATTGTTCTTGTAGTGAGACAGTCAGAATGAGTCAGGAGCCAAGGAATACACTTTATAGACACAAATAATCGTAAATTCAGAATGTCACCTTTAGGCAGAGGCATTTTTATTATTGTTAGTGGAGCTGCTGAGTAGGTTTGATGTTTTATTCTCTTGAGTACTAAATGTTCCAGAGTACCACAGCCCTATCTTTATCAGACTCACAAGGAGGGAGCACAGCCAAACTTGCTTCCTATACTTCTCTATGATTGATAGCAGATGGCATGCTTTAAAATAAACCTATCCATTAGCAGTCCTCAGTGTTTTTACTCAAGGCATTTACAACTGTCTCAACCAGAAAACACATTCTCTCCACAAGCTCGTTTCAGTCTGCAACAGCTGTACAGGTGCAAATCTTTCATTAACTCTTAAACCATGGTGAAATAAACGCTGCACTGTATTTTATTTTTAGTGCAGGAGGTTGTTCTTCAGAGGCAGAGTGGATTCTGTTCTCCTTTTGCATGTGGCAGAGGTTCATGTTGATAAACCGATATTGAAATACGGGAGGTTTTAATTTAATTTTTTCTTTATTTTTCCTAATTCTTTATAAACCCTTAGGATGTTTTATTGCCAAGAGATAAACACGACTGTCTGTAGGTATACAGAAAAAATTAATGAAGCAGCAATACTGAAGGAATTGTAATTCAGGACTGGAATTTCTGCGGGACAGCAGCCTCCTCTTTCCTTGTCCCTGTAACATCACCTGGAGTGGCAGCACTGGCTGGAACCTGATGCAGGAGGGGCTGCAGGTGTCCCCCACCTCTGCCTCACAGCAGGGTTATTTTTCTCTATCCTGGTTTATTGGAGAGATGCAGAGAGGCACACACTCACATGCCCACGCACACACATACATTTTCAACCTGATTCTGAGCTCATTGCTGGCAGGATACTCCGTAAATAAATTGCTAAAACCTGTCCCTCTATCCCAGTTATTTTGCCTAGATATCTATGCAATACTCATAAAGGCTGTTGAAATTTATCCAGCAGTCCTTCCAATACAATGAGCTCCCAGGAACCTCCCCACACATTAGTGCACTACCAGCAAGAGCTTAAAATATTAGTAGCAAATCTTTAATATTAGCATTTAGCATTAATATTAGACAAGATCTTAAAATATTAGAGCCAGATAAAAGAGTATTAACAAGGGTATAGGAGTCATTAGGCAGAATAACCATCACAGACTAAATGGATGCTGAAACTTTAACACGCAAACCAGTGCAGATGATAAGAACTTCAGAGAGACAAGAGGATCCTTTCATTTAAAAGGAAGTTGGAGAGAGGAAGGTTAGGGATTTGAAAGCTGGTAAATAAAACAACACAGTAGGAGAAGTTATATAGAACGTTCTGTCTTGTTAGTGGTGATCATGTCCTATGTTATTTTTCTTAAGCTGAAAAGATAAAACAAGAAGACAGGCCATATTCTGTCACAAATAAATGGAAATTGGGGCATTTTTTGTATAAATCCAAAGTAGCAGGAGGAAAAATACAAATGTGCTCTCAGCACTGTAAGTCTATGTAGGGTAAAGGAGGTGCTAAAATGATTTAGCATGATGGACTGCAGCTACCATGTTCTTTTTATGGCACAGCAAACAAAATCCAGGGAATTTGAACGTGATAGCATCGAGGTGGGGCAGTTCTGCCAAGGTGGGGAGCAGAGCTGCAGTGGGGCAGCCCCTGAGCCGGACTGAGCTCTGGGGTGGCATCAGGGACCAGCCCCCGGTACAGCTCTGCCCCGTAAGCACCTGGAGAATTTGGTGCTAAACGAAACAGGAGGGAAAAAAAACAAGGCCAGCTGTAGACATAAGAAGTTTAAGAGCATCAGTACTTGCTTCCAGCTAATCTCTCTTGATGACTCCTGTAAGCAGCCACGGCTGGTCGTTCCTGTTAATTATTCAAAGCCCCACACCAGTTTTGCAGCTGAGTGGTGTAAGAGGATGTGCAGTGTCCCCATTTCTCAGTCTGACTGGGGGAAAGGCATGAGACATCACTAAGTGACATCCTGTTTTCCACACAGGAAAGGTGAGGCTGGGAGAGGCAGCAGCTGACCCCATTCCACAGCCACACTCTCACGCTGAAACCTCACCTCTTCCTGGAGGGGTCTGATGAGCTGGATGCAGGGCAGGACTCATCAGGGTCATGTTGTATCTTAAAGCTGTGAGTGCGATGGCTTTTTCTGGAAGTTCAGGACTGCATTCTTGCCTGTAGATTAATAATCCAAAAGATACATGATTGCATTCATTAGTGCTCCATCAGAGGAGGAAACAGAGGGAAGAGCAGGCACCTCAGGATCTACACAGTGTCCACCATATCCTCAGGCTGCCAGACATCAAAAGCTCAAGGCTGTGCATGTTTTCCCCTATGTGAAAGATGGGGAAAAATTTTTAGCAGGACCTGCTGTGATAGGACAAGGGATAAACTGAAAGATGGTTGGTTTAGCTTGGAATTAAGGAAGTTTTTAAATAAGGAAGGTAAAACAGGTGTTCCTGAGAAGTGGTGGCTGTCCTGCTCTTGGTCAGGCTGGATGGGACTCTGAGCTAGTTTGAAACTCTGAAGAAGTTTGGATTAGATGGCCCTTAAAGGTCCCGATCAGAAGATATAGAAAATTATTCCCAGAAAACAGTCTACTCCAAAATGATCCGTTCTAGAGACAGCCCTTGAGACAGCGTTGGTATGTGGTATGTCTGTTGATATCCAGCATATAAATATATATATATATATATATATAAAAAAAAAAAAATATATATATATATATTCCTCATCATATAATTTTTCCATTTCATTATAGGAAATACAATCTATCTCATTATAATTTTTGGAGCTTCTGACAGGTTTTTTCTGTGTGATACTGTCTTTTTGATTGGTGTCCCAGTCTGCTCCCATCCACACAGACACATCCTTTAGACTGAAGGAGAAAGTCTAAAACACTTGTCAAAGATGGCTGCTCTTTTTGACCCACTGGTGTTTTGGGGGAATATATCTTGAGTTCATTCCTGATACGATTTAGAGCTTTCTGAGGAAATCTTTGCATAAAATATCTTCTACAATATGCAGAACCTGGTACTTTTGGTTGTCACTGACCTCACTGCGGTTGTTTCCAGGACTCAAGGTGTACTGGTGCCCAAATATCTAAATATTGGCACATATGTTCTTCCTGAAAGGCAGGGAAATATCTCTTGTTATTTTTCTAAATGGGAGTCACATTCACTCCCTCAGTTAAGCATATTCTTAAACACTGTGTGAGTTTGGGGCAAATAATAGAGTTTATTATGATACCACAGGTAACTGAATTATGGTGGGCCTTTATAGCAGTAGTTTCATTTAGTAAAGGAAAAAAGAACAATCCTTTTATTGCCCCTCCAAACCCTTTATTTATTAATGACCTATAAGGATGTGATGTTGTTACTATCAAGAAATGAAAAAAAAAATTGCCTGGACGGGCTCCAGCACACTTGGAACTGGTGTTGCCTTCTAATAGCTCCTTTTCCTAAATCAAGGAATAAGTCCCAGTTCCATGACTGAGTTGGTAAATGAAGGGTAGCCAAGGGGGACAGGGAAGGGGAGGGTGGAAAAGGGGCTACACTTAATCCCCCGTGGATTTGCCCTTTCTGTGAATAAGATGGATTTCTGATGCTGCTCTCCATGCCATTCATAGCAGCATTGCCAGTAGTAAATTTGTGCTTGAAGAACCCCCCATGCCCCCTGCTTTCTTGCCAAAACTTAACTCAACTAAAATAAATCATATTTTGGAAAGCTAACTATACAGCCAAATAACAGAAAGGTATTGAAAAACTGTTGTGTGTATAACATTAAATGAATTTAAACTGGCAGTAAAGAACACATGCACTAAAAATAAATGCAGTAATATGGGCAAGTGGAAGTTATGGAATTTAAACAAAAATGTAATGCCAAACATTGGGACTGGTATTCAGGCCCACTGCAGAACAAACACGGTACATTCATTGCACAGAAACTTTCACAGTGTAAATGTTCTGAGTTAAATTTGTTGTTTTATCATTTTATTGTGTTTCTTGGAAAATGAAAATATCAGGGGAATGTAATATTCCCACCTTCAATTGTATTACAAAAGGTGTATATAACTTGTCTTTAAGGGAAGAACAGCTTGAAGCTGGAATGCTTAAAAGGAGCTAAGAAACAAGATATAACCTCAACAGAAGCAAAACATTAAGAGAGGCAAAGGGGAAAAACACCCCACAAAAACAAAACCAAAAAACAAAACAAAACAAAACAAAAAAAAAAAAACCAAAACAGAAAACAAACAAACAAAAAAACCCAACCCAACTTTAGGAGAAAATTAAAAAAGTTTCCCAAAGGATCAGCATCCTTGAAATTAAACACTCCCATATGTAGGCTGACATTTTAAAGTCTTATGAAAGATAAGGAGGAAATGGTGAGAAATGCAACCTTAAATATTTTGAAGCACGACTTCCTGTATTATGTGGCAATTGGCAAAACTTTCTGGGGAAAGATGAACTCTGCAAAATCCAAGTGGTGAGGTGCATGAGTTTTCCTATAAGTTCCCTCCTATTGCTTACTAGTTTGGTGTTCAAAAACTTCCACACCTTTGGAATAGTGTCGCAGTATCCCTTCAACGTGGCTTTTAATCTCAAAGACAGATGTTTTAGATCAGTCGCTCAAAACGGAACAGTTTAGCAGTCAGAAAACACTGTCAGAAAGGATTTGTTGTAGGGAAGACAAAACCGTGAAATAAAATTGAACTTTTATTCCCATTTGGATGGGAACTGTGCTTGGCTGGGAATCTCAGGGGGATGAAGGCAGTGGCCTATCATGTGTCGAAAAAACAGAGAGATGACAGTGCTCTGCAGTAATCGAGCAAACACTGCTTCTGGGAAATCGTGTGATCACCACTGTTCAGTGCTGCAAGACCCAAAAGAAAGAAAATTATTGAAGAAAGGAAGGTGGCCTCGTGACTGGGGTGAGGGAAGACATGTCAAGTTGCTGCCAATGGGCCTGAGTCCCTGATGGGCCATGTTTTCCTTGTGGTTAAGGTGTGACACAGCAAGTCTTGGCAGAGTGTCCGGGCTTTGTTTTCCAGTGTAGTTCAGAGTCAAGAATGATGAATACACCAGCAGTGGAGGGTGTCAGTATTTCCTGGATGCAAGAGCTCTTCTAATGGCACATTTTCCCTGGGAGGGTGGGGAGGCCTTGGCACAGGGTGCCCAGAGAAGCTGTGGCTGCCCCTGGATCCCTGGAAATGTCCAAGGCCAGGCTGGACATTGAGGCTTGGAGCAACCTGAGATAGTGGAAGGTGTTCCTGCCCATGGCAGGGGTGGGAACAGATGAGCTTTAAGGTCCCTTCCAACTCAAATCATCCCAGTATGTGAAGATCTTTTTATTTCTGAAAATCCAGTGCAGATGGGGCAGTGCCACTCATGTAAATAGCTACAAAGTCTGTGGATCCAGCCAGTAAAACAGAAGTGGCTCTTTCATGACAGCCCAAACCTCCTGGACAAAGTCAATATCTTCCTGCCTATCTCTAGATATTTTACAGCAGAAATATTAAAATGTACTCTTTCCCAGAAGGCTTTGTTTTGTATTGTGTCCTGTGGTGGCCTGTTCGTATGCTGAGCTGGAGCTCTGCTTGGCAGCATCTTTTGGTCTAACCATATTGCAGCAATACCTGCTTGGAAACGGCAAATGTTCCTCCCAAGGATGGTGTCTTGGAGCCTGTTCCACCTCTTTGTCCCCCCTCCTCCACGCTCAAGTACACCACTTGTTTTTTTCATGCCTAGTACTTTGCTTTGGGAGGTTTTTGCAGAGTAGTTCTTTTCCCTGCCTGCCTCCCTCCGTATCCTCTGTGCTGGATGAGTTTGCATTGTGTGGTGTTTTCCTCTTCATTTATTGCAAACAAATCTGGTCTCTGCCATTTGTTTACTCGTATACTCTGTCTTTATGCCTTGGTATGCATTTTTAATTAGATGCGCTTCAGTTCTTTCACTGCTTGTTAACACTTTCGTATGGTATAAGTACTGTCTCCACCAGTCCTGCGAGCCTTCTCTGTGCTTAAGAAATTCGAATTTGCTTCTCCTTGCCACGATTATCATTTGATATAGAGGCTTGCTCCCTGGCTGGCCTGTCTGCTGAGTGCTTACACTCTCATAATGGACTTTTAAGGTTGTTCCCCTACACAGTCGGTATAATCCAAATGCCTTTATTCTGCTTAAAAATATTCTGCATACAGAGAAACAGTGTTTTTGCTATTTGTCTGGGCTGTTTCCGGACTTTAGCAGCTCCAGTTTGGATGCCTGACATGGAGAAGTCCTGGACAAAGCCCACAGTGTGTGCAGATCAACTGCCTGCATTGTAAGAAGTTCTTCTGCACACGCAGAGCGGGTCCCAGGGATCAGGAATGCGCCGAATTAGCCCTGAATGCGTTGGCCATCAGTCCTGTGAATGGAGGATGGATGTGTCTGGAGGGGAATACTGGAGTCCCAAACACATGATAGCTTTCAAGAACTGCATCTTTCCTGAGTGCCAGTATTGTTAAAGCAGAGCAAAAAATTACTCCTTTTTTTTTTCTTCTTTTTTTTTTTTTTTTTAATATAAGCCCATTCGTGCTTCCACTGTTCTCTTTTGCTTCTACATCTGACTCATGCCACAGGCAAAGGACTTCACCCTTTCTAACTCCCCTCTATACCATCAGCTTTCTGGAGATGATCTGGGAACTGGGATGGAAAAACTTGACCCCACTCCACCCTTTCCTTCCAATTTTCCCACCCTGCTACAGCACTTGCCTTGTGTTGCAGAACCTGCACGATCTCCAGGATTTCATACCCTGCTGAAGGACTACAAGGTTAAAAAGTGACTAAAATGGCTATTTCCATCTCAGACAGTCTTCCCTGACCCTGCTGTCTGGCTGGGGGTGAGGTTGCCAAAGGTCACAATCCACTTCAGAGTGCACAGAGATCAATATCTGCAGAAGCCAGTGCCTGGATTTGCTCTCTTTCCTTTGCACTGCTGTATTTCACAGTGAGGAGCCAAAAAACTTTTCTCCTTCCTTCCTTCCAAGAAGAAGGGGGAGAAAAGAAAAGGAAAAAGTCTTGTCTCCACACTTCCTCCCACCAGGAGGGCATTATGTTTGGCCTCTGCTCCACTTTTTGTTATAAATTTGCATGGTGTGATGTTTGCTTTGGCCGGTGTGGTGGCAGGGCAGCAGCTGGCACGCCGACACCATGACCGGCTCCTTTGCTGGAGAACAGGCCAGGGCAGGGTCCTCCCAGAACCCTGTGGCATTGGAGAGGAGATGCTCAGTCTCTGAGAGGCTTCAGGAGGTGAAACGCCCTCTCTGAGGGTTTGGGATGTCGAGGGCTACGTTTCGCACACAAATGTCGTGATTTTGGCGCTGGTGGCAGGAGCCAGGAGCTCAGTGCTGAGCCTGGGGAAAAGCATCGCTCCATGGAGCACCCTCGCGTTGGCAGGGACACGCAGCACATGGACTAATGGGTCTTTTCCACTTTAATTTCTACTCTAAAATGACTCTTTGTTACTGTTCTCAGACTCGGCGCCAACCGTCATGCCACACACCAGATCCTTCTTTCTTTTCTGCCCTTAGCTTTGCAGAGAAGCCTTTAAAACAAACAAACACAAAACTGTGAGAAACCAAGGGAAGATATGGACTGGCCCACTCGTTAGTGCTGGAATGTGGAAACTATGAAGACATCTTTTTTTATTACCAATGCTGGAAAGCACAGTCACTTGAGTGGGCTGGGATACAATTTATACTACATGCAGTAGTTAAAAAAAACTGCAAAAATGGGTGTAACCCTGGGCTGTGGTTCAACTGGCCTTTCAGCCCCCACTTGAGATCAGGCCATCCCAGGGGGAAACTGTGGTTTGGAATAAGAGCATGCATTTAATTTCACTCGGAGAACTTATTGGAGTTGGCACTTCAAGAAAGAAGCTGAAGTATATTTTTTGTCATGATTAGTGGCCCCCCTCACCACTACATTTGATTATGTTGGAAGCTGAAAAGTTAAATTCTTATAAAATGATGATTTACAGTCCATGATTATCCAGGTAGGGTGTGTGGATTGCTCCAGCTTGGTCATGGGACTCCAATCTCATCCTATTTCATTGCTGTGAGAAAATAAAACTAGTATGTAAAATAGCTGAAAACACATCCTCTGACTGCTCAGGGAATTTTCTTAGTCATACGTTATCTTTCCTAGTAGTTTCAGTTATTTTGTCTCCACTAAAACCCAAAGCAAAACACTGCCCTGACACTTTCCCCTTGATTTTGGATTTGCAGTGGCCGCATTTATTTTTATCTCATGTCGGCTTTTCCCCTATGGTTATGCAAATCCATGGAATAGGGGGCAAAGGGAAGAGGTAATTTTAAAGCCAGTAAATTCCAGTGGCAGGTTTCTTCAGTTGCTCTGAGCAGGACTATCCTGGGTGCTGCTGTGGAGATGGGGCTGCCTCCAAATAGCACAGGGGTAGGTGCCAAGTGGGGAGGTTGAATATTTTCCTTGTAGACGCATAACTTTGCCCACAGGATTGAAGTCTCTTGCGTTAATGCACTGCTAAGCTTCTCAGGAGCACAAAGCTGTGCCTAAGGAAGCACACGTTAGGGAAACATGTCTCCTTATGATCAGCTGTCGGATAAAACCTCTGTGTGGAAAAGGTTTGGTGGTGGGTGAAGTGTGAGGCTCATGAGAAAGAACTTGGAGAAAATAAGGGGCATCAGCATTTCATTGTTTTTTGCAGCAATCTTTTGCTGTTTCAGTTAGAACTTGCTGTATTTTGATACGCTGCATTTTTTTCTTTTTTTTTTCTTCATTCTTCCCTTTTCCCCTGTCTAGGGAATTATTTTGAAATAGCAAAATCTATTTTATTTCAAATTGATCTCGTTTTTTTTTCTCCTCTCCCACCACCTCTTCCCTAATACAACAACATTTCCTTAAGCCTGTATTTAACTCTTTTGTACAGCAGTAGATAGTCAATGTGTTCCTTGGCTAAAAATCCAGCAGGAGTAACACTGGGATGTGTTTTGTGAGCAAACATGAGTGTGCCAGTGTACATGCGTAGATGTAAGACCTGTAGAATCATAGAACATAAAATCATTTAGACTAGAAGAGACCTCCAGGATCACTGAATTCAACCTTTGACTGATCTCCACCTCTTCAATTAAAGCAGAGCATTGAGTGCCACATCCAGTCTTTCCTTGGACACCGTCGGGGATGGTGACTCCACCACCTCCTGGGCAGCTTGATCACTCTTCCAGTGAAGAAATTCTTCCCAATGTCCAACCTGAACCTTCCCTGGCACAGCCTGAGGCATTTTACTCTTGTCCTATAGTTACAGCCTGTTTTGTAAGTTTTACAGAAAAAGTTGGAGATATCCAGAGTATATGGCAGATGTAAGAACCTCCTGCCAGGGCTGTGCTTTATCCAGTGCTGGGTTAGTCGATGCAATTTGTGGTCAATGTCTGGAATCACATTCAACGCTTCTTTGCTCTTCCTTTGAGTATCATTGCTTTGCTCATTACTGTAGTGAATTAACCAGAGTCTCTAATCTTCTGTGGGGACTTAAGTTTCTACATCCAGCAACACACAGAACCCATCCTTACACTATGTGTCAAGGGGCTCTAAATGCATCCTTAAATGCAGCTTAAAGTAGGATGAGTTTAAATATCCATTTAAGCTTTTCTCTGTTTTGGGATGGGGAGATGGGGGCGTGAATATTTATGAAAAAAAAAGTAATTTCGGTGCAAGGTCCCATGTTTGGAAAACTTGGCCCATGAAATATATGCAGTGAGGGTGCTTGTGGCTATACAAGATAACAAAATTCATAACTCATGTGGATTAATCTCTCAAGTTACTACAGGGGCATACTGTGTTCACATTCATGTTGCCTGATTATGAATTTATATTCCAGTTTTTCAACCTAATAGACATATATTGTTTAAAATGCCTGACAAGGACTATAAGGTTTGGAGTATAAACTCTGTCTTCTACTTTCTTGAAGCACTATATGGATGCCTGACCTTCCTTCGAAAGAGTCAAGTCTCTCTCATGTCAGTCTACAAAGGAACTGCCCATCTGAATGCCAAAATAAATAGAATAAATTATTTCCTTGAGATACACATTCAAATGTGCTCAACCTCAGAGCTCTTTTTCACATATTCAGTTCATTTGTGAATTCTCTGGAAGTCGAGGTTTTTGTCCTGACTTTTGGATTCCTTGTGATCTGGCTGGAAAATGGACCACATGGAGCCTCGGATGTAATCAGAAAATTCCATGTGAAAACGTGGTCTGCTGGGAGCAGCATCTTTGTTAAATTCCAGCTACTCTGAACTTGTTCCTTGCTGCTCAAGCCCTGAGCTTGCTGGTCATAGGACTCTGTGTGCAGTCTGAATTGATTTCTGAGCCCAGCTAAGGGAAAGAGTTAAGCTTGTTCTCCCCTTCTCGTTGGCAGAAAGTTTGCAGTTTAAAATTACATACTGACTCTGGTGTAGAGACACAAGAAATTATAGAGCAGACACTGTCCAGGACAACGTATAATTTAAAATGCACTAAAGAATGTATACCACATGGCAAAGTAAGTGAAGTGCTTCTTCAAATATAAGTGTTTTGCATAGAAAGGCTGTAATTATCCACTCCTAGGGAAATGTTTGCATTCATTCTAAATCAATATTTACTATTCATCTCTTGTGTTCAACAAAACAAGGATTTAACATTTTTTTGTTTTAATGAGGTACTAAGACTACAATAATACTACAATGTAATTGTCTTGATACAAAATATTGCTAAATTGCGTTGCTATTTCAGGAGCAAACAGTTTTTAAGAAGAGGGGTGTCCCTGTTTGTGAGATGTTACTGCAGTAACACACAATTCAAACCCAGCCAAGCAGGGAGACTCACCAGTTCCAAAGAGCCGTTAAAGCCTCCTCTCTGTTAAGGCCCTTAACTGGGATCATTCGGGTGAGTCCTCTGTCTCCCCCCGAAAGTATCAACCTCTTTATAATGACTCCTTTTCAGCTGGCATCTCAACAACCACAACAAGGATGCGATTTCTTTCTCTGTTTTTTAAGCTTGGGTGTTTTTTTTTTATCTCCCCCCCCCCCCCCCCCCCCCCCCCAGCATCTTTCAGCCAGGCAGCAGCAGCTGAGGGCAGGCAGTAATTGGGCTGCAGCCGTCTCTGCACTCTGGTTCAAACCTGTTGATGCAAATGGAGTTTCCTGAACTTCACCCTCCTGGGAAAATCTGGGGGGGGGGGGGGAGGGGGAGGAGGAAGTTTGCAGGATGATATCAGGGCTCAGTCCTTTATCTTTTTCAGAGAACTGATCTACCTTTAAAAAGTTTGATGTGGTACTTGGGAAGGGCATGGCAAAGGAAAAAAGCCCTGAAATTGCATGGGAAAGTCACTGCCCATGGTGAGGGGGGGTTGGAACCAGATGATTTTAAGGTCCCTTCCAACCCAAACCATTCTATGATTCCTGCACCAGGATTTGGTTGGAATGAGAGCATCTGAGAAGGATCAGTGTCTCTGGGAGGAACAGCCCATTTAATCACAGCCTGTGGCACTGCTATTCTGTGGTTAGGAGGATGTCCTTGCACCAAGCGTCCCTCTCTTTGAATTTACCTGGCATGTCTTAAGAAGTAATTCTCAAACTTCTCCAACTTCAAAAAAACCCAACAAGCATGCAGTTTTGGCACTGCTGTGGCTCCATGTGAATCAAATCAGATAACTGGAAACACTTTAGTTGGAAAATCCTTTAAAATCCTTTTCTTTAATCTCTATTTTTTATTCTTGCTCACTGCCCACCATATTCCAGGCTCTGGCCTACCCTTCCCAACACTAAATGCTTCCACTTCTACAGCTAAAATTCACAGTACAAGCATAGGCTCTTGAGTGGATTTCAATCTTGTGCTCAAGCAGACTGTCCTGTATTTTTTCCCTGAGTCTAAAGTCATTCTTGTCCTCTTAGAAAATCATGCACATAAATGGGGTCAATAGCCCTGAGAGAAGAACAGTCTCTTTCCCCTGCAAATGTTATTGTAACTGGTGTTTTAATTCTCCAGATATCACTCTCAGTGTGCTGGGTAACAAAGGGCTGTATAGTGCCTAATCATTCAGCAGTGATCCAGGGAAAAAGCAGAAGGTTAAGAGCACGTTCCTAAAGTCTGTAAAATCAATGGGACACTAGAAAGGGAACTGAAGTGTACCAGAAGGGACCTCTTGAGGGTCATTAAATAAAGCAGAAACTGATTATGAACAGAGCTTTTACCCAAAGAACTGGAGGGGGCCAGCAAAATCATTCTGCTGCACTCCAGTTAAATGTCTAATAGTGGAGATGTTTTCTACACAGCCCATAAAGGATAATGAGGATGCCTTTGATAGCTTTCAAGAAAGTTGTTCTTGTCAGTGTTGACAAAACCATGAACTGGGCAAGCACTCTCTACGCATACAACCCGTGGTGATCGTACACCGTTGGTGGAAGGGAAGATGGCCACCCAAAGCTCTGCATTCCACCCCTGAAATGCATCCTGTCCATCACAGGTGGGGAAAAATTGGATTGACCTGACAATATGACATAAACTGCAGCAGTGATGAAGCTTGGTGTTGCCTTCTGGCTTGGTGCCTCACCTTGTTGTGATGGGGGATGTAAGAAGAGGTGACAAAGTCATGTGACTTCCTCTAGCATGAGTGAGAAATAGTGGCTCATCCTAGAACTTATTGACATCAATTGCCAACAGCAAAGTTTGGACAGAATCTAATTGCTTTCTGCTCAGTTTCTGTGTTGGGAAAACAGCCCATGGCAGTGGGAATTGGAATGTTTGTTCTCCTCCTGCCTCTGATCCTGATCCTCTGTGTGGTTCTGGGTGAGTCACAGCTTTGTTGTGATTCATTTTCCCAATGAAGCAAACTAGTATGACCCAACTTGCAGATCTTACTGGTGTACTCTAAGAATGATGTGTAAAAAAAAAAAAAAATTACATAGAATTGTGTTTTAGAAGTTAAAGGTTTTATTGGTCAACTTAAAGTAGAGATTTGGCTCATAGAGAGCAGACTCTGCTCTGCTTTTAGACTATAGAACAGCTCTGTTGGGGAAAAATACCAGAAACCTTTCTAGTAAAAATGAACTTTGAGTTCTTTGTACTTCAGACGAAACAAACCTATTCTCCAGAAACAGGCGTTCACAGGGATGAACTGAATATGAGTCAGTCCAAGAGTTCTACAGCCAAATTGTGAAACTTTTGTGTCATTGCCCTGTGATTCCAGCTATCTTCAATTAATAGAAAAAAATGAAGGAAATTCAGGTGGAAGGAATGCATGGAAATTGAAGTAAAAAAAAAAAATTCGTCGTGGCCTTGGCAAAGTGAGTTTTTCTAAGCTGAAGGAGCTTTTAAGCAATTAGCATCTGCTGTGTGCAATTACTGAGTGACACGCAGCCCCAGATGGAGGGCTCAGCAGCCAGTGGCCATCTGGATTTCAGTCTCTATCAGGGGTGCACTCTGTTCTGGGCTTCACCTGGCCCTCCCTCAGTCCCACATTGCACAGTCAACCTTGAGTCATTGGTGGGGGAAACAGTGAGACAATTCCTCCAGGTCTCTCAGGTCCAAAGCTTTCTGAAGTCACCGGAAAGATTATGACTGGAGATGTCGACCTCTGAATTGATGCATTGCCCCCAGTTTTCCAAAATGAGGTAAGTTACTCGGCTGGAATCCACCTTTCAGCTGTAAAAGTGGCTTGATGTGCACCAGCCTCTGTAGGGACATATGGCCTGGGAGCCTCAGCATCTGAAATTGCACAAAGAAAATCAGCTCTTAAAGGGAGAATTTTGTCAACAGCCTCTTTTATTTACAAAAAAAATGCAATTAAATTTTTCTTAGAAGTGCTGAGAGGTATCAGACACAGCCACAGAGACTAATTCTCTGAAGTAATGCAGTTCTAAAAGTGAAACTATAGTTCAGTTTGTGAAATTCAAAGAATAAAAATCAAAACCAACAGACAAACAATTTCTGACTACTCTGTATCTAAAAATGGGCCAACCTCATTTGGTCTATTTAAAAACTGTGAACCCATAGTACTCATATGCCAAGTTCAGCATGGTGAAAATTAAAACAGTTGAGGTATAAACCCTTGGAAAACAGGGTTTATAATGGAAACAGTAATTGACTCTCAAATACCGCATCAAAAATACAATGCTATAATACAAAGCCTCGTTCTTGGGATCCCAGCTCTGCTTCTGACCTCAGGTTGGCAGACAAACACCTCACCACAGAGCTAACTAATGGTTATAGGTTTGGTGTTTTTGTTGTTAGTTGTTTCTTCTTTTTTTTTTTTTTTCATGCAAGCAGAGCATGGCAAGTGAAGAAAATTTATAGGAGCAAAGCAAAATTGGCCCACAGTTCAAAAGTTCTCTCTTGTAAACTTTTGATATTTTTCCCAATCACTGATTCTCTGTCAACTCCTAAGACTGAGGAGATGCCATGATTCTGCTCTGGATGAGCATTTTATTTTGGCTGATGATGTGATCCACTTCAGCTTTACAAATAGCTTAACTGTTCCTTCAAAGGTCAAAAAAATTGGTTATACTGAATGGAGAAGACCAAAAAAGATTTTTTTTTTTTTTTTTTTTTTTGCAGTTGTTGACTCTCCCTGTTCTTCATGACTCTAACAGAGAGGAGAGACAAAGCAAATATTCCATTGATCTCATTAAAGATGCTTCCCCTTCCAGAGCCATTGCCTGGGCTGAGCCAGGGTGCTACTTTTACTTCCAGTTATGGCTCCCATGGCATTTTGGGCAACACAGAAAGTTCCAGTTCTAGCTGAAAATATCATTAAAGGTGGTGAAATGGGGAAAAGCAGGAAGTTCAACAGGGGAGAACCACCATTCATCTGTGGTTGGTAAACATGTTCAATGAAAACACCCCGAGATCTGCATGCATTAAAAAATAAATAAATAAACAAACAAAACCATAAATTCTACCAAGCTGATTGAGCTTGAAGAACTTAAAAACATTACTGCTGTTCTGCGTAGCAATAGGTTATCAAATTCATTTTTTCTTAAGTACTGAAGGACACAAACCAGAACCATTTTCTATCCATACATGGCCTCCTTTCACTTACAGATTAAAAATAAAAATAATAGCTTTGGTTTCTTTAGGCACTGAAGATGTTACAGAGCCATAAGCTTTGGTCTTGGTAGAGCTGTATCTTCACCTCTGCCAGCTTTGCAGTGGCTGTAGTGCTCCTTGCAACTGAACCAGGTGGATGCAGAGGCAGAGCAACTCAGCTTTGTTGGCAATCACTATTGGTGCTTTTCAAGTCCAAGGAAATGAGCCATGGACATTCCAGAAATATAATTTACCTCTTCTTAGGCAAGATTCCCAGTGATGGTCCCATGGGCACTCTTTAGCCATTGAACACCTTTCATTTCAAACCATCTTGTTGATGTCAGTGCAGAGAATCTGGAACCTAACCCAGAATATTTTTCTTAAAGATTTTTTTTTTTTTTTCCTGGAATAGAGAAAATTTACCTTTGCTGGCAACCATATCTTTATTCAAATGCTGGTACTTCTGAAAATGATTGGGAAATTGCCAGTGCAAACAACAAATAAAGACTACAAGAATTGGCCCTTTATGACAAATGATTTATGACTTTTGCTCTAAACCATATAAACTACGTATTTCTATTTGGATTTTGAAAAACAAGCCAGGAAAAAACAATAGCTTAGCAAAAAAAATGTGTACAGTTGTGGAATGCTAGTACAGTCTTTGGCAAAGCATCAAATAGAGATAAGGCTTGATTCTATAGGGATATTAACATTTTTAAAGCAATCATTGTGAAATAAATCCAAGAATGTATGTTTAAATTATAAAAAAATACCCCAGCATGAATATGCATTTTGTAGTTAACTGCTCCCTGTTGTTTTGGGCTCTTGTCCTGCTTTAGCATGATTTTTGAGGAGGAAAATCCTGACTGGAACACAAGTTACATTTCAAGTCCTATTTTAGGTGGTTTACAGTCGTGGATTTCCCTATTTTCCTTATCTTTTTTCTGTGATTTGCTTTTTTAATAGTATTATCCAACTCGGCAACTTGGCATGGCTCAAGTGCACAACTGCAACCTTTTCCATGACCCAAAAGTCAGTGCCACTCTGTGGGTTGGCAGTTTGCAAATAAAACATATCCTTAATGAAGTGTGGAAGCTCCTGTTCTTTTCCTTCCTCAGGAGACGTGCCTTAATCTCTGGCTCAGAGCCTTGTCAAATGCTGCAGTACAGAACTGGCAAGCTCAATGCTGCTAATGGATTGAAACCTCCACCAGGTTGTTCATTTCTAGAGGTTTTTTTTTTTTCCTCCATTCTTTCACTCTTTTTTTTTTAATTTTTTTTTTTTTTTTTTATTTTCCCCCCTAAACACTGCGGCAACCAAAGCATCACTCCAGCCCTCAGTCTTCCATAATGATTCGTTAGGGACTTCAGTGACAACTCTACAGTACACGTAAGAGAAATTTAAATTATGCCACTAAAATGTACCAAGGATTTGGTTGCTTATGTAGGTCAATTATTAAGGGAAAAAATAAGATTAAAACCAGGGGCTGTTCTGTGTATTTGAAGTTATTCCCGAAGATATAAAACTGTTCTATTTATGATTATAACTTGTGACAGGTTCTCTAAATCACAGGAATTTTGTCTCTTCTACAGCAAAAGCTGGAAATGTTTGGATTTTTTACTTTTATTTTCTATTTTCTTTTTTTTTTTTCCCCAGAAAGTGACCATGATCTAGTGAAAAAGATTTGAATAAGATGACTAAATTTACTAAAAATGCAAGTACTGGCAAATATTACAGGTATTTTTTTTTTCCTGTGTCCGGCTAATATTGAGACAAAAGCTAGTTTTCACTGTCTCTGGCATACACTGAGATAAATTGATAAGTTAAAAAGACTCTGTATGTCTTTTCAAAGTTTTGATTTTATTTTTTTTTTCTTATAACACAGGTATGCTATGTAATCTCAGACTATCTCTTCTTGAAACGCTGAGGTTTATACAGCTGAAGAAAATTATACTTCGGAATTTACCTCTTTACTGAGTCATTTTGCTAGGGGTCCAGGCTACTTGTTCAGGGTGCAAAATGCAAAGCACATTTTCAGCATGGTGGGCAACAACCTGTATTGCAACCTGTTGTTGTCCAGAGCTTGAGAACTTTTACACCAGGGGGGAAAAAAAAATAAAAAAGAACAATCAAGCAGAAAGGGGGATAAACAATTATTCAATCCCTCCTGCTAGTGGCAGGAATTTGTAGTGTTCCTTTAGTCTCTGTTAACCTGGTTCTGTCAATGTCAATAACTCTGTGACATCCTGAGAGGAGGGAAAGCCGTGGGATGCCGGGTACTTGGGTGCTAAAATATCAAATATTGTGTGTGAGGTAGCACCGTTTGCTCCATTGTGCCTGAGCTCCTCGCTAGCAGGGGGACTCCTAGGGGAAAGTAGGTTACCCTTGGCACTGCTGGTGGATGGAAGGGGTGAAAAGGAGCTTTTTCACATTCCTGCATTTTCAAATCCACACTCTAGCAAGTTACTGGAGGGGCCTCATTGTGATTTCTCTGCCGAGCAGATGGGAAGTCAGGTTTTCCCAGAAATGCTTTTGAAAATCATGGGGTTTATTCTTACACAGAGGTTGGAAATCCCTCTAAGGTCATTGATTTCAGCCATTCCTCAGCACTGCCAAGGACACCACTAACCCATGTGGCCCAGGGGTCACATCCACACAGCTTTTAGATCCCTCCGGGGAGGGGACTCCACCTCTGCCCTGAGCAGGCTGTTCCAGGGTCCAGAAGGATTGCACCTCTGTTGATGTTCTCCACAAAGGTTCTGTGCATCTCTGGGAACTACTGGAATAACTATTCTTTTTGAATATATTTCCATCAGTAAAGTTTATATAACCTGTGATGACCCTCATTATTTCCCCTCCAGAGGATTTCATTAAGGAACCTGTGTGTATCATCTCACATAGATGGTCTAGAGCCCCTGGAGCAGATCAGCAGCTGCAGGTTACTTGAAAATACTATTGAGCTGTCTGCTGGAAGAAGTGGTTTGCAGTCTGTAAGAGCAACAGATTTAGGAATGGAAATAGGATGTGATATAGGAATTGACCCAGCTGTGCAGTGTTATGTCAGTTCAGGGAGTTTCTGGAAGAGAAGATTAAAAAGAAAGGAGTAATGTTTGGCTATTTTTTTCTTAAAAGGCAGTGTTTTATGTTAAACATTGTGTGTCTAGAATGACTTGAAAGAGGACTGAAAGGACACCAGGGTCCTAGGGAACAAAAGGAAATTTTTGGAGGAGATCAGACTCTACAGAAGAGCTGATGCTTAGAGGCAGAAACAGTGGGAACTGTCTGGAGTGGGGAAAGGAACAAATGGAGAGACTGAAACCTGTTAGTTAAACTTGTGTAGGGGTGGGCTAAAGAGCTCAACATGAGGTGAGAGGAGAGGACTTGAGGAGCTGCTGGGATGTGGCTGCATTTTTTAGCTGGTGGGTTTTGGATGAATGACTCTGGACTTTGAAGTGCAATGCGTGGATCACATCACAGTGAAGAGAATCCTCACAGAGTTATTCTCCTCTCCCTGCACAGACCTTGATTAGTGGCAAAGGCCCAGAGTGCCTAAGACATGTATTAATACAAGGCCTCCAGCTGTAAATCAATATTTGAGGTAAATGGTTTTAACTGTTCATTATGGAAACTCCATTCTGAGAACAATTACAAGTTTAAAAGTGAAAGTGAGATTTGGCAAGCAGCATCCATACTTAATCAGTCACACGGTGGCTTCTGTTCTTAAGATGGAGGTTGCAGCTTGTTTGTTCTGAGAAATGCAGTGTATTCATTCATCATGTTTATTCAAATTAGGGCTTCCAAGGAGTAATGACAACGTTATTGTGCAGAATTACCCGCTGTGCTTTAAAAAATGCACCTGACAGTATGAAAATCTGGGAATCTGGTGATGGCAGGTTTAAAAAGAGTTCAGCAGCCCAGTGTTACCCTGTGAAAAACAGCAGAGCACAAGCTCCCACGACTACCCTGACAACAGCAACCTGTATTTGTAACTTTACATTTCTTCTTTATCTCGATTGACTTATGTTTATGTCACTAAATGTGAACTTTTATTGTCAGCACTGGAAATTTGGACTGTATCACAGCTACATTTGGAAGCAACTTGCTAATTGCTGCAGAATTAATTCAGGTATTGCTTTTTATTTTCTTGAGGAAAATCAAAGCTTCATTATTATCTTTGTTTTTGCATAGTGATATATTTTCTTGATGAATAAGAGTTGTATAAATCTCTTCCTTATTGAATTTCTTTATATTTTATTAAGGCACTTTACCTCTTAAAAGGCATGATTATTACTGACAAGCACATACACTGTCTGTTGGAATAGTTATTGGGTTCTTTCTCTGTTCTTATAGATGTCCCATTGCCAGTTCCTCCTCCACCTCCTCAGAATTAAAAAATAAAATCGAAATAACAATAACAGTCTTGCTGTTTTCTCCCTTACAACTAGGTAGAAGAAAATTACTTGATTAGATTATAGGGTTTGTATATGTGTTTAAAGAATTTATTGTGGGAAATCTATACTAGAGCCAAAACGATTAATGGTAATTAATGTTCCCACATTTAATAACAAAAGAATTAATAGAGAGCAGCCACTTACCATAAAGTGTTTCCTTGACATTTCTCACTAAAAATAAAATTTCTGAGCATGCCACGTAGATTTTTGGGAAAGAAGAAAGAGAAAGATTAGGCAAGGAAACATCTCACTGTAATTTAAACCATTATTTCTCTGACAGCTTTTTATCTGCTGTCTGGAAGAAATAAACACATTAAATTTTTTATTAAAATAGTTAGGCTTTGTGGGAGTACTTTTTTCCCCAGTGCAATAATAAATATTTATTTGTGCCAGAAACAAAGAAGTTTCTCTACAACGCTTTTACTGATGCTTAGCCAAAGGTAGGATTCTCTTAACCTCATAAATACAGCTCTTGTACACTTGCTTTCTCTTCTTCAGCAGAAATTTTTGATGTATAAGTAACATTCCTATAAAGTCCGGGTCATCCACTGGTATTGATCACCTGCCTTGTCCTCTTTTGATTGTTGTTTATGGAGGATGAAGTGCACGATATCAGTTAAAGAACGGCTCCAAAACACAGCGTTAAGCCACAACCACAGTAAATTTCCAAATAAATAATAAAGCCTTTCCAGCAAAGATCTTCAGACATACGGGCTGGACACTGGATGTGGCCAGAGAAGGAGTTTAGTGTGACCTAGCGAGCTCTTGCAAAATCCTCCTTCTGTTGCTTGTGCTCTGCCTATCCCCTGTTGTGTTCCATTGGCATGGCTTTAAATATCACCTCCTACCCAGCAGCGCCGCGGGGGCAGCGTGTCTGGATGGAGTGGCAGGAGACTGGTCTTAGGCACTCACATCAGAAAGGGGATTGCATCCATTTGGGAAAAAGCTCTTGGCCAAACTGTCCGGTACAGAGTGAAATTCCATCCTTTTGAAGGAAAAAAAAAAACATAAAAAGAAAAATACTGTCAGATGTCCATGTACTATTAGCACAGAATAATTTAGACTGAATTCTGCTCTTACTGTTTTGGTAGATCTGGATGTGCTCTGCCTATGATCTGGATGTGGCTGAGGTTTCTCTGTCTGTGCTTCTGGCAAATGTGGTCAGTATTTAACCCAGACTGTATTTTTGTGCTTGCCATCTGCTTGATTCTGAATGTCAGATCCACAACTGGCCTGGTAGTTATTGCTATTCAGCTATTTTGAACCAAGCTCAGTGCAGCAGATAGGAGAGGATGTACTGGATGAGTGAAAATGTCATTTGAGCTGAGTCTCAGGAGTTAAACACAAATCTTCCTGTGAAAATAATAAAAAGTATGATTCTCCTATTTTTTTTTTAATTGCATTGTTTTCTCCAATATTGTGCCTTCTTGGCTTTGTTGAAATTAGGAAAAAAAAATAGAAAAAAGGAAATCTAGTAAAGGCTGAGTATGTAAGAGTTTTCCATCTGGTTGGAATACGTAGTCAATGGGCATGCCACACTAATTTTTTACTAAGTAATTTTCAGAAAGATTCTATGTTTTCAGGTGTGGAAAAAATTCAATATGCAACTTAACAGGAAATGTTTAACTCAAGTGAGCTATTAAATTCCCTGCTTTAACCCTTCCAGCCTTTCTTCTATGGTCAGGCTGTTCAGATTCTTGTTTGGAGCATCTAATAAAATAATTGGAAATTGTTTTGATGACTCACAATAACTTAAAAAATTGGATGTAATGCAGGAATGCTGGGAAAACTGCTTACAGTTATTTCATGTTAGGGAAATTACTTAACACTCACAGTTATTTGCATTCTTCACAGGTCTGATTCAGTCTTACAGCTTTGATGTATCAAACAAACGTCAGCACCTTTACAAGGAGCACATTGACAAGTGGAGGAGACAAGCAAGTGGGCTGGAGAAGACATCTGCCTCCAATATTCTGATGTACCTAAGGACCTGCGTCTGGAGGTAGGAGAACTGCTGCAGGATGGGAGGGAGAGCTCAGGAAGGATAATTTTTATTTTTGGCTCCTGAAACCCAGATCATATTGGGCAATGTTTGCTCATTTCTTGGGGCAGAAGTACCCATAGAGCTCATAGGTGGTTTGCGGCTGCAGAAATTCCTCCAGACCAAAAAAATGGCCATTTTATGTTGGAGGCTGGAGAAAGGTGTGGCAATAAAGGCTTGTAAGGACATCTGTCTCCTAGGCTACAGGACATCTCCAAGATATTGTCCCCACTGCAGGAGGCTCAGGTCAAAAGTGCTGTGGTGGGATGAGAAAGAGGTTTTCCCTTATTCTTGTTGGATGATGTGCCTGGTGCCTCCTTTGAAAGTGATGTTGCATGTGCTCCAGTGCTCCAGCTGGCTGAAAGGTAGTTCTGCCTGCCAGGCCAGCAATGGGAGAGTGTAGGTGGCCACCCTTGGAGGAGACTTTTTGTTTCCTACCCCCAAGCAATCCTTCTGCTCAGAAATGGTCAAGTAAAATACATATACAGGTGAATAAATCTATTACACAGAGCTACCCCAAAGCACTTATCCAAACCCTATCTGCCAGAGATTAAAATGTTAAGGTAGGACTGATTGCAATCCATTTATTGTTTATGAATCCACAATCCTCTTGAACGTCCCTGGGTACCAGGTTTTGCTTATGGATCTCTGAACCAGCCAAAGGAAATGTAAAATCAAATGTAGACAGACAGCTCCCTCTCGAATACATATCCACAGAGGCTGAGGAACACTTGTTATGCTAGCAAGGGTGTGGAATAAATTACGCTGAGGAAATTTGCTGTGGACCCACCTATTTCAGACGAGAGGCTTTGTGTGCCACTCCAGAGCCGGTCCTGCGGGAGCGGCCGTCACCGCGGAGCAGACAGGTGGATCTGGAGATGCTCGGGCTCGCAGCGTGGCACAGGACCAGCAGATCAATATTTAATGTGAAGGCTGTTGCAGCCCCTCACATGCATAATTTATCCCTGCTTTTGGGCACAGCTGGGCCAGAGTCAAGCCATGCTTCCAGGCTGCAGGGAGGTTTGGAAGTGGGTCCAAGTGTTTCAGACAGTCCTCACCTTCAAAATGGGGGCAAATCCAAAGCCAAGATCCAACTCTTTCCTCCCCTCCCCTCTCCTATGCCCAACACACAAATAAATGCCTTGGGGAGGTCTTTGAAATTTGTGTCAAATTACACTGACTTTCCCTCATTGAAGGCACACAGCAATGTTTGTATTAAACAGAATTAGGGCCCCAGAAAGAATTAAGCATTGCAGAGTTTAATTAAGTTCACTAACAACACATGAGCAAGGTCAGTCTAATAAAAGAGAACTTTATTGTATGAATTGACTCAAAATAAAAACCTTTGGGATTAAATTAAAAATAATATATCTTTAAAAATACCCCACATTATGGGGAGTAACCTGGCCACCCTGGCTCATTTCAGTGAGCAAATATTTTTGCTTGGGATTTTTTTTACCCTGAAAAATGATTAAATTCCAGAGATATGATAGCACGTGATGCCAGCCTAACAAGGTATGAGCAAGAGGGATTTGCTTTTGACTAGTTAAGAAATAAGCTTACTAATTCACAAATTTATTATAAGATTAGCCTTTAATACCTGATAATCACCTTCGTCAAGGAAAATTTCGTCTCTTCAAAAGGCAAATGAAATTTATAGATGGGTCTTGAACCAGGCTTGTGGGTGGTAGACAACATTCAGGAGAGGTCCAGCCTTTCTTTCAGAGCAAGAGAAACAAAATGGCAAAATGGCAAAATCTTAGATGCTGTAAGATTATTAATCTCTTTACAGAACACATGTTTGATCTCTGTCAGGCTGTCCATTAATTTTGATGGAGGTACTTTTAAGTTCTTATGTTTGCACTTCAGTGGGGATGTTACAGCTAAATATGCAAGTAAAAATGTTTTCTTGTAGCATATACAGACAAGTGTTCCCATTACAAAGGTGGTGCTGTCATACAGCTATAAGAACATCAATATTTGCTAGTCTTGTTATTATCTTCTTTGCGATAGCCCATCTGGACCAGAACTAAGAAATACTCCAAATGTGTTAGGCTCATGCAAACATCTGGTGCAAAAAAAAGAGGCCTTTCTGCTCAAGGACTTTTAGCTCCAACTAATGAAAAAGGTAAAGTGTAGGAGAGAAAAAAAGGGCAGAAAAAAAAAATAACTTTTCAGAGCCCCCCAAACTTTTGCTAACAGATGGAATTCTGTCTCCTGACTCCCAGCCGAATCCCATTGCCAGTAAAGGAAATTGTGCCACTGTTGAGCATAAGTTTATACCCAAGTCACTCATGCAGTGATGTTGTGAACAGGTGTGAGAGGAGCACAAACCATGTCCTGCACCAGAAGTGGTTGTAAAGACAAATAACAACAAAAATACTCATTGCACAGATGCTGAATCTGGAATTAGATTCTCCTGCATGGGTTCTAGGTATCACATCAGTTCTTACACACTTCTGCAGAAACTAGGTGAAACTAGGACTTGAGAATAAGCACTTGTGGAAAGGAGGAGCAAAGTTAACATTGGACCCTGAGATGCAGAATTCCTGAAGTCTCACTGCCACTGCAGGTTCAGTATTTGGATCCTTCATCTTTTGATATGAAGGATCTGAACATGACCATCCTTTTCCATAGTGCCTCAGTTCCCCCCAGGTGCTGTGTCTCATATTAATCTCTTGGCTGAGCCCAGACCAGCAGAAATATTCCTGTGGAGCCTCCTAGAAATGCTTAGGTTGGAAAATCTCTCTGAGATGATTGAGTTCAACCATTCCCCAGCCCTGCCACCACAAGGCCATGTCCCCAAGTGCCACATCCATGTGTCTGTTAAATCCCTTGGGGGGATGGGGACTTCACCACCGCCCTGGACAAACCTTTTGGTGAAGAAATTTTTTCCAATATCCAAGCTAAACCTATGACTGCAGTTTTTGCTGCAGCAGAGGCTCTCCTTTCAATCCCCTACCTGTCTCCAGCTGCCAATGTTTGCAGAAGTTACAGGAATTTAATTATCTTCAGGGCTTCTACCTCTCTATTAAATTGGATTGAAATAAGCCAATGAGTTGGCAAATGGTGAAGGAAAGAAAAGGTCTGGCAGACAGGGCCAGTGTGAAAGCTTCATTGCTTCAGGAGAGTTGCCCAAAAAGAATTGAACCCAGAAAAATGTGGGATTTTGAAATGTATAGCAGCATTTGAACTGTAACACAAATTGTCTAGTTAGGGAGTGAGTGAAGGAGAAAAAATAAAGCAATTAAGTAGAGAGGGAAGCAAAGGTCAGAGGTCAGTCCCCTCCTTGGATGACATGGGGAAAGAGATTAGAAGTTTCCATGATTGGGAATATATATTCTTCCCCAAAATAAAAATCAGTTTCAAAGTCCAAACATTAGACAAAAACTTGTTTATTCAATTTATTAAAGAGGTCTCAGGCTTAGGATTCCCATTCCTTCACTTCTTGTGGGTTTCTACCCACTGGAGCAGGACACAGAAAGTCTGCCCCAGAACATTTGAGTATGGAGCATCCAGTGCTGAAGGTCCTTGTGGGGCTGGGATGTGCCTGGGCTCCTCCTGGAGAAGAGACAGGCAAAAACCTCTGTAAAAATCCACAGACTTCACTGCACCAGGGATGGCAGAGGAGTGAATGGCTTATCTCATATTTAAAGTGGCAATTTCAAAGGTAAATGTGTTCCTGAGCTAAGACACCGGCAAGGGGCCTTTGAAATTACTCAACAAAATTATAGAGCTTCCTGAACTTGAGCCAGGCAAAAATACTAGGACCTGAATCAAAAGGAAATATTTTATATCTTGAATTCCTTTCACCTATCATTTTTTCTTTTCTGTTTGGAAATACTTTTTTCCTCTTGTGGTTGAGATGAAAAGACTAAAGTATGATAATGATGTTGTGGAAGACTCATATTTGGCCAGGTGATAACTGAGCATTTTGGACAACCTGGCATTGGCTTTCATGGGTTTGCACATCCCTGGGAGTGTTCAAGGCCAGGCTGGATGGGGCTTGGAACAATCCAGTCTAGTGGAAGGTGTCCCTGCCTGTGGCAGGGGGTGGGACTGGGTGGGCTGTAATGTCCCCTCCAACCCAAACCATTCTGTGATTGTGTGTTAACACCTTCAGTTCTGCATGTAAGTACATCTTCCTTCTCTCTCTCTCTCTCTTTTTTTTTTTTTTTTTTTTTTTGTGCTATTTATGTGTGTGTAAATATTTGTGGTGGAACTGGTAAAACTAAATGAGAATCCCACTTGCCATAGGCACACAGGCATTGTTGGATCAAAGACTGGCAGCCAAGGTGAGAATTGATTTCTCAACACACTAATTTTAAAACTCAGGAAGTTTAACTCTTACTAGGGGTATTTCAGTTTAAATTTCTACTTTTCCCATACTGGGTGCTTTCATCCCTCTTTGATGCGTGAGGCTGGGATAAGCAGCATTTTGGGGAGGGCTGATGCCCTCACCTCCTACTCTTTGAGAGCTGCAGCTCCACAACACTTTTCCTGCAGCCCACAGGCTGTAACAAGTGTTCAGTCACACCAGCCCTCTGTGAGATTGTACCTGCATTATTTATTAGCCAACAGACATAACTTTGTCCCTTTTTTCAACCCAGCTTTAGTGACTGTGCATTCAGGGTCAGTTCCCTCACCCCTCTGCACCGTGTGGAGGGTGAGGAGAAGCAGGGATTTTCCATGCCTGCTCCTTGGCTGGCTCTCAGCATACTTCTCTTTCAGATTTGGGGGTTTACATGGATCTTTAGGCATTTGTGAGTTAAATTAAAGTATTCCTTGCAAAGAGGGAGATGAACTTTTGTGGACCATCAAAGCAAGTGGGCTGATCTGAGCAGAGGGTTATTCCCACACAACTGGTCATTCAAAATCAAGGCACATCACTTTACAGTTTTTATATATGAAAACAACTAAATGAGGAATGCAGCACTGAAAACTGCAAGTCAAGCTTGTAAAACCATCCATATACTCTGACAATGGAGGTAATTTTCTTTTTAATTCTTCTTTTTAATTCCAATAGCAATTCCTAATAATTAGCTGATCTAATTTAGATTTGCATTTTGTCTTTCCAAAGCTATCTTATTACAAATAGTTGAGGAACCTTGCCTTTAAAAATAATGATATTATCCTGACAGCCTGGGACTGCTGTTGGAGAAAAGATTTTGCCTGAAAGCATTTCAGGAAGTTACAAAACTGCTTTACATGGCCTGTTGGATCTGTGTATGATTTCCAACATTACACAAAATAAATACCAGGAGACTGGTGTGGTTTATACAAGAGTTTATAGAGAAAAAAAATCCACCCACCAGCTCCCTTGCTGAGGATTACAACCAGGTCCCTGCTGCCAAGTCCTCTGTTTAGGTAAAGCATGAGAAAATCTACCATTTTTTTAGAGTCACAAAAGGGGTGCTACAGGGGGGCAGTGAGAAGTTGACAGCTCTCACTGCTTAAAAGGCAGCTGTTCCTTCTCAGGTACTATTATTAATAAACCCTAAGGTAATGTTTGCTCTGAAATATGTCTAATTGAAATAATTTACCCTAACCCTTAGAGAATTATGAAACTGTTTTCATCATGTTCACACACAGCAAAATAATTATGAGATGCCATATGGAAAAGACATCATGTGGTATATGTATTTCTGAATGTATACTTTTTGAAATGGTTCCCACAGATAAATCATACAGCTAATTTACAAAGAGGAGGTGGATAGTAGTTCTTAAGTATGCAGTTTAAGTTTAAAATGGTTTCAGGCTGGGTAAATTTACAGTGGTGATGACGTGCAGTAATTGCACTGATCACAGGATGTATATCACAGAAGATGTCGATAATGCCATTAAGTTATGCTGCACAAAATGGAGCAAGAAAATCCTGTTGGTGACTTTCTGCTATTGTCATAAACCACCCCAAGAAGCCTCTGCAGGTCCTGTGTGGTCCTGAGCTTGTTTTTCAGCTGATATGTGCTTGACCAAAGCACTGGAAATGATGTTCCATCCTCTGTGAGTCTCTGAGATGTTCCTGGTTTACACTTGGAAAGCTCTAAGCAAAGTGAAGGATCTCCTTAATATATAAATTATTACACTTAAATACAGATTTTTTTTTAATGAAGTTCTCAAGAGAATATCTCTTAAAATGCTGTTCTTCTCTGTCCAACCCTTGAAGGTTTTTAAACCCAAAAGGTTTTATTCCTGATCTTTAATTACCTGCATTATCTTGTATATGGATGATATATCTCTATGATAGGATGTATGTAGGTTTGATTATGTACACACATTCACAGGTTTGGTAGCAGGAGAATTCTGCAGGGCACTTCTTGGTCTTTTTCCAGGAGTAATTGTGGTGGCTGATGAGACTTCTGAGGTTCCCTTCCTGGTAGTTAAGAAGTTTTGAAGGTGCTTTTTTGAATAACAAACTCTTATTAACATTTCTAGAAATCTGGCTGAAGATCAGGCTGCCTTGTTAGACTTACTGGTAGTTCTTGGTTCCAGATGGATGGAAGTAAAAGCAGAGAATATTTCATTGCACCCTCGCTGTTTCACATCCCATTGGAAACCAGCAAGGGACAATGACACAAACTTATTTCATTCTGTCCACTCCACTCTCTTTGTATTTAAGGATCCTTAAAAAAAGCAAACAAAAAAAAGGGTAATTTTGAATTCCAGCACTTCAGATTCTCACGTGTCTGAATTAGCTCACCAATAGTTCCTGCAATTTTTTCAGTGGTGATTAGTGAAATATTTGAAAGATGTGGAGTACACAAACTAATTCACTCTCTGCTCTATTTTGCAAGAACTACAGGCATGCATGGCAGCTGCGATGTTTATCCCCCAGTAATGACATCATTACCCTGCATTACTACTCTAGGTAGTGTATTTGTCAACAGCCAGAAACTGATGAGCACAAGGAAAATATTTACCTAACTTCCGTGCTGTGGCATTACCCCAGTAATGCCATTTCAGGAAGATCACACTGCATTCCCGAGATTCGTGCTGCAGAAACCAAAAAAGCTTTGACATTTCCGTGCGTGTAACACCAGCCTTCAAATAACCACCTTTTAGAGACAGTAATTACAGTAATTCTGGTTTCAAAGGACAAATAAAAAATACAAAATAAGGGGGAAAAGCGATATTCCCCACGAATTTCTAAAGGCAGGAGTTTTCCAATACCCTCTCCGTGTGTGGAGCGCTGGGGACATCCATATTTGATGTCTCCCTAATCTTCCCAGGAGTAACGACATAAGCCAATATTTACTCTCTCTGTCTGTGCAGATACAGTATCTGAATGCTGCTGCTGCTGCATTAATGTGCGAGTATTTAAACTGAGCTTTTCTGTCTCATCCCTGGGAGCTGCCTGCACAGAAGAGGTCTCTCCTCGCGCCTTCCCCCTCTCTGTCATTCCTGCTCTTGGATGAGAAATGTGAGGCTCTTTCTCCATTTCTAACATTGCACAGATGAAAAGGCAAGTTCCCCTTTTAGCAACTTCCAGTCATTTGTTTTTATGCTCACCAAAGGTGTATCACGGTTGGTGTTATTGCAGTGCCCTAAACCAAAAGTCACTTTTTTTCCCCCTGGTGAGTTACAGTAGATTATTATTTCACTACAGTATCTGAAAGCATGAAACAGAGATTTATGATACTCTTGTGTTTTCTACTTCAATTCATGTAGCATGGGGAAGGTAAAGTGTCTCTAGCTGCACAATATCCCTTTTTTCCTCTTTGGAGCAGTGTGTGCTGTGTGATTAGAGGATAGTGAGAAGGTCACTGACCAAACTTTATCTTCCACACAGTTTCCCACAGAATGTATTCCTCCTAGGGAACATTTTCTCAGCTCAGGTTATTTCCAGAAATGTTCTAAAAACCATAAGAGCAGTCCTTGCAGTAAAACATTTCATTCCCACTTTTTATCCTTTATCTAGCAGAGCAGTGTTGACAGCATTTATGTTTCTTCTATTGACTGGGCCAAGAACAACAGGATTAATGAGGTTGTCTCTTCATGAGTGCATTATGTTTTTTTCCTCTGACCTTTCAAACATGGGAATCTTCTGTTTGCAATATTTCTTAAGGAAGGAAAACCCCTTTTTGCCGACGTTTTGATGGTCCCCGTGCCTCTCACCAACCTGTGGGCTGGAAGGAAACTGGGAAAAAGCAAAAGAGGGAATATTTTATCTTTTCTTTTTTTTTTTTTTTTTTTTTTTTCTTGGAAGAGCTATCTGGGGGGATGTGCGGTATTTTAAGGGTTTTCTCAAGCCTTGAAATTCTGATGACAAATCTTGCATGGCTGCCTAAGGACTATCACGTTACAGGAGCTGTTCAGGAGACGAGTGGACATTGCCCTGCTGGTTTAATTATTTATTTATTATTTCCAAAGGATTGCATTTGTTTAGACTGGACAAGGAGGGGAAGGAGGAGCCACTGGATTCATAGCCTTCCACAGAACACTCTTGTGCTTTATCTTGCCTATTTCTGATTATTTTTGACACTGGGTAGCTGGAACGCAATCAAGATAGGATCATTGCTGAGTGCAGCAGGACAGGGAACGTGAGGAATTTTCCCAAGGATGGGAGCACAAACATCTTTAAACACAACAAATAACTTTGCACATATGACATCCTTTAGCCAGGCTCCTCAAAAGACATCAATTAGATAAGCTAAACATTATTAAATTTTTGCATAAGATCGTTAGGGGTGGCTGATTCCCATTTTTCATCTGGGCAAATGGAGGAACAGAGAGCTGGAAAAACTCCCACTAGCTCAGAAGTTTTCTATATAGGCAAGTCTCAAAGTTGTTAATTTCCCTTTAAGTTATTTGCCCTTTTGGTGGGGAAAAAAAAAGGTGCCACAAATTTGTGGATTCACATTTTGCATCTTAAAGGGCAGTAAACCTCTTTATGGAGGTGAAGGTAGTTTAGTGTCTGTCCTTTAATCTCTTCTTTCCAGCCTGTGGTGAATGATGGAGAAATCTGCCTGTTATTTTGGGTAGGGAGAAGCAGAAGAGGTTCTATGGATATGTACATAGACAGCCTTGTTGTGTATAAAAAACACAAATTTTATAAAAAAATATATAAAATATATAAATATAGAGATGTATAAAAGTCAAAATATAACCTGAAAATGACTATAAAAGAAGTGGAAACATGAATACTTGCAAACACTTGCAGAATATGTTTCCCAGAGGTGAGTAGTTCTGTTGCAAATAAGAAAACCTTTTGCCAAGTAGGAAAAACAGCTCTTACCTGCTGACTGATGGGAAAATGCATTATCCAGGGAACTTGCTGAGCACTTCAGTGCTGGCTTTACTTCATGTCCAGGGTGTAGAGGGCCAGGACTCTGGGCTGGGATCCAGGAGGGCTAGAGCTCAAGTTCTGCACTCTGGCTTTAAGCAAACTTGAGATCTCTGTGTGTGGATGCAGGTCATCCTGGGACTGTGAGATCAAGCTGAACTAGACATGTGGACACAGCCAAATTCATCCATGTCAAGCCCAGGAAGGGAGCACAAACAAATATTCCTGCTTGCTTTCATGATTTAAACAATCCCACATATTAGGGACGGGCTTCTTTTGCAGGGCTTAGACTGAAAAAAAGTGATCAGAAAAGCTAAGAAATTTCTGAACAACTCTTCAGAGTAATAGTTCATGAGATCTTTAAATATTTGCTTCTCAGAATAATACTTATGTAGTTAAAAAAATAATTCAGCTGTGTATTGTCCTCACAAGAGAGAGTTTCTAATTTCTAAGCACGATTATATTACGTATCTTAAATTTGGGGTTCCTGGGCTTTGAGCATTTGAGTTTGATGCTTGAACTCTTATGTGTTTCATTTAGGATTTCTGGTTTAGCTGCACTTAAAATAACCAGAGAGTATTTCATGAACCCACGTTTGTCAGCATTTAGGAAAATTAACTGTGATTATGTGAACATAACTGTGATTCTATGAAATTCTTGTATTCTACTCTTTTTCTTTTTTTTATAATAATGCATGCAGCACAGGCCTAAATCTGCTGAGCGTCACTGTTGTTTAGCAAGAAAAATGTGAGTAAAAGCTAAAGAACATGCAGTTTGCTTTCTCCTTCCTTAAGCAGATGAGCTCCCTGTCATACACTACTAAAATATTCTCATAAAACCCCAAATGAAAAGAAGTTTTGGGTTGTAACCCTCAAGACTTTGAGATTTTAAAATCCTGACGCTTCAGGATTAAAAAAACCGACCCACATATCTATCAGGGAATGGTGAATACATGTTTGTGTAGTTTGCCTTATTTGCATTTGTTGGTAATTAATTAAAAAACACGCGTTTAATTAAACTTGGAGTTAGGGGAATCATTAAAATAAAAACAAAAAGCATTTCAGTTAAAAATGTAAAATAACGTGTTCGGCTGAGTTTGCTGGAGCAGCTTAAGGATTTGCAGGGAAATGCCGGCAGTAGGAAAACTTCAGGGACTATCACAGTGCACACAGTTAGAGAAGAGTTACTGAACAAAGAGAGTCTTTGTCAGCAGATAAATTTCACCTTGTAGGTACTCAAATTGGAATAACTGCATTTGCCCTCAGTTTCTTTCTGGTTCGAGTCTGTGGCTATGAAAAAATTACCATCCAAGTCCAAAGGAAAGGGCTGCAGCATAACTGGAAGGAAGGTTATTAAAATAAGAGCTAGAGGGGAAAAATATTACAAAATGTAAGAGGAAGAGGTATAACTTATCACAAACTCTAGACTAAATTGCATCTACCTGTTTATACTACAATGAAAAGTTTCTCTTTTCAGTCTCTTAGTCACAACTCAACTGCTTTTAGATTTTTTCCCTTTGAGAACCACGGAAGGAGCTTGATTTCTAAGAAAGGGCATGTCAGAATGTTAAAAGCAAGAATAGGAAAAAAAAAATCACCTAAATTGAGAATTAAATGTTTATTAAGTATTTTTCTCTGCTGCCTTTGATTTTGCCCCTCTTATAGGATTGGGCTTATCCCTTTAGCAGAAAAGTACAAACAGCAGAAATCTTGAAGTTGTTTTTGTGTCTGTATCATAAAAATTGTCACCTAGAACAGAAGTGAAACCTTTTTGCCCTCTCAGCCTGAAGGGGTTTAATGAAGACCTCCCAAAGCAGCCACCCAGGTGGGATTTTTACGTACAAGGACCCACACAAGCTGCTGGCTCCAGAGGCTTGGGACAGACACAGATGGCAATATTACTGCCACCTCTGTTTTACTGGGGTGGGGGAGCTGGTGAAAAATCCCTGGCTTACATCAAACTGCCTCAAAAATCAAGAATTTCTACTTTATTCTCTTTATTTATTTTATTTCTACTTTATCCCCTCTATTTATTCCACTTTATTCTCCTGAAGTATTTAATTTGGGGAGAAAACAGTTATAATAATGCAATCTAATACTCCCTAAAAAATTCCAAGTTGCATTCATTACACTCATTTTCCTATGAAATTAATTTAAAACACCTCAGCAATGAATATGAAATGCATACAAAAAAAAAGAACTCAGTGAATTTGCCTGGAAGTGTGTCATGACGGTGGCTTGGCACTCCCTTGCAGGATGTTGGAGGACAGCTTTGGTGTGCAAGGGAGCAGGTTTAAAAGAAAAAAATAAAAAACAACCCACAACAGAGAAATATTTTACGTATCTTTGAGATGAGAAACCATCTGTGGGTGCCCATTTCCTGCAGGGTTGGGCAGGAGAATCCCACTTCAGCAAAACACCTGCACCCACTGGGGAAGGTGGCCCTGGCAGGCAGCAGATGCTCCACAGCTGAAGCCTTTCAAAGGAGACACCTTTAGAGCTTCTGCCCTTATGGGGTAACTGAATAATCCATAAATAGTCTTTAAAGGCAGCATTGTCTGCTTAGGGAGAAAAAAAATAAAAAAGAGAAGAAAAAAAGGAAAATGAAGCAAGGGTTTTGTGTGTGGGTAAAGTAAATATGGTTGGAAAT
Source organism: Cinclus cinclus (assembly GCF_963662255.1). NCBI lineage: Eukaryota > Metazoa > Chordata > Aves > Passeriformes > Cinclidae > Cinclus > Cinclus cinclus. The sequence goes on from NC_085054.1 coordinate 26,275,060, forward strand.
ACATGACTTGTTAAAAGCTTTTTGAGGACCCCACACTCACGAAATCTTTTAGGTCATGTGTTTGCTTTCTGAAACATTTGGTAAGTAATAAGTGCCAAGGGACTATATGCACTCCATCTGGAATTAGCAGATTCCTCTTTGTTCAATTGTTCCTAAATTTGGAACCAGCCGACTTGCTTAAAAGTATTTTGATTTGCTTTTAAGTAAATATGGGAGATAAACATAGCCCAGGACCAGGAAAGGTGCATTAGTAGTCTCCTTCTCTTCACACAGCTCTTAAAGGGCGAATTCTGATGTTTGCTATTGGTTTATGGCAACAATTTGTTTGGAGTGGTGCATCATTTTTCTTCCCTTTTTATAAACTGTATCAAAGAAATCAGAGATGGAAAAAGAACTATTAGATCACTGAATTCACTCTGCTGCCGATACAGTCCTGTTCACTACAGAGTATTTTTTCCATTTCTTTCTCCAGGTTAAACTTGGAATTAAGTTTAGAGCCTGTAGAGGTACAAGAGTAAGTGGAGAGTTCACTCTTTTTCTCCTTTCCTAACAAGAAAAATACCTCATTTTCATCTCCATCATCCCTACACAAGGAAATGACACGTCAAAAGATCATGTCACCTGCTTGCTCCTTGCAGGTGTTGTAGATTACTACCTCATCCCTGTAAAACTTTAATTTTTGCTTGGGGAAAGCAGAAAAGGAAGAGAAAAGCAGCACTTCTCTTATCTTCCCTTATGTCCTATAACATGTAAGAGCCTGAGACCAGAACACCTGCTTGTCCTGTAGGCGTATGAAAAGAAACTGCATTTCCTTTAGGGCTTTTAAAACTTTTTTAGTCACAAGTCTCTGCAAACATGGTTGAGAAAACACTTTAAAGAATTGAAAAAGCAAACAGGAATAACCCAAAATTGCATCAAAATCATGATACAGAATTCAGCTGGAGGAAAAATTTGACCCCAAAAATGTTTTCAATGAAAAGTTTGTAAAACAGGACTCAGGAAGGTTGTCCAAGGTTGTTACATTTGGCGTGTGAATAATTATTAAGAGGTGCAGATCTGTAGATTTGGGATCCCAGCCTAAGATGTTCAGCCTGTATGTGTTGGTCTGCTTCCATGGATTGGAAAGGAGCAATGCCTCCTTATTCCAGCTGGGGATGGATGATCCCTCTCTCCACCAGCTGTGGAGGAGGCTTAGGGAGACTCTCCTTCCTAAGCCAGAGCTGGCCTTCCTGAGCTGCGTCTTACCAAGCATTACAGAGCAGGATCAAGGTCTTTATCTACTTCATGGCTGCTCAGAATTTCTTTTCATCCAACGTTTATTCAGAATATAAGCAAACATTTTATTTCTGTTTCAAGCTTTCCTAGGACTGTGTGTAGTGCCGCACAAGATACGTATTTCCCTGTCTCTACGAGGCCTTTTTATTTGGTCTAGATACACATCTGTAAGTATTTTACCCTCTCATATACTCGTATATACTGTAAGTAAAAGGAGATTAAGTTTTCGCTTCTTGCATTGCGTTGCAATCACTCTGTTTCACAGGGTGCTTCCGACCTGTTGCATCTCAGCAGCCTCAGGCCTTCTCTAAGTCACTGTTCTGACCTTCCCAGCAAGCAGGAACTGAAACTTTACTGAAAGATTAGGGTGGGATACTCAAAACTTAGCCATAATCTCTTCTACCTCTTTTCCTATTGCAGCCAATCCTTGTTTTGAGGATCAAATCTATATTTCCTGAGTGGTGAGGAAAGCCTGTCTGCATGATGAAGAAACTTATCCTTTTAAAATCTAATCCTGTGAGTATGAGCTCGGAAGTAGCATCAAAAATTTGTGGAGACTCTGTGGTGTGCACACACCTTAGGTTAGGGCACTTCAGCATTGTTAGGGTAACGGTTGGACTTGATGAACTCAGAGGTTGCTTATAACCTTAATGATTTTATGATTCCAGAATTTCTAATTCTTAAAGAGAATGAGCTCTCAGCTTTCAGGAATGTTGCTGGATGCATTTAATGTATTTAATTTTATAATTGTTAATATATATATATATATATATATATATATATATATATGTATTTATATTAGGAAATATTTAGTAGAATCTGGTGATTTGAAAAGGGAAAGATTTAAAGACAGTGCCTGAAGGGGCTCCAGAAGGGCTGGAGAGAGACCTGGGACAGGGGATGGAGGGACAGAACACAGGGAATGGCTTCCCACTGCCAGAGAGTAAGTTTAGATGGGATACTGAGGAAATATCCTTCCCTGTGAGGGTGGGCAGGCCCTGGCACAGGGTGTCCAAAACAGCTGTGGCTGCCCCTGGATCCCTGGAAGTGTCCAAGGCCAGGCTGGACACTGGGGCTTGGAGCAATCCGAGATAGTGGAAAGTGTCCCTGCCCATGGCAGGGGTGGAACCTGATGATCTTCATGGTTCCTTCCAACCCAAGTCATCCTACGATTCCATGAAAATACAGTAACTTGATTCCTTCAGTACCTGCAATGTAAGTAAATATACCTGCTAAGAAAAAATGGTGGTAACTGTAATAATTTTCTGATAATGTGTCTTCCTCAAGGATTTTTGTAGGGCAAGAAAAGAAGAAATATTCATTCTTGCTCCACAGAACTGAATTAAAACCTTGTCATTACCACCTGTGAGAGGACTGAACCCCAGTTGCCTTGTAAGTGACAGACCAGAGGCTTCTTTTGTTCCTGGATATTATTTATAAATTCTGAGTAACCAACTTTGTTATGAGATTAAACACATTTGCAACTTGCGAATTTTTTTTGACAATGCATATGTTCATGCTTCACATTTTGTCATCTCCTGTTAGGAGACTACACGAATTTCCATCATTTCACTTGGAAAAATTTCTGATAGCTGCACAAAACTGTCTTGGAAAAAGATGAAGAAACTCAGAGAACACACAGAAATATTGGATGTTAGATGAGACAAATCTAAACTTTACAATGAAGAAAGGGGTTATCAAAATTTTACTCTCACAAACTGTGGTTTCTTTTAAGGGGTTGAAGGCAAGTGGTTGTGGCAGGTCAGGTTATCACGTTGTGCTATAGTTAGAACTCTGGACTGGTTCTGTGCTGTTGTTTGTTGAGATGACTAAGTTGTCATTTTTAATTAGCTTTATGCTCCTCTCAAAGGCAAATTACTTTACTTTTTATCAAGAACACTTGATTGATAATGACAAGGGTGCCATGGTTATGTATTTTTAGAGAATTCCCCAACCTGCACCGTTATGTGATTTCCTGTTCCCCCTGGACTCTTTGTGCAGTAAAGCCTTCAATAAAAATAATGGTTAAGAAAAATGGAAGTTTACTGATGATATTGGTGGAAAAAAATTATTTCTTGATTTCTTTATGGCAGGAAGGCCACTGCTAATGTATTTACCCAGTGTAAAAAAACATTATGCTTAGTTTGCCTCCCTGTCAGTGACACTCATGTTGCTCTATTACCTTCACTGAAGTTACCTCAGACAAGCTGAATTTGAGACCTTCCTCTTTTCCTCCCTCTCATTTGTCTATAGCTGTACATCTCCACTGGTCCTCATGGAAATCTGGACTGACTGAACTATATCCTTATTTCCAAGTGTGGATATTGCACAACCAGGCACTGATTTTCAGAGAGGGTTCACCACCTTTTTTTACCAATACTGGGTTGGAAAGCCCTTGAGATAAACATGAGAAGTGCAGTCACAGGTGAAATCTCTCTTTTCTTTATCAACATGTAGATTGCTGTAATCTGTTCATGTTTGAAACAGCAGCATCCCAAAAAGTGATGTTTTTGTGAAGGCTTCCCCAAGGGGGGGGAGACAGTAACGGGAGATATAAATGCTCCCCTGACATTTTTTAGAAATACAGTTATACCCAGAGAATGGCTGTTTTTCCCCTGTTCATAAATACATGTCAGATGTGTGGTAAACCAAATTCTCCCAGGATCTTGTCCTGAAAGAGGGAAAGACAGTGATTTCGAGTCCACATCTGCAGTCTAAGCTGCTTTGGTACCTTCTGCTGGAGAGAATTCCCTCCACCATCAGCCTCCCATGATGGGCTTAGAGCTCTTCCCAAAGCAGAAGCCCAAGGGATTCTAATGCTGCTCCTAATCCACTGGAAAGGCAAAGAGGGAACAGCCATCACTTTTCATTGCAGGTGGAAAGGGACTCCTAGTGACAGCAACTATTGTCACATCCTTCAAAATGTACTAGGAGCAGGTTCAGAGGAGAGATCCTCCTGACCTGAGGGGAAGGTTGGTATGGTGGGATGCTGCTATGGCACATGTGTGCACCCAGCTGTTGGGAGGAGCTCCTGGAGGGTGTGTTTGGCCTGCTGGAATGTCTTCAGGGACAGGAACCATGTGAGGGACATCTCTGTAACCAGCAGCTGGAGATGTAGAGATGTTCTGGAGCAAAGGCTCACACATTCCCCACGTTTTGACATTCTCCTTCTCAGAGCCAGACAGGGAATGTAGCAGCTCCAGGCACTGCAGCAGTCTACATGCAAAAACACCTTCTTTACTGAGCATCTTGTCTCCTTAACGAGCCAATAACACAGCTAGGACTTGAGTAATTAAAGTAAGGTTTCATTACTTCTTACTGATGTCAGCACCAAGGAGGAAGGAGAGAGACGGGTAAGGTATGCTGGCAACCTCTCTGGGAAACAGGTATTTGCTTCCCTGCTTCCACTGCTATGAGAGAAAAATAGATAGGATTGGATCCTAAAGGTATCGAATGTCTAAATCCTATGGTGTTCAAAGTAAGTGGCCAAATGTTTTGGGGATCTGGGTTTAATCTCTCCATGCCTTCATCTCTGCTATAAGTACAGTGATTTTTTCCCATTCACAGTAAAGAAAAACAATACATACATTATGGAAAACAAAGTGTCTGTTGTTATCTTTGAATATATATATATATAAAAAATATATCTTGCTTAGATATGTGTATATATATATACATATCTAAGCAAGACTTTTTTTTTTTGAGTGATTATGTTATAGTTTTCAATTTTAGAGAGAAGTTCTTGTGGATGAACACGTTGTATTCCCCAGCTGTAATCAGGATACAATTTCCTCTGCAGAAGTTCACCAACAGCAAGGATCAACAAGAAGGTAAGATAAAGGTACAACTTTTAGAAGTGAGAATAATAATATTCTTTCCTCAATGCAAAGCTGAGCCTCTTTCACTTTCAGGCTAACTTTCAGCATCTCTGATTTCTATGTAGTGCCTTGCTTCCAGTATAAATAAATGATCCCACATTCCGTCATGATAACATATGCTCATGCAGAGCTCAAAATTAGAAGGAATATGAAGTGTTCTATTAATTGCATGAATGTTGATTGTTAAAATCATGTGCTAATTGGTAATATCTGTGTGCAGTAGGTTCCCGCAATATGTGTTAGATTACATTAACTGTGTTCGTGACTCAGATATCAGCATTATGCCTTTCGTAGAAGGAGCTTTTTTAGACTTTGTGCAATTAGGTTCTATAGATTATCAGTGTAGAAAAATTAGTAGAAGGCTGTGTAAAGGGCATGTGAAGTTAGAGGCAGGAGGAATACTGAGCTTAAAAGACGCATCTGCTCCTCTTTCTCATGGTGTGCTTTTCCTCACATCCACTCCAAAACAATTCTCACCGTGTTTGTCTTGAGGTAATTCCCAGGGAACCAAGCACCTCACTGCCATGGTGATTGCATCTGGAAGTTGCCATATTTTTTGAGTGGGCTTTCTCACTTTTCAGTCTTTGCCTTCCCCAGGCTTTGATCCAAGAAGCATTTTCAGGTACATTGCAGATAAATGAGATTATCGCTGGACTCACCTATCAGTGAGCACAGTTAGCAACATGACTCTCCTGTACCAGATGTGCTTCCTCTCCATTCCTCATCCCTGGGGGAAAATTCATATGGATCTGTTTTGTTCACTGATATTTTAATTTTATTGAGTGCCATGAGTATTTATTAAAATAGGCAAGGTAGAAGGAACTGGGGCTTGGAGCTAAATGTGGCGAAATATGTGTGTTCTTGAGAAATGTGGTGGTTATTTCCACTCTGTGTGTGACAGTCAGGAGGGCTGGGCTCCAAACTCACCCAGATCTGGGATTTTTCATCAGGAATGTAGATGACAGGGCAAGGAGTGCTGGATTCAAACTGAAAGACGAGAAATTTAGGTTGGATATATGGAAAAAATCCTTTCCTGTGAGGGTGGGGAGACCCTGGCACAGGGTGCCCAGAGAAGCTGTGGTTGTCCCTGGATCCCTGGAAGTGTACAAGGCCAGGTTGGATGGAGCTTGGAGCAACCTGGTCCACTGGAAGGTGTTCCTTCCCTATGGCAGGGGTTGGAACTGGATGATTTTTAAGGTCCATTCCAACCCAGACCATACAAGTTTTCATATTTTCAGAAAGGAAGAAAAATAAAAATTAAACAGAAAATTAAAAAAAAAAAAGAAAATATATTTTTAATTATTTAGAGAAACACTAGGCAGATTTTTCTGCTGGTAAGGAAAAAAAAACAACAAACAAAAACACATTTTAAATGTTTCATGGGTTGCATTGAGAAAACTACTCAGAATTGAATTCCTAACTAGCATAATTTTAATTCATTTTACAGCGGACCAGCTTGGTAATGATGCAATGAATTAAAAAAGGTTGTCTGAGAGGAAAAATGGATACAGTTTTGGTAAAGAGAGCATTAACAGAAGTGTTAGAAATCTTGAGTCGTATCAGGGCTGTTGCTCTAATATCTCTTGATTTACTAATCTCGAAACAGGCAAAACCTCATGGGTTCATGAGCTTAATGTTAAGGCACACTTCATCAGCTGTCCTGAGAAATGCAAAGATTTAAGAGGAAATCAGTTTTAGCCCCCATCCAAAATGTTGACACTGAATCAAACAGAGCATGAACTATATACACAGTTTTAATTAAAAGAAAAACTGACAAATTACCAACATTCTAGTGTTCAGAAGATGGTTATCTGTTACAGAAATATGTTTTCTAATGCACATGCTCTCATACATGAAATGGTTTCTAGATTTATTTTATTATAATTGTAAACCATGGCACAAACACTTAACCTTACCTACTTAAAAAATGTGAAATGTTTTCCAATTTCTCAGCAAGTCTGCCTCCTCCCCCCACCTTTGATTCCCAAAACGATGGATTGAAAAGGAAGAACAAATTTAGTACACAAGGTGACCACTGAAAAGATGTGGAAAAACTAAAAAATAAAAGTTAACCAGAAGGAAGTTGCTTACTGATTTTTATGATAAAAAATTAATCTAAAATGACTACCAGCCTTCCAAAGATTAATTGTCAAATTAAGTAGATAGACATACAGTGGTCACTGGATACCTGGGGGAATTAACTTGTTTAGTTCAGTGCACACAATTTACAAAGAGATCAGCTCCTCTGCCTCTGTGGAAACTCTGCATATTCCAGGGAAGGTGAAGGAGGTCCCATGAGGACTCAGCCACTGGTGGGAGCATCTGGAGTAAATAGTGTCTGTTTCCAAGGAGGTAAAAGTAAACTGGGGAGCAGAGCAAGTTGTTACTCTGTGGGGAATAATAAAAATCGGTTTTCTCTCATTTCCTTTGGACTGCTAAAAAATTAACTAAATATTTGGAGAGCGACTTTTCACATGGGCACGCAGTGATAGGACAAATGGGAATGGTTTAAAACTGACAGAGGGCAGGGTTAGATTAGATGTTAGAAAAGAATTGTTGGCTGTGAGGGTGGGGAGGACCTGGCACAGAGTACCCAGAGAAGCTGTGGACCCCTAGAAGTGTCCAAGGCCTGGCAGGACAGTGCTTGGAGCAGCCTGGGACAGCAGAAGGTGTCCCTCCCCATGGAAAGGGGTGGAATGAGATGGACTTTAAAGTTCCTTCCATGCCAAACATTTCTGGGGTTCTGTGAACTGGCAAAGCTTCCCCCATGGAGTAAGGGGCAGAGGAGAAGTGCTGAGAACCCTCTGCCAGGCAGGATCCTGCCACTCTGAGCTCTGCTTTGTGCACAGCCAAGGCAGCTCTGGAGCACCCAGAACTGAAGGACATCACTAGTTTTAATGAAGCCAAAGGGAATCCAGCACAATACTGTCCTTTCCCCATTATTCTTCGTTCCATTGTTCAAGCTAGCAGGGCTGGCAGCCTGGAAGGGGATGTCACTGCATAGCTCAGTGTCCTCGAGAGCCACTCTGGAGCACGGCTGAGGTCCATGAGGGGCTGTGGTGGCCCAGACAGCCTGGTATCTGGGCTGTGGTGAGGAGGGCAGGCTGACTCTGACAGCAGGAACCAGGGGCTGCTGCCAGTGGGCTTGTGGATGCTCCAAGAGTGCTGGTGCTGGGAGAGGAGCCATGTCTCACAGCAGGAACCTCTTTCCAGTGCTGCTCTCGCCCGTTTGCAGAGCTGCATCTTCCACTGGTGTGCCAGAAACACCCTTGGAAGCCAGTGCAGCCTCCCCAGGACCTGCAGGGCCAGAACTGATCCCAGGGGTCACTCCTGGCTTTTGTTGTTCGTGGGCTCTCTGTGCATCCCGCAGTGTCAGCATCAGGGTGGGCTGGAGGTTGTTCCTGCTTGACCATGCAGTGCATTTTTCTGGCCATTTTTAAAAGATTTTTTGTGACCTCTCAGGCCACTGGAGTGGCAGAAATTATTCCTGCCCTCCCTTTAAGAGCTATGTTTCCCTGATGTTAATCTACCCCATAAAAAAGCCCTTAAATATATACTGTGAGAAATGTTATGCCTACTTAAGCAAGATAGTTGCCTGTAATAGTGTGCCATAAAGCCATCTGAAATGTTTATTGTCTGTTCCTCAACTGCAGTTTTATTTCTTTTTAGCAGTTTTTGTATCTACAGGATTCTCTTCACTATGAAAGAGTCAAAAGAAATTTTTCCTTTTCCCTGCAAACAGACTCATTATTTGTCCAGCAGATCCTCCTGTCAGTGCAGATACAATTTTTTTCACAAAACTTCCACTTTCCTAAACTTTTTCCAGTAAAAAAAAAACATTGTTTAAATCAATAGCAAGCCTTGATATGATAGGCTTTAGAGGGCAGACTGACTTCCAAAGGAGCAGATAATGTTAAACAAGATGTCTTTTGTAAAGGCTTAAATAGGAAATCAGGGAAAGAAAAAGAAAAAAAAAAAGAAAAAAGGAAGAAAAAACCCCCAAGGTTAGGGGGTGGTAAAGATGTTGCTGCTGGATCTAACTCCAGAGGCACAATGTGTATTTCATTGCCACGAATAAACTGTATCCAGGGAACGAGCAAATGAAAGAGTGAGGACAGGAGATATCTTATTTTTGTTGTTTGTTTCCAAAGAGTCCACCCCCACATAGGTCACTTGGAATTCATTTGTCTACATCCTGGACTGCACGTAGGGGAAAAAGAAAAAATGCCTGGGATCTGAGAAAGAGGAATGCGATAGGGCATGGGAATCACAGCGTCACGGTGGCCACCAGAGCATAGTTTGGCTCGTCTTAAAACAAGCAAGCACCGTTGGACCTCTGTAATTCCAGCAAAGCAGCCGTGCTATCAGGCTACCTATCGGAGCCTGAATGCTTGAGAAAAACTGTGTGGGATTTCACCCGGAGCCTGGGGCGTTGCAGGGCTCTTGGAGCTGCTGCTTTCCTCTTGACATCCAGTACTACTCGGTGACCTCGGCAACAATCCAGTGTACTGTTACAGTTCATTTCAATAATTAAACAGTTCAGGGATGGCAGAGCTTTCTTGTTGTCAATAGAAAATCAGGGCTGCAGTTTGCTTTTTTTTTTTTTTTCTTCTTTCTCCCTTCCCCTTTCCCTCTGCTGAAATCCAAAGTGTTTGTTTTTAATTATATTAGCTAGAGACAATTAATTTCACAATCCAAAAAAAAAAGAAAATACCCCCACGTTTTGCGAGAAGGACTGGCAACTGGTAAATGCAATTATTATTGTAGCACATTTTCAAAGGAAGAGATCCTAGCTCCAACAAAGTCATATGTATAAAATTTCAGTCATAGAATATAGTCTCAAACAGCAGATTTACTCTGAAAGAGATGGGAACTGCTCTCCCATCTGGAGCTATGTTCTGTTCACGCCACGTGGACCCATTTGATACCCACTCTGAAAAAAAAACCACCAGCCAGAAAAATAGACCCCTGTCCCCCAGCTCCTCCAAGGAACTGCCTGATGTGCCCCTTTAAACTTGCCTGACGTAGAGATGATTAATACCAGCCCCTTTTTAAGCTCAGCCTCTCAACAACAACTTAAAAAAAACCCCTCTCTGTGCAAATGGCAGCATTTACATTTCTGCTGGTGGAGCAAAAAAAAAAAAAAAAAAAAGAAAATAATTCAACTTTATGTCTTGCAAAATTTCCTACAATTAAAAACCTATTTTTTTTGAGGTGCTGGCTGTGCCCCTTTCATTGCCCATCTGGCTGCCTCCCAGCTGCTCCCTGGCTGACTCCGTGCTCTGCCACCAGCGTGGCGGGAGCTGCCGCTCGCTGCCATCACCGGCCCTTGTTCCCAGCGTTGGTCCTGCAGGATTGTGGGGCCGCAGTCTGGCCTCACTTACACTGATTTACTTTTATGGGATTCAGTCAAAATGCTACAGATTTATGCTGCTGAGGCGAATAGCAAAATTTAACTCTTTGGGTCAGGAGCGCTGGTAGGGATTCAGGTCCTTAGGGAATGTTTTCTGCCAGCCCTGGTGACAACCATGCCAGCCCCTGCTGTCACACTCCCATTCCTGATTTACATGCCTCACAGAGCTTTTACCTTTTCCCATTTCCTACCAGTGTCATTGACATAAGAATATTAAACCAAAATATACTGAGGCATTGCTCCTTTGGAAGCAGTATCTGACATCCTTATTCCCACTGAACAGCGTTTCATTCCCCAAATAGCTGAATCCTTTCAGTGGGGCAGCTGCAGAGGGAAGGCCAGATCCACAGAAGGGTTTTGACACAACTATGTTTAAATGGTAGGCCTGGTAGATTATTTTATCTTGAGTCAGGAGTTAGTCTTTGCAGCCTGCATGGAGAAAGTCGGACATTGTGGATGGGGACAGCACAGTTCTGGGAATCTAACCAGGAAAATATTTTTGTTCAACAGCTGAAGCATCCTGACAGAGGAAGCATCCACTTCTTGGCACTGCACTGGGTCTCCCTTTCCTGGTGCTCCCCCCAGGCAGGATCCTCAGCAGCTACCCTGGCTGCAAGCAGCACCTTCATTGTGCAAGTGCCATCCCAGCCCACAAGAAACCCAGCTCTGATTTTCCAGAGGGACCCCAGACCTATGGAGCCCTTGTTTTAATCCAGTAAAAGGGAAACCTACATGGGTGGCTTGAATCCTTATTGAAGTAACCCAGGAAAGCAGAAGCTTGACTTAGTAGATTCGTATAGTGGTTTGTGTTGGAAGGAACCCTAAAGCTCATTTTGTCCCATCCTGCCTGCCATGGCTGGGACACCTCCCCCTAAACCAGGTTGCTCCCAGTCCTGTCCAACCTGGCCTGAACTTGCTGATACCTGGTATTGGTGGACAGTAGCTCTTGTGGGATGTGAGTTGTGGTAACCTTTATTTCCACACCCTTTTTGAGTCTGTCAAAAAACATTTTACATTAAAATAATCAACAAAAAGTAATCTATGGGTTCCAAGCCCCAAGTAACAGCCTTATTTTCTGAATTCTGAGCAGTATTTTCTGAATTAAATGTCTAAACCAGGAGTTAAACACAAATCTGGTTTTAAGCTGCAGGTGAGGTTCTCAGTTTGGCCTTTGCAGTTCACACCTCCAAGCTGACAAACTTCTCACCTCTTAATTTTTGTACCTGATGATCTTAGAGGTCTCTTCTAACTTTAACGATTTTGTGACCTACCAATCCAGCCTTAGGAGTGAGAGGTAGAATTATTCCCTGTGCGCACAAATTTGCAAAGTGGAGAAGCAGTTTCTAAAGGTGCAGCCACTTGTGGTGGAGCTGCTCTTGATTTCCAGGAGAGCTCCTCAGAACCTTGGAGGTCCATGTTGATCTATACCAACATCAGAAGGACCAGCCTTGCCCTTTGCCTGTGTTTCTGATTCCTCTGCTTGCTCTTTTTTTGGTGGGAGGAGAAAACCTTGCAAAGCTGAAATGAAATATTAAGCCTCATTCTTTCCAGGTAAGTACATGCCAAATCTCGCAACGACGTTGGCAGGCTCCCAAAGTTGCAAAATAATGAAGAAAACATTGAGTTTAGGACTCTGTGCCCATTTTAGCAACATTCCTTGTAAGTGCAGTTAAAGCTGCCACTGCTTTGACCTCAGGAAACACAGCAAATATACACTGGAGTGCTAAAAAATCACCTTGAAAGGGGATTGAAATATACTCACAATCTTATTCTTAGAAAATAATAAATAAATTCATTTTTAGGGGCCACTGGAGTCCTCATCTGCACATCCATGGTAGGTCAGGCCTGTCAAGCCCAGCAGGAGCTGAGGTGCCTGGGATTAAAAGTAGCTTTGAGCATCTCTTTGGGGTTATGCTGAGCTGATTTGGTCTGTGGACATGCTGTTTAACACTTGTTGATGTAGATTTTGCCCATATCTAGACCATCTGGGAGGCCACCTTTGCACAAGGCAGATCCAGGTCTTGTCTGCAGGATGGGACAAGAAAACAGTGTAGAGATGCATAAAGGTAGTTTAAGGACATTTGTGTCTTGCTGCCACTTGCTATTACCATTATTGATGAATGATGTTGTTGGACAGAGAGGCTTCTCAGCATGAAATAATTTTTGTTGTCCTTTGGTCTCCATTACCCTATTTTTTGCAGAAGTTAGTCATGACAGATGCAACTTTCCTGGCTCCAGAGGTAGTGAAAATAAAACATAATGCATTACAATATGTTATGAAATATGAAATATGGAATTCTCACACTGTAAGCCTGTTCTAGCTATAATAGGCTGAAACCAAAGGTTTTGAGCTCTTATCCTCGAGGATATTGCACAGTAAGGTAAAAGGTCTCAGAGGAAAAGCTAAGATCTTCAGAGTCGCTGCGGTGGCCTCATGCAGGCTGATTTCAATGATTTATTGTTCAAATTCATTTCCACCTATAAGGCAAAGGAAGAAACTTTGCTTTCTTTCCCATTTCAATTTTTTTTTTTTTAAGGCTACAAAAGAAAACACCAGAAACACAGAAGCCCCTGGTGGTACCAGCAGGAATGTTGCTGGTGCATCTGTGGGTGACACAGACTGTCCACACTTTTTTCCTGATTCAGTTCAGAAGAATGACATGAGCTGCGTGAACATCTGTTAGGAACTGCAGCTGAGGAAAAAAGAAATTCTCCTTGGGACACACCATGGAGCAGAAAACTTGAACCTACTGCCATCGGTTTCAGTGGTAGGGGCTCAGACCCACTGACCTCGGGTTGTCCCCTCAAAATAGACTGGGAAACCAGAATTTTGTAGTTAGGTGGTTATTTCTTCTGGAGCCAGGAACTGCAATCCTAATGACATGATTACAGCACTGAAAAGTGATCTAAAGTAATAAAACAGAGGATATTTACCTTGAGGACAGTTGTGTTTTGTTATATATTTAAGAGAAATAACATGCTTGGTTAAAATACTTTTAACACATAGGATTTTTTTTTTTTTTTAATATGTAAAGGTTTCCAAGCAGAGTGACTCATGAGAGCAACACTCCAATTCCTGTTTTGTGAGCTGACTCTGTAGATGTGTACAGAGCTGCGGGGAGCACAGGACCTGCTGCAAACATATTCCTACTTATTAATCAGCAGCTTTAACTTTGTAGTGCTTCAGAGTTAGTCATATTTTCAGTGTTTTTCTCCTATGCTTCTGGTTGTGATAAATTTTATTGACAGTGAGCAGGAGTTTATTATTGTTTGTTGATTGCTGGGCAGAGTATTCAGCAGGGGTAAGGTTGAGACATGGAAATAAGGAAATGAAATAAGGAAATAAGGAAATGAGACTGGGCAAGGACTTCTTATTTACAGGTGCCTCTATCTGCTGCTGCACTCCATTTAATCACTTTTGAAAGCCTGGATAATTCTAGCTTAGGACAAGTGAGGGTTCCTGATTCCATTCCTGCAGTGAGGAGGCACCACAACCTCAGTTCTCTGTTGATTGAAGACTTTCTCCTACTTTGCATTGCAAATATCTGTATCACTAATTCAAACCCACCAGCTTTTCCCCACTTTTTATCTCTCCAGTTTTCCCTTTAGCTGAAATAATGTTTGCTTCTTCCAGGCCTTGAGACCAATACCAATAAGTTCACTAAAAATGAACAGGTTTTCTTGGAGCTTCAGCTAAAGTGAAGCTGTTGTGTTGGGTGGAATGAAATTTTAGACACTCACGATAGATCACAGTTCATGAAGCTTTTCCTAATTTTCTGTGTATGTCTGTTTTTTCTGTTTCTGTCTAGACTTAGTAGATATAGTTGAATTATGGATTTAACACCTGGCTAAATCCTACTAACCTTCAGAAAGTTTTGCCCAAGTTTATTTAACAAAAAAAGCCAACTCCCCCAAGCACAACTAGAAATCACTAGAAAAATATAAAAAGCTGTGATTTATACTGGATATCAGAGGAAATCATCTTATCCCCTCTGATATACAATCTATGAATGTAGAAAATTTTGGCTGACTCATGAGAGTCTCAGAATGGCACTAGATGTTGACAGATATATTAAGAAGAGCTAAGCGATTTTTTGTACCAAAGCAGAGAAAGGGGAGATATGTTCATTAGTTGTTGGTGAAATTACTGAAAGCCCTGCAATAAAGTTTGGTAAACTTTTTACCTTCCCTAATCACGGGCTTACCTGGGTCACAAGCATTAGTCATGGATATTCATTGCAAACTGCAAGCTCATAAAAGACAGCATATGGCAGCCCCAAATTTCTTGCTATATAAAGTTAAATTCACAGTAATAACATCTGTGCAGAATTTAGAGCCCCACCAATTAAAGTGAGGTCAATGTGCTGAGACAGAGATTGATGGCATTCTGCAAATCTTAAACGACAAGTTAAATAGGTATAAAATAAACAAACAACTTTATTTCTTATTACAGAGCAGACAAGCGGGGTGAGAATGCTGAGTGCTCAGTAATGAGGGCCAAGAGGAGCTGGGCAGTGCTGTGGGCTGTGGCTGGGCTGTAACTCAGCAGCGAGGGGTGCACATGGAGCACTCTTGATGCCTTTTTCTTGCTGGTATAACACAAGTTACAAATAAAAACTGCTGGGCAGGACCCTGAAGTCCCAAACAGTGAAAGCTGGGCTACAAAAGTGTTGGAAGAAAGTGAAGGCAAACGAGGAGGGGCTGTGGTCACTTGGTCTGTTCAGCTGGAGGAGATTCAGCCTGGTCTTCCCCCTTCAAAGGGGGAAGAGGAGGGCAGGAATAGGGTATAGGCAGGGTATAGGCAGGAACATCTCCATCATAACTCGGGTTCTAGATTGTCTCTTTTTCTTAAACGGGGGATGTAACTTTTCTAAAGTGATTTTCTGCCTTAAGTTTTCAGTGTGTGATGCAATATTTGCTGGAAGAAAGAGTTAAATTGCAAGTGGTGACTAAAATCACTGTAATTGAGCTGACCCTGCCATGGAGCTCTTCCTTTGAGTCAGTTTGTCATGTTGCACTTGAAATTTAGGAAGTTCTTGTGAATAAAAGCAAAAATACTGGAGATAACTTCTGATTTAAAAAGGTGGAATTTAATAGGTACTTATCCAAATCTGCAAGTAAAACTTAAAGGGTTTAAACCAACATGAACTCAAAAAGTTTAAATGATGCCTTTACCTGAAGCCTGGGTAGCTTCTGTCCTTTTAGTGCAGATGTGACCAAAGAGATTCAGCTCAGACTTTCCCAACTCACAGCCAGGATTTTTGCTCATGGTTTTCCACAATGCTGCACATGAACATCTGAAGCAACATTTCCAACTCTATGGCAGGGTAGGGGGAATGGGAAGGAAAGGGAATATATGTTTTGCTCAGTTGTGAAGCTGGAGACAAGGAAACTTGTGCTTGTTTGGGTTTTTTCCCCATGCAGTGAGAAAAACATGCAAATGAAGTGTGAAAGAGAAATTATTCTGAAAGCAGACGGGAGCAGCATCACTGAAAGAGCAGGGCCATCAAGAGAATCCCAAATCCAGGGCACAGCTGAGAAAAATCACAGAAAGCTGGAACTAACACCACCACATTGATGGGCAAAGGTGATATTTCAAAGGTAATAATCAATTACAAATAGACCTTTCTTTTTTAATTCTATGGAGATAATTTGGAATAGGATGGGTGAAGAAAGCTGTCATATAATTTCAAAAACCTGCTAGGTCACCATTTCTCAACAGCCAAATCCTGCTCTTGTGTGTGTCCAGTCAGACCAACCTAAATCATGTACTCATGATTTAGTCATAGAGTTTTCTGTTTCCAAAGCAGGAAAAAGGCTGAAATACCTTGTTGGAAGGAGAAGCTGGGCAAGGGAAATATGTTCTGCTTCAAAAAATGAAACCATGTGTGAACAATGGAAATGCTGTACTGGTTATCTTTAAATCAATGTATTTATCAGCACCATTTCTTCACCGAGGGTTTTCCTGGCAAGCTCTTTGTTATCATAAAGGAAACTCA
Organism: Cinclus cinclus; assembly: GCF_963662255.1. NCBI lineage: Eukaryota > Metazoa > Chordata > Aves > Passeriformes > Cinclidae > Cinclus > Cinclus cinclus. The sequence continues at coordinate 26,291,625 of NC_085054.1, forward strand.
TGGCTGGCAAATCTGTGTGGTGGTCATTCACTAAAAATGAGAATTTAGTGTCTTCTGGCACTGTATCAATCTCCACTAGAGCCTTATGTATAAACTAACCCTGAATATTGACTCAGAATTTGGAAGAGTAAATGCATTTCTTAGCTTAGAGATGAGCCTGAGCTCTTTTTTCCTCCTGTAAAGAATAATAATGTCTTATTTAGAAGAACCTGTAATGTTTCTGGCCTGCACTCAGTGCCTTGTACAGCTGAAAGACTGGATTTTGTTAAGCAAGGAGAGAGACTTTTCCCAGCTTGGGAGTCATCCAGGGAAAAATAGGTATGGCATGGAAGTATGCAGGAAAGGCAATAGGTGATGATATTCTTTTGACTGCACTTCCCAGCCAAGATTGTATCATATTTCCTGGATATGAAGGAACTTGGAACTGGGGAATTATCTGATGGATTTATGACTTGGAAATGTTTTACCTGGTGTGCCAAAAGCCAGGAGTTTAAAGGAGGTGTCTTTTATTTTATTTTTTTTTTTTTTTAAGAAAGGTTCTGCTGGAAGTGGGTGAACTCAGTCTGTGGAGAGCTCAGCTGGGTGCCAATGGGGACATCCCCAAGGCATGGCCCCAAATGCTGCCAGGACTGGGTCAGCCTCCTCTGTGTGAACCTTCTGCCTACAGGGCTCCTCATTTTACTAATCCCTGCAGCAATTTTGGTGGCAAAATTGCCTCAGGTCCAAGGAACAAGGGTAGACCTGGAAGCTCTTGAGTAATCTGTGACACAGCCAATGTCCCTTGTGCTGTCCCCATTGCTCTTGAGCAGCTCAGTCCCCAAAATGGGGCTTGCAGTGCTCAGCTCTTTCTCTATTTTGTTTCTAAACAAGGATTTTCAGCCTTTGAACTAAAACCAGCCAAACCCACCCTAGCAACTTTCAGATTGAAACAACCACAATAAAGGGAATTTCATCCAGCTACACATGTAATTCACAGGACTTTGCATATTTATGTTCAGTAAAGAGACCACCAGCTTTGGAAAGGTAGAGGTGTTGCCTGTTTGTGTGCAGAAAACAGCAGTTTCCTTGATTTCTTTCCATTGTGATGCAGTTTCCATGTGAGTTGTGCCACCTTGTTTCAGTCCCCCCCCCCAAAAAGGTGTTTTAGTGGACAGTAAGGCCTCTGCTATGCTTGTTTGCTGGGTGTTAATTAGTTAATTATTAAAAGGGTGTTGTTCAAGGGGAGGCAATGTTTGCCAAGGTGGCGTTGAACCAGCAAATCCTAAAATTCTAAATCTGAAAATTTCATATGAAAATGTTCATTATGACTCAATTTTGTGGGGTTTTTTTTTTTTTTTTTCAAAGGTGTCTCTATTCAGTCACGCACCAGCATTTGAGAAGAGCCTGGCCAGCACCACACATGATCAGAAATGGAAATCCTGAGCTCAGCTAGTGGTGACTGGAAGAGTTTTGGCTGGATGGTTCACAAAAAGCTTTGTGTAGTCTCAGGTTCATGATGGAAAAGTTTGACAAAGCAAAAAAAAAAAAACAAAAAAAAAAACCAAAAAACAAAAAAAAAAAACACTTCAAAAATGTTCTTCATGGTTATGCTGGGGATTTGGTTGATTTTTTTTTTTTTAAATTTCTGAATTTAAAACAAAAGGATTGAAGGTTTTCCTGGCTATTATTAACAACTTAAGCATAATAATTCAATATACAATTTTATGCATAATTTAGTATACAGTGCCTTTTATACATGCAAAATCTTATTTTATACATGCACAATGTTATTTTATAAATGAATAATACTATTTTGTACATATACAGATGTAATCATGTCACAGTGCCCTGTTCAGCAGATACATTCCTGGCTTCCAAGCTCCTCAAAATGAGTTCAACCTGTGTGGCCTTGAGCACAATGGCAGACAGGCATTTTTTTTATTGCTGATTCCAACTCTCATAAATTCTTAACTTGCTTAGAACTCGCCAGATTAAATGAAAGTTACTGTAATTAGGGATTTATTAAAACATGAATCCTTGACCCAATAGAATATAATAACTCATTTGTTTCAAATAAGGCCTCTTTAATTGTTCCATCATTGGCCTAAGCAGCCTGTGCAGTGCAGAGTCACGTGTGTTCCACAAATCCACTTGCAAAATGCTCTGTGAAATTTTTGGTCCCCACACCGCTCTATAGGCAGAAGCCCCTAAAACAAAAAGTGTAATTTTAATTAAAAATTCAAGCACCGAAAGCCCTGATTATTCTGCACTACAAAGGAAAAATCTGTCAAAATACTTATTTTATATATAAGGCTCTATACTAACTTTTTTTTGTGAACAACTTTCCCCTCTCTGTATCTTCAAAACCATTAGTTATTTATTTACAGTCCTATAGAACAAGACTGGAAAATCTTGTACCATGGAACTACAAATAGATATTTTTAAAAGATATGAAAATTGTTCCCAAATCAGGTCTATATAAGGCACTAATCAGCCGAGAGACATTTTGCAGGGGAATATAAATGGCAGAAAATAATTCCTTTTGAAAATGCAAAGAAATCTGAGACTACACACAAACAATGCAGCCAGAATGAAGGAATTAAAGGAATTACCCATTCCTCCTCCCCATCTTTAAAATAAGCCTTCTCTCTCTCTCTTTTTTTCTTTTTTTTTGGCTGACTGTAGAAAGCATATTCCTATATTTGGGTCCTGTTTCCCTCTATAAGAATAGTCCTACAAGGAATTCCCAATAACACAGCGTTGCAGTTCTACAGTATATTAGTGTTGGAAAGTGTTATCCAATGGGCAGATGTTAACTTAAAGTGCACATTGTTTGGAAAAGGAGTTAATTAACAACTTATTAATTGGATAGAAAGTCTGAAACTGTTGTACTTCTAGCAAATACATAATTTTCTTCAAGTATTATTAAAGCGTTTTTGTTGTACCTATTAAAGATTCTTGTCTCTAAGTTAATTTCATTATGCTAATAAGCTATCATCGTTACAGAACCTAAGCTTTGATCCATGTTAATTGTCGTGATCTTCAAAGACAAAGTCACCACTTACTTTAAATGAATTTTACATCTTTTTAAAGAATCACACGGAAATTAGGGGAAGTAATTAATTTTTTATTATGTGTCTCAATATTTTTAAGGGAGGAAGTCAATGGTATTGGCTAGAATTCATTTTAACATTTAACTAGGGAAAACAGCATGAGGCGAAAAAACGTTCAGATGCAAAAGATTAAAGAAAATTTGAAACTGGGACCTAATTTGTCTTGATAAACTTTGGTGTTTAATATGCTTCTTTTGTTCTCAGTGTGAAACTGCAGGGTTTTGATTTGTAAAAACTTTTGAAGAATTAATTCTTTCTAATTTTTATTCCTTTCTTTTCTTTCCTTGTACTTGGAGACAGTGGAGTTGACCTTCAAACTATAACAATTTTAAATATCTGTGAATATACAAGGTTAAATCTATTAGTGGTCTGAGATTAGCTGTTCTACTCTTGCAAAGTGTGTACCTTCTGCAGCAAATTTTGTCTTCTGGTGAATGATAGCAAGCTTACATGGACCCTACAAGTTTTCAGCAAATAATAGAATATGTGTTGTAAGTGATCTGTTCCTCTTTAAGTGTTGGTTATTTTAACCCTTTGATGTTACACAAAGCTCAGCTCTCAGTCCATAAGGCATTTTTCTTGTTGAGATCAGGACCTAAATGTTTGCTTTGTCATCGCTGCTGGAATTGAAAATTGGCAGCTCTCCTTTAGCTTTTTCAGACCTCTTTTGCAAAAAAAAAAAAAAAAAAAAAAAAAAGGAAATAAGAATGTAATGGAAAATGTATAAGAAAAAAAGAGAAAAGACACAAAAGTGGAAAGGTTGTGCTGTGTTTTCCTGACAGGATTCACTATTTAAAGCCCTGCTGTCTCTCATACTTGCACAGTACAAGTACCCTGTTGCACTAGAAGTGAGAAGCTGTACCTTTTAAAAAAACAGCAGACAAAAGTAATTTAAGGATGGTAGCAGTGATTGAACCAACAGCCAGATTTGCCCACTTCCTCCTCCCTGGTTAGCAGCACATAAGTGTTGTAAATGCAAGAAACCCTCAAGCTTGAGCTGAACCTCAGATTTCTGCAGCAGACAGGTGGTGAGCTCAGCGCCAGGATTTTTCAACATTAATGCTGAACTCATTTAGACAACACCAGGCTTGAGTGACCCTCATCTGGATTTAACCTCTGCTCTGTCAATCCACAGACGTACTTTCAGATCCCAACATCAGTTTTGCTTTTTTTTTCTTTTTAATTTTTTTTTTTTTTTTTTTTTTTTGCATAGACGACTTTAATCATTAAGCAGCTTTCATAACTGGAGCATATACATGTGCTGCTCAGTGCTCTTTGATTTGTAATCTCGGGTTCTGCCCAAATAATCCCCAGCGCCTGAGTGAATTGAGCTGAAATTCAAAATTCTTTGATTGAGAGTGTAGTGATGATTTGGCACAGGATTCTGCTGCTTTTCTCATTTTGTAGCAGGGGCTTTAGTGTGTTAAAAGGACAGATGTGTTATTCATTATCTTTATTATTAGTAGTAGTAGTGTTATGGTTGGCCTCAATGGTCTTGGAGGTCTTTCCCAAACTAAATGATTCTGTGATTCTCTTATTTTAATATTTGGGAATTTGCTCCAGTTAATAATTTTTATATGAAACAAGTTTTCTATGTTTATTATATTTTTATTTCAGATTTTAGATGTCATTTTTAATTAAGTTCAGATATAAAATATTTATAATTCTTCTGTTTTGATGCCTTTCTGAAAAACCTCAGGTTACAGTGGTATAGGGCATAGCACAAAGGGAAAACCCACACTGCTGTAAGAGAAGCAAGAGTTTCCTCACCATTTTAAAAAATAAATTTAATAAAGGAAGGTAGTGGCTCCCAGACTATCCTCCCCTTGCCTGAGCAACTGAAAGGTGCAATTCTCCCTATCACATCTTTTCTTAATAATCATAACATCCCATAAATGTTTATGTAAATACACAGTTTAAAGGACTCATCCCAGCAGCACTGTGGTTGTCAAGTGAGTCATTTTTTCACCTGGCAGGATGATGTTGTAAGGCTCAGTTGTCTTAACTAATCCTGGCTAAAAAGCAAAATTCTGTTTTGTAAGAAAATTCCTGGCCAGCTCTAATCTTAACCTCTTGCATGTCTGTAGCTTCTAAATCGATGTCACAGTTGTAATAGCTTTGAAAACCCATATGTTTGTAAACTAAATAAACCTTGATATTCAAAGGAGATGAAGACAAGAATTACATCTCTTGGCAGTGGTGCTCTGAGCTCCGTTTCAACTCGTGTTGGCTCCTCATTTTTATGCCCGTGCACCACGCCAAATCTGCCTTATCTATGCAAACATATTAACACTGGCTGTTTGCTAAGGCTGCGATGCATCAGCCTCTTATCTGCAGTTCTGACCCTAATGTTACATAATAACTCCGGATCGGTATTTCTTGATAGTTCACTGGGACCGCCTTCGCATTCTCAACTCTTCACTGGGAGCTGCCTCTCCTACCCACTGACTAAATCAGCTCCTGGCTGCTCTCCGCCAGCTAAGGCAGAGAGCCTGCCAAATTGCTTCCTGCTCAAAGATCTCCGTATCCTTTCTGTGCCACGGGCCATCACCCTGCAGCTCCAGCATTTTACCCAGGTAATTCTCCCCATTGTATTAAACTTTACATGGTTTGGCTTTTGTGATGCAACCCCAGATCTTCCCAATGTTGCCCCAAACCTCTCCTCATCCTGTTTTCCACACTCTGTCATTAGACAGGCTTTAATACCTTAAGCAAATGGGTGTTCTATTAACGTGTGAAAAAATTCTGCGCTAAACATAATAAAAATGCCACCCTAAATATCATATATGAATGCTGATAAATGTTCCTAATACTGCCTACTAAGTCAATTAATGCTCAAAGAAGAAAATAAATATTTGTCATCACTTCTATCTGGCCAAAATCTTCCTTTAGGGATAGCGTACCATCTTCCTTTAAAGTATATAATTGCTTTAATTATCTTTTGGCCTATCCACAAAAGCTTGGTTCCATCTCTCTCCCCATAGTGTCCGAAAGAATATGCAAATTCTGTTCATTCCAGCTCAAAAAAAAAAAAAAAAAAAGCCTGAAAGAATCTCCTTTAGCTATTTAGGAAAGGCTCAGAAAACTTTCCTAAGCATGGCTGTGGTGTATGCCAAGAACTTTCTTATTTGTGGAAGATGTCCCCAAGCTCTTTGCTATTGTTCCGAGGTCTTGCCCTCGCCCAGTCTGGCTTCTCAGCATTCCTGTTACGGCTCGGTTTATCCCCCATACCATCTACAATGTGGAGCCTGCAAGCATAGGAAACTGAGTCAAGCCCTTTAAACCTTCCAGGCTCAGTTAGGAAGTCCAAAGAATGAAATGTAGGAGTTTTTAGGGTTTTTCTCCTCTTAATGCAGAATTTGCAGGATCCAAGAGCTTTTATCATTTCTCACTGCTGTAAATGTCTGGTTAACAGCCTCCAAGAAAACTCGGGAAAGCAGAGGGTAGAGGGCTTTGGGAGGCTGGCTCTCCCAAACTTTCTGTTTCCAACTCACCTTTTGTCTGATACAACTGAAAAGAACCCCAGAATCCCTGGACATGTCAGGCAATGGGCCTGTGTGATATTTAGAGTTGGTCTCTACTGCAAAATGTTCATACTGCAACTTCTCAATTCTTTCTCCTTTTTCCTCCCTGGCTATTAAAAATTCCACTTTTAATGCAAAGCAGAGCTAGAGTTCTGTGACCACCCTATGAGCACAGCAATCTGTAACTCAGTTATAGGAAATAATTCCCTTTAAACAAGACACTGAGGACATGATCCAAAGCAGGATTTCCAGTATTCCATGACCTAGCTGACAGCTGGATTGACCTGCTTATATTATGCTCAAAAATAAAACAGAAAATGATCAAATTTTCCCATGCATTTGTGAGAAAATATAAATGAAAAGAAGTCAAAGAGCAGCTTCTGATGCTCAGTGGAAGTGGCCCCCACGTTGGATAGATTCGTACAGGATTCCAGCACCTGGAGCTTAGAACTTTTCATCTTGAAAACTGTGGTTGGTAACTGGGTATTACTCCCTTTTTTATCTCTCTGAGAAATGAATGGCGTTCTGAGAAAAGCCCTTCAATATCCCTGTTTTCCAGAGCAGTTGATTATGAAAATGAAGCTTGACTCAAGACTTGCTGTGGGAATGTTATTCAAGCACTGGTTAAGTGCCAGAATGTGTTGGGAAGGAAGAGTTTCCAGAAAAATATCGCCCTGATTAAAACCTGATTTGACTGAGTTTTCTCTATGCAAAGGGTTACCAGAATAGTAAGACAACGTGGTTAGTCAGATTTTCCTTCCCTTACTTGATCATTACCAGTGATGGTTTTATTGCTGCTTTTTGAATGATTGTTGTAAAAACTCATCCATGAGCTACTTAGGTACCGCTTGCCTCACTCCGCACATGATATGTTAAAAGTCTTGTTGATGCCTGTCCTTGTTTGGCAATTTTTCCACAATACCCTTTTATTCTTTATAATACATTTAATTGGATATATGAAGAAAAGATGGGAAGAAAGCCATAATACCAATGGGATTTTTGCTCCCTACATTATGTTCTTCATGAAGCCACCCTTGTGGCTATCAACAGAAAGCAGCCTGTCAAAGGACAAAATTAAATCAACAGACAGGAGATGACAATAAGAAATGCTGCTTTGATAATTTAAGGGATTATACATTTTTATTTCTTTTATAAGGCCGTTTGTAAAGTTCATAGGTTTGGTTCTTTTTAAAAGATAATAAATACTTTGGGCAGACCATATTTGATAGTAGTTGAGTAAGATCTTTAAAAATGGCCGTGGCCATGCTACCACTCCATAAATATTGACAGAACAAACACCCACCATGGGATTTCTGTGAAACAAGGCTTCTTTTTTGTTCTCTCTTAGCCATGGATGTGGTTAAAACACCCTACTGTATTCTGCGAGTGCTGTCCTACTCTTGATAGGAGATCATAAGATGTTGGGGTTAACTGTCAAATGCTTTACTCTTCTAAAGACCTCTGCCTTTTAACTAAATGCTTGCTTATCTTTCTAATTTAACATAGTCCCACATTCTTTTTGTAGTAATTTTGGACTATCTGATAACATATAATGGAAAACATGTTTATGTCTTCCACTAGTTCTTCTTGCATATTTCAAATGCTTAGAACAACAATTTTCAGAAGCTTTCATTAAGGTTAATTTAAAAACTACATTAAATACAAACAGATTTTCTCACAAACAAAATGCAATGTGTACTTAACAGACTTCTGTATGTTATATTTGATAAACTACCTCATATAAATGCAAATTCTGACTTTCTGCCAGAACAAGGTGGTACAGAAAATATTTCTATTAAACAAATAATGCTGGGAGAGCAAACTTCAAGTTATGGTATGTTACACTGAGAAAGAAGTTGTTTTTTTTTTTTTTTTTTACTGAGGTCAGATATATATTTATTTTATTTGCTCTGAGTACTTTGCTACCTCTACACTAGAGATGATATAGCACAGCTCTTTAGAAAAGCAGGTAAATGTACACATAGGATAAATATCCATTTTGAGCCCATTCCTATGTTAATGTTTGGGTCTTTCTGGTTCCTTTTACTTTACAGAACAGCAGCATGGGAAGATGTCATGCTCTGAGCTGAATGACAAAACTGGGCCAGAAGGGTTGGGAAGAGGAGGAGCTACCCTCAAACCTGGAATTGTGAGGTATTATCTGAACACAGAGCTTCGTATGCATTTTCCTGGGTGCCAGCTCATCGTGCTGCTCTTGGATAACTTCACTTGGTGAAGGAGCATGAAATATAAAGCTGCCAGAGGCGACTCTAAAGAGCATAAGATGGAAACAAATTGAGTCACCACCAGGAGGGATGACATTGTTGGTGGAAACTGGGACACCCGCACGAGCCATTGTTCACTGCACCTCGTCTGGTTTATGTAGCTCGCTGAGTTGAAAGCTGGATCGGCGCTAACCTTGGGGTTGGAGGGGGATTGGTGCCATGTGGTTTCAATTGTCCATGGATGCTTTCAGCTCGTACTGCCAGTAATGAGCTGTCCTCCTGGTCCTCCCACAGCCGTGGTGTTGTCCCAGCTCACCCTGATGGGGCTGTGGTGAGCACTGTTTCCTGCTGTGGTCCCTTTCAGAGGGAGCTGCTCTGCAGTCTGCTGGGACAGAGGGTTTATTTGCTCTTCCCTCACTCCCAATAGCAGCAGCTGCAGAGAAGTTTTCCCTGAATACATTCTTCTGTGGAAAAGGGCTTTTTTTCCTTTCTTGAGCTGGTTCCCTTCCTGACTTGGTCTGACACTGCTTTTGGTCCAATTGTGGGAATACCTGAGGCTGTGAGTTGTTCTCTTGTGCTCTTTGTCATTTGAAGGTTGTGCAGAGTGAAGCTCATACTGGATTTACCACCTATCTCCGCCCTACTGGTGCACACAGCTCTTGTCTGGGAATGTTTTTTGTGAACATGGGGGTGATGACACCCACAAAAATAGTGAGTGATCACTCCAACCACCACCAAATTACAGCCATGCCTGAGGCAAATTACAACAGCTTTCTGACAGTGTCACCATGCTATCTTTGTGACAGAGATGGAGATAGTGAGAATTAATTAATCAGTCTTTGATTAGGAAAAAAAGGAGGGGGAAATCCTTGTGCTATGATTCCAGTACAAAAATACATGAAACTGGTGAGGTTTTTGTTTGATGTTACTTCTCGAATGTAGGGCAGGCATATGTACTGCAGTGCTCAGGGTATCACGGCTTCTGTCTTGGTTACCCACCCCTGATGGACCAAAGGGGCAAGGGACCCTCACTTTATAGGAAAACACAGGTTCAACAATAACACACGAGACTGATGGAGATGTTTTTACTCTCACAGTGCAAAAACTCTCTTATTCAAAGGTCTTGCAAGTCTCAGGTACAATCTGGTTGGCTGGAGACAACCCTGTCTTCTTTACAGTCCCGGGGGTGAAATTTTGTCTTGTACTCTTTAGACTGATGGCTAAATCTAAGAAATTGATCTCTTATGATAAAACATGAACTACATGGTGCCAGTGTCTGACTGGAATTATAATTATCTAAGTAGATTCATTTGTATCCCTTTCATAGCAGCTTTTCTCTGGGCACAAGATTTTTCTGTGGGGCATGGGAAGAACTAAATTAATCTTATAAAGAGGAAGGGGTTTACACTGAAATCGATAGTTACAGAATTAACTGGGTAAATGACTTTTTCTTAATTCTTTCTCTTCTCAGAAGATGAAGTTTTGATGGGTACACAAATCCAATGGCTGCCAAAAAGCTGATATCACATGAAATATTTCATCTCAGCTGTGCTGAGCAAATCTGGACTTCGGTATTAGTGAAAACTGAGAGTGTAAAAAATGTCAGTGTTTAAGTGGGGGAAAATGCCCTATTCTGGTTATTAAATATGGGTAACTAATGAAGTCATGTTTCTAAAAGATGTTGTCACTTCAGAAAGAGCTACATGTCTCTCCTGGGCTGTTTTCAATATAAGCTATATATACAGCTTTAGGATTGGATTTTGATAATTCACAAACACAGGGTGTTTGTGTTATTTCAGATAAACAAAGCATTGGGTTGCACAGGCAAAAGCAGTAGGTGTGCAACAGTGTTGACATTTCTGATACAGGCTCAGCGTCTGGTTTCACCTGCAAACCCCAGTGCCCAATTCCCAGGCCAAGTTCATTTCCCTTTGTGTACCTTCAGTGCCCAGAGCTCTCAGATTTTCACTTTCATTCAGCCAGGTGGAAACAATCTTCTTCTCACTACCAAACCTTCATCTTAATTTCAGCTGTTCTTCAGCTGCGTTTAGGGGATGCAACCCCAAAGATGCTGCAGGGCTCCCAGTCCAGCCATAGCACTTCTTTTACCACTGTAATGACAGTGGTAAAACCTTCTCACATGCAATTCCCAGAAATGAATTGTACCAAGAGCATCTATAAAAGCTGCAGCGTCCCTGTAAAGAGCACATAATGTCATCATTTTTCAGTGGGTATCTTCTCCAAAGGCAAATAATCACTTTTCCATTAATGGTTGGACTGAAGCTTTTCCCTTCATTCCTATTTCAGCAAAGGTTAGGGGCAGAACATTTAACATGTATATGGGGATGCTACAGGGTGACTCATGTGGCTTCCCACTTCAAATGTTGAAGGCAATATAGTACAATATAGTATAGGATTTTTTTTTTCTCTCTATCCTGGGGACTATTTTCTTTTTTACTTTTCCCCTTCACTCATTACTCCAGAATTTTTTACAAGGGCATGTAGTGGCAGGACAAGGAGGAAGAATTTTAAACTAAAAGAGGGGAGATTTAGGTTTGATGTTTGCAGGAAATTTTTTGCTCAAAGATTTATGAGGCCCTGGCATAAGGTTCCCAGAGCAGCTGTGGCTTCCCCTGGATCCCTGGAAGTGTCCAAGGCCAGGTTGGATGGGGCTTGGGACCTGGGATAGTGGAAGGTGTCCCTGCCCATAGCAGGGGGTTGTAATGAGATAATTTTTAAGGTCTCTTTGAACCCAAACCATTCAAGTCTTCTGTAATTCTTTGCTGGGCACAAGCCACAGTAGCACCAGATCCTGGCTTATATCAGGTTCAGTGAATAATTTATACCAAAACTAGTGTCAGCACTGGAGTGTCCTTTCTCTAAGTGCTATTAACCACCTTTATTCAGAGATACCATGGATGAATGCTGCTTTGATGAGAAAAGGAAATATTTTAGCAGCCAACCTTTCAACCATGTGCTTTTAGTTTAAAACACACATATCTTGCCAAAGTCTCTCTAACCTGTGGACTCACAGAGTTACAGAAAGTTAAATTATAAATACAGATATGTCAATACCAGCTGTAAGTCTGCTCCAGGACCATCATGTTTGACTTCATATACTGTCTACTAAACCACTGTAGGACAGAAGTTCTGCTGAGGGGAATCCGGATGTAGCATCAACACCAGGCTTGTCACTGGCTTCCATGGTGAGTACCTGGATTAACATCTGAGACACCCATGGCATAGCTGTCCCTCATTCTGAACATGCCTTTTGCATTTGGGAACTTCCTCCTGGATTTCTTTTACTTGTTGACATGGGAATGTCAAAACATGGCAACTAAATCCCAGATCAGTGTTAAAAGTTTCAATTTCAAGCTCTCCCTTTATCCTGTCTACTTGCAAGCACCAGGTCACGGCTACTGCAAACCCTTTTTTTTTTCTTTTCTTATTTGTAGCAATCAAAATCAGAGTCCTGAGAGCTACAGATTATTTTATGTTGGATGTTTCTCTCTAATTTGTCTAATTCGTCATTGGCCTCAATTAGCAACAAGCTCCTGTGTCAGATGTAACTTGTGTCCATCTAGGAATTGTGTGGGAGAACCTTCACCATTTGGAGCACCAAGGGCCAAGTTTAACTTTCTTTATGCTACGTGTTAGCAATCCTCAGACTTGGAACCACTGGGAACATATACATGCATTTAGTTATTTCCAGGCTCATTATTTCACTGTAAAACTTTACTTTTAATAAATTCTTCCCTGTCTAGTAATTTCACGTGTGTACAAGTTCTGATCTCAAACTGAGGTTTTAATTTACTGGGTGTTTTTTTCTGTTAAAAAATAAGAGCCTGCTTTTCATTGCCCAGTGCTTTAAAAAATTACTTGTGTGTACTCCTTGCTACAATTTAGGGTATTTATGAATGGTTCTACATAAAAGGAATGAAAATAACTAATTATAATAATACCACTAAAAGCCATGGCTGGCTAGAAAGTGGAAATCCCTTCCCATTACATATTTTCTGTTTTTAGAAAAGAAATTAATCCAACTCTTGGATGAAAATTGAAAACCACAACATTTTTCATGTAAAAGGATTTCCAAAAATATAATATTTTTAGAAATTTGCAGTTTAAGTTTCTGATAAAACTGACATTGGTTTAAAAATTTTAAACAATTAAAAAGAAAAATGTATTTTAGTGACAGAGAGAGAAAACTCATCAAGTCAAATATTGTTTTCCTTTTCATGGAGAGGACATTTTCTATTAGAAAAGTAATTTTGACAGAAAAGTTTTGATATGGTCTACTAATTAAAGCATCTGTTGCACCCAGCTGGCTTAAGGTAAGAGCAGCTATGACTATGGAGCAACATTTGCCCAACCCGTTCTTTCAGCTCATGCAGAGAAGAGCCATCATAACCCCCAAGAAATAATTCCAAGTGTCCTAGCCATGAGCCAGACCTTGTTCTTGTCCAGTCTGTGTCAAAAAGGAGGACTGGGACATCCCTATGGCAGAGGAAATGGTCCATTTTCCTGTTAGCATCCAGCAGAGAGACACCACATTGTTTATCATCAGGATTCAGCAAGAGGTGAGATCAAGAGCTGCTCAGTCACCAGAAACACAAAGACCAGACCTGACCCAGTCATGTCCTGAGCTCTCTGGGGAAGGCCATCCAGTGGCAGTGAGACATAAATGTTCACATCCCTTCCAGACCTCCTGGTTTATGCCTTGAGCCTCTAGAAACAAATTTAAGAGAGAATTTTCCATTGAAAATAAAATATTTTATAGCAATCATAGAATCCTGGAATGGTTTGGGTTCAAAGGGTCCTTAAAGATTTTCTCATTACAATGACCTGCCATGGGCAGGGACAGCTTCCACCATCCCAGGGTGCTCCAAGCCCTGTCCAGCCTGGCCTTGGACACTTCCAGGGATTCAGGGGCATCCACAGCTCCTCTGGGCACTCTGTGCTGGGCTGTCACTTCCCTAACAGGGAATAATTCCTTCCCAATGTCCAGTTTATCCTGCTCTCTGTCAGTTCAAAGCCATCCCCACTTGTCCTGTCACTCCAGATCCTTGTTGATAGTCTCCCCCCATTTTTCTTGCAGGCTCCCTTAAGGTACTGGAAGGTCACAGTTAGATCACCCCAAAGCCTTCCGTGTTTGGGGGGAATATTTTGATGGGAAATTTTTGATTTTATTACTCTTGGTAAATTTTGTCACTTTGGCATTTTTTGGGTAAATGTTAAAAGTTCATGGATAGATACCTAAAAAGAAAAAACAGTAAACAAGATGGGATCAGCAGGGGTCCTCTGAGCCCTGGGTCACTCTCACAGCTCATAATTCCATTTGTGGATTGGTCAAGCTCCATCTTCAGCAGCCTCTGGGGCTGCTGTTTTCTTCCATCCCTCATCCCCATGCTCTTGTGGGCCAGCTGTGGGAGAGTTCACACTGCAGGTCCCTTTATCAGGCTTCTCCCAAAGCTCATTAATTGCTTGATGATATCCATTCATATTTGGGTTAATTACAAATCTTCTCCCTACTTCTTTTAACCCCACTGATTTATCTATAGAAAGAGACTTCATCTCAGCCTTTAATTTATCAGGCTGAGCATGCCCAGCTCCTTTAATCTCCTCTGATAATACCTACAGGCTCTCCTCTGCTCACCTACAAGTCCTTTGCAGATGATTTCATCAGAATTAATCTGAACTGATACCAGGCTAACCTGACACATGCTACCTTCCAGAAATCCATATGGCAACACTGCTCTTTTTGCATTTACTTCCACATCTATAGTTTTTTCCTCCTTTCTGTTCTCATGCCCAGTCTTAAACACCATTTTTCCACCTGATGGGCTTGAGCTTGAGATGATATTTTCTCTTTCCCAAACATACCTCTGTCAATCCTCATAGGAAATGCTACATGGTGCATTTCAATTTATTCCTTTTCTCTAAATTTCACGCTGTTTCTAGTCCAAGAAAAAGTTTGTCATAATGAATTAATCTGTTGTAGAGACAGACAAATACATATGAGAAAATGCACATGTATATACACACAGAAATAAAATACATATAAAAATATGTGTTTGCATACATCTATTTTTGAGAAGGGAAGGTTTATAGAAACATATATATATATAAAAAAAAATAAATTAATTTTGCTTATCATATTTCTGAGTCAGATTTGGGACATAATACTATCAGAGTGGAGGGAGAATTTGTGGATTGGATTTGACATAATAGCTAAATGGAAACAAGATGCAAAACAGGAGATAGTATTAGTGATTCTTGGAATCTGACCCTATCCACTGAAATGAAGACACTGTTTTGAGTCACACTTGTTTAGTTAAGACTTGCTGCAGTCCTGCAGTAATGAGTTTCACAAAGACACTTTTTGCATAGTTAAGCAAACACGCTGTTAATTTGAGGAAATGATAGTCAAAGCTCAATAAACATTGATAGGTACAACGTGTTATTTAGTCACATCAACTCTTTTTAACAAACTACTTTGAATCAACAGATAAAAAAATAATTCAAAATTAACTTGCTAGACTCAGCCCCTAAGTGCACGCACAGTTTCCATGGAAGTCAGCATGTTGTAGGGCAGAATTTAGTCTGTGTATTTAATTCATCTTAATCACTATTATTAATTCATAACTACTGTTTCCAGAAATGTATTCAGTTAGTTTTACATTAGTCAAAATCAATTGTATGTGATTTATTTTGATCATTCAAGATTACAATTTTGATGTATTTGCTCTCATTCTGTATGTCAAGCCAGGCAAAGTGGGAATGTTTTTCTAGGGAAGAGTCACCTTCTATCATCGATTTAGGCTTTATTTCCCTTTACTGGGAATGCAGATATTCTTTGGAACAATCCTGGTTCTGGTAGGTTTTCACAGTGGGATGATGCAGTGGATAATCAAATGTCATTGAGGTGTTCAGCTAGACCCATGGTGGCTGTTCCAGGCTGGTGGCCCCAGGTGACACATGTTCTCTGTGACTAGACTCAGATATAGGTGAGTTGGCCAAAATCTGTCTCAGCACCATCACTCATCAAACATGGTCCAAAATTGGCTGGAACTTACTTCATCCAGACCAGCAGCTTTCCAGAGGCTGTTCTCAAATAAAGCTTCTGTGCTGCAAGACACATGATATCCCTTTGGAGGTTTTGGGCAGGCCTGTGATGATGCTTCAGATATGGAAATTCACTTGGGACAAGTGTTTGGTTTCTTCTGTGATTTCAGAGTGAGCAGAATGTGTCAGGTGCTTCTCCAAGAAGGGCCAATTTTGGACACATAAGGGTACAGAAGAGTTAGAGTTGGAAGAGACCTTAAAAATAAACTATTTCATGGCCAGGGAACCTTTCACCAGAATTTATCCACCCTGCAGGGACAGTGACTATAACATATCTTACTTTTACAGGTGGCTCTGCTGGAGATTCTCATGGGAATAAGTTCAAGAACCAGGCCCTCAGTTTACAAATGTAAGTGGCACCTTCAGGTTGAAGGAGGGTTTTGTTTGGCTGTTTATCATTACACTGAGCTCCACTCAGGCTGTGTCTCCAGTCTGCACTCCCTTGTGCTTTCTGCCAGCTGGAAACACCAGTAATGAATATCCCTGGATGCTGAAGTCCATTCAGCTCCAACCCATGATTACACATCTTCTGAAGACACTCATTACCTTCCCCGCATATCTTTGTCTTTTCTCCCAGACTCCCCAGCTAAGGGTTACCATTTTGCAAAAAAAAAAAAGAGCATTCCTATTTTTGTATCTTTAATGGCACCTCCAGCCAGAGACAGTTCTTTCTCATGGAGGGGAGAATCCTGGTGTTTAAACCTGGTATCCGCTTGAGAGGAACCTCCCATGGCTCAGGGATGTTGTACAGTGAGCTCGTTTAAGCTGAATTTTAGTGGAATTAAAACAGCATGCTCCGTACCAAGATGCCTTCTCTTCCTGTGCCTTAATGTTAAATCCTATGGTATTGTGGATCTTAAAGATGATTGAGTTATTTTTAAACCACTGGATGTCTTCCAGTCACTCTATTTCACACTGGATTAATTATGTAAGAATACTGACTTGTTCGTCACTAATGTTACAACTTTTAAAAACAACATGCTGTTTAAATTCAAGCTTGGCAACTCTTGCCTGAATCCCCTCAAATTTATGGCACCACACCCATAGCATAATAAAATCTTTAGTGGTCCTTTGTCTTTTAGCTTGCCTTCTATTTTTTCTCAAGGGTGTTTTATGCTGGAAGATGCATACAAAAGTTGTCCAGATGTTATTTGTATCAGAGCAGGGATTTCAGTCCAGCTATCTGTGGTTGCAAATGTTTATTTTAATGGGTTATTGTGCAATCCTTGCTGTGCAGACCACAGTGGCCTTATATGTATGTTCTCAGCGATGCCAGCACATTGCTTTTGGAGATATTATTTTAGTCCAATCGCAGTGGAACTGGTCACTGGGGAGATCAAAAAATGTAACACCTGTAGGAGCCCGGGCGGTGTTTTGGCCGAGCTGGGTGCGAAGCTGGTGGGCGTTGGGTGGGAGCAGGGCTGGGACAAAGAGCTCAGCCTGGCCACCACGGGATGTGCTGGGAGTTTATTTTACCGTAGCTGTTGCAACAAACAGAAGGGTGGGCTTATCAAACATTTTTGGGAGCCTCGTAAAATCCTAACCGATGTTTCCTTGATACTGGAGTAAATTGTTTATCTCATAACTAAAACCACGCCATGTGTACACCAATTAGGGCGGCAGATTTCAGCTCATTAAGATAAATTTAAGATGCGAGTTTCGTTATGTGCTGTAAGGACTGTGATCTGTTGCAGGAGGAAAATATCTGCAGAGCTGGGAGCCTTCCATGGAGCCTGCGAGCTGAGCTAGGCAGTGCACAGTGCTGAGGGCTCATCTGCAGGCTCTGCTTTACCTGGGTGGGTCCTGTTGAGACCCAGGTCTCTGGTGGCAAAGAGTTTAAAGATAAATTTGCATGCTAAAGGTGCCCAGCCTTGCATTTCCAAGAAATGTGAGCAAGCAAGATGACGGCAATTAATGACAATGACAGTCATTTGCACATGCAAAGAATCAAGACCATTTAACCTTTAAGAGAAAACAGCTATTATACTTTAATGTTGTTTTATGTATTAACAGTCACATATTATTTTGATGAGCTTAATTAATATAAATAAGCTTAAGCCATTATACTGTCATTTAAACCCACATAATTTCCTTTTTGTAGGAATTTGTGTGTAATTTACACTGTTGCATTCAGCTCCCAATGTTCCAAGATCATGCTTCAAATAATTAGATTTCAAAAATACAATTGGAATTGTTCTTTGTCTTTTGATTTTTCAGCAGTAAACACATTTTGAACTTCTCAATAATAAGTACCAGGGGCTTGTTTTTAAAAAACAAAGTTGATGTCTTGAAGCTTCATATTATTCCTGGAGCTTGGGCTTTGGCTATAAGGCCTGGTGAAATGGGTACCATCAGCAGCACTGACATTGTTTGTAGTTCTGCCCAGCCTCACTTGTTTTCAACCCTGTTCAGTTACACAGGGCTTTGCCACTAGGAAATTAGCCCAGATAATTATCTTAACCTCAAATTGAAGGTATCATGTCAGGAGTGAGTGGCATCAGTCCTGCCATGGAGATTACTTAATTTGGAGACACTGGAAGCAGATAACAGATGGCCCTCTTTAAATATGGGACTGGGATAGGCATTAAATATTTGTGTTCATGAGACTGTAGAGTTGGGAGAATATGGGAGGTGGCCTTTCTGATGAGACCCCACGTTCCCTGTGCATGATGCATCTCCTGCAGTGCCTCCTCCTGCAGTGCCAGTCCCTGGGACAAAAGGGCCAAATATTTAATCTTGGAGCCAGGGAAATCCTGCATGTAATAAACAGCAAATCCTGCAGAGATCAGGGCAATTCACATCTGTGAGTTCCAGCTCTCCTTTGGCAGCAAGGTGGGAGCTGCAGGTCCAGTGCTCCAGTGGTCACTCCACCTGTGGGTTCTGGTGATTGAAAGCCTGCAGCAACGCCTGGGAAAAAACAAATCCCCGTCTCAGGTCTTGGCAGGTGGCTTGGAAATCAATTGCTTTTCATTTATGTTCTGTAGAAAGTAAATGCATTTGTAAATTTGGAAGCAGCTGCTGACGCTCAGCAGTAAACCAAACCGATTTTGTTTTACAAAACCTTTGCTGTTTGGTCTTAACTAGGGGAGCTGTGCATGGATCCAGCACTGCTCTTTGCATTGCAGGGAAGATTTTGTCTAGCTGCCTCTGTGACATATGGTAATGCTTAGTGTGTGCTGTATGGCCTGGAGCCATACCACTGCAGCCTGTATGCTGCTCAGATCTCCCAGGCTAGGGAATCGGGACGAGACAGCGTTTGAATGCAAGGGACCTCCTAGAAAAAGTCAGAGCACAGTGTTTTCTGCCGGTACGAGGACAGGATGTTCCTCCCTCAGGGATGAGGCAATTCCCCACACGGGGCTAAGGTGACTGTACTCTCCCAGCCATGGCTTTTTGGACTCAGATTATAAGAGATCACTAATGCACCATAAAAGATCTCACAGCTCTCAGCCATGGGAAAACAGTAAACAATCCCACTTCCCAAGGTAACCCAGAGGAAGTGGTGGCGTGGAGGAAAGTGCTGCGAGACCTTTACTCATCTTGCTCCTGGGGGAAGGATGTTCCCATTACCACCTTCCCTTTTAGGGTGCAGCTAACCCTGCTGAGAAATCATGCTTGTTTCTCACACAGATCACTCCCAGGCTCCCCAGGAAGCAGAGAAAAACCCAGAGGCACCCTCAGCACAGCCCATTGGGCACAGAAACCCACCTGTGTCAGGGTGGGAAAGGAGGGAAGCAGCATGGCTCGAAGGGAGGCTTTGCAGCCTCTTCTTGGTGATGTTATTAATTCGTTCTGGGACGTTGG